>NW_024039055.1:0-390000 GCF_016077235.1 Cyprinodon tularosa | reverse complement strand
TATTTTGTTCTTTAACTTTATTTTATAATGGTACAGAGGAGGCTTTGATTACATATCTAAAAACTATAAGGTATCTCAGTAAACTTTGAGTATAGTGTAGGTACACAGTGTCATGGTGAGGCAAGTGTCCTCTTCTTTTTAGAAATCGAAATGCGCTCACTTTAACTCTGATATGACACTACTGCACTTTGGTGATGCATCTGTTATAATTTGAATTAAAATTTCATGTGCGGTTTTGTTGATTTAGTTTTGAAACCATACACGTTTCAGGTTTCATTTGCTTTTGTTTTCGGTATGGCTATGGTATGTGGAACTTAAAACATGTAGGCCTAAACCTAGGAATGTATCTGAAATGTGTAAATCATTTCAAAGTGGTGCAATACTGCATTTCATAATGTATGCCATCGTTCTCATACTGACCAGAATGTATCAAGACTGCTATATTTAAAAAAGGCCAAGTAAAGGTCCCATGTTCTTTAGGTACAGGGATGGAGAGAAAAAAAGCAAAGAGTGATAAATAATCAAGGAAAGGCAACAGGTTGGTCTAATACTAGGTGGAAGTGTAGGAACAGCATTTTTTATTTTTTTTTAACAGTGTCCTGTCTGGCAATGTGGCAATAAGAATAATAGTCTTGATGCCAAAAAGAGCCCAACAGATTTTACTTTCACAAGTGTAGCAGTATGGCTATCGCCATAGTGTTCTGCTTGATTTATGCATATAAATAGCTTCATTATAATTCATGCAGGGAGCTTTACAGATTAAGGAACAGCAATTTATTATCAATTCCTCAATATTTGTTATAGTCAAAACATTTGCGAGATGTGTATTTTATTCCAAACTAATAAATAATGCTTGTTTGAAAATAGTTGGATGGATCACAACAGAATTCATAAAATGTCCCTTATTTTCAAATCCAAAACTTGACAGGTATGAACTAGCCTTGAGTAAAAACAATTCCACAGTTTATAAACGTTTCTCACATAAAGTCTTGATTAGACAAAAGCTATCAAAAAGGGTTGGTCCTAGATTGTACCTGAGCACAATTGAAGCCCGATTAGAGCCAGCTTTGCCAGCAAAGCACTAATGAAATGTAAAATAGATTATTAAAATTTTTGCTTATTGTACATTTAAAATGTAATCTATTAATTTCTGATTGATTTTTTTTTTTTACTTTTCTGCAATAAATTAACATATTCATAGTTGTTTTGCATCACACTGTATTGATTTTCAGTTAAGATTAGCTAACATGATGTCTATTTCTGCACTTACTCATTGTCAATCTGGTATCTGTTGAGCCTTGTTTTCTGTTTTCATCAGGCGTTTGTTACACAACAGATGTTTTAGAGATAACCCTTTTTTTAAGGAGTCTTCAGCGAAAGCATAGATAAATAACTATTTTAATAAAAACGTAATAATTAATTTGTGTATATATTAGTACTTGTAAATATCAGTTTTATGCAGAATAATTGTTGATAAAAGTAGGTAAGTAACGACAAAGGAAGAGATGTTCGCCCAAAACTCAAACCTGAAAGAATTGTACCCACTATGCCTTTTATCCAGAAATGTGTACATATATGCGTCTATTTGTTAGCAAAGGCTGTAGGAAAGTATAGTTTGTCTTTATATAGAAAATGTTGATGTTGTGCTCGCTAATGTTCCTGTTGCAACAGTGTAGATTGACCCTGAGGTTCTGGTGCCTATCATCCCACCCCCCCCCCCCCCCCCCCCACCCCCAGTAAGTTGCTTATTGCCTGGCCACCCTTATAAAAATAATTTGGCTACACCTCTGAATACTGCAAAGTACATAACATTCAAATCACTGATTTGCAGTAGAAATGGGGGGGGGGGGGGGGGGTATTAGGGAAATTCTATTTATTTTTACAAAGGTGTAGTCTATATTAGTCAAAATATGTGACAAAAAGGGGAAATAATCACAGGTGTTATTGACATATTTTTTTTTTTATTTATTACTTTAACGATGACATTGATAAATATCTTTATAAATAAGTTTGTGGTTTATCGACTTAAACTTTATTCATTTAATTATTTAATCGCATTAATTATAGTTTTCCAGACTTTTATTTTTATCCCTAAAATTTTTTTTATTGATTAATCTGTATGTGAGTTTGTTCATCCCCTCTGGCTCCAGCCGGTGCCCTCCCTCCCTGTCTTCCTCTCCGTCTCTCCTCCCACTCAGGACGGTCGCTCGTTAACTGAGGGCCCCGCAGCCTCCGGTGAGCAGAGCGTCAGCCATGTTGTTGGTGTGACACTCAGAGCTGTCAGCAACAGGTTCCCGGAGTTTACTAGCGTGGACAAAAACTCCACATTCCCCCTGTAGCAGCGGCTCTCCGTGAACGGTAAACTTCACAGCGTGTCCGAGAAAGCGCCCAGACGTGTCGGGGGATCATTTTTAAGGCTCCGAAGCTCTAAAAGTTGGTGTTTCCTCTACTTTGACCGTTGGAGAGAAAGGTACGCAAGCAAAACTGCTGGTCTAAGCATGAGTGTAACTTTGCTGCTAGCCCTCTAAAGAACCAGTACGCCGACTTTAAGCCTTTATTTATAGTTATAGTAATATATAATACTGGTATATTTGCTTGTGTCGCTACTTTTATTCCTGGAAATGTTTAGGAAAATGGTGTTTGATGGGTGATGCTTCCTCGGCTGACTCCCAGACAGTTTAGGTTAGCTAGCTAAGTTCTGTTTCCAGACGTTTGTTCATCCCTGTTGGTTCGGTATGAATAGGCTCCATCGGAACCATTGCTGGAAAGTTTGCAAAGGCAGATCTGCCGGAAAGTCTCCCGAATTCCTCTCGGTTGAAACTAGTTGAACAGGTTGCAGATCTCAGTGACTGGTGACAAGTGATCAGGGAATGTAACTCTATCAGTTGATCAAAGGAGCTGGAGGATTGTCAGAGGCTCTGCATAAAAAGGAGAGGTCTGTTCAGAGTGACTGTGCAGGTTTGGCTCAGATAGCCAGAGGAAGGTAAGCATCATCCCTCTCATTAGGTCTGTTAGTATAACTTTGAAACAGACCTTTTAGATGATACCAAGATCAGGTGTTTTAGGTTTAAAGATGGTATCTAAACTAGCAGTGTGTTAGAAGATGACTTTTCCCCCCAGCTTTTACATATAAAGCCTGAATGCTGTTGGAACATCTAGAAATATATATTCTAGAAAATTGTTTAACTGGTGTGCAAACCCTGTATTCATCCATGAAAATTGCATTAAATAAATCCTGGGTGATTTCAGTATTGCACACACAGGCATTGATGGTGTGTAATGATTAGGGATGCCTATACATTTGCCAGCCTATATGTTGGGATAATATTTAATTCAATTCAATTCAGTTTATTTCTACAGTGCCAATTCACAATCTCATGGCACGTTACAGTTCACCAGATCATACAGTCAAATTGATTCAAAGTTTTCTATCTAAGGAAAACCAGTTGATTGCATTGACTCATTGACTCGGATGCAATCCCTCACACTAAGCGTGCCTGTAACGACTGGAGAGGAAAAACTCCCTTTTAACAGGAAGAAACGTCCAGCAGAATCAGGCTCAGTGTGAACGGCCATCTGCCGAGGCCGACTGGGGTTCAAGGAGACAGAAGCAGAGATACAATGCACATTTAAAAATAAAATGCATGGATGCATCAGCCGGTTCAGTAATCGTGCCTTGTGAATTAGAGAAGTGCTTGCAGTCGCCTTCTCCATTTCTTTTTCGTTGTTAATGTTTGTTCAGTTTATTAGCAATTTTATTTATTTTTTAGATTGTGCACCATATGTTATCAATGTGTGCAGACTGAGGAGAAAAATGGCTTAATTGATTTCAGAAAGTAAAATCTTCATATTATCTGATGTTGCGAAGCCTATTATTAGATAGAAAAATATCAGCAGCTGCAGACTCGCCAAATATTGATATAAATGATGCCGTTAAAGGAGTTTCACATCTACTAACTGATGATCATGTGTACATGGAGATTTTTACCAGTTATGTGCTTTTTTTTGTTTTACTGTCAGCAGTATAACTCATTGCTCCTCTGTGTTTGCTGTGTTCACTGGTGACTATGATGAAGACACTATGGTGTTGAAAGGCTAGTTTGTTGCAGGCGTTTGCACAATAAAGCTGAAAACAGATCAGTGAGCCTGAGTCTTTCTGCATCTGCTCTTCCTTCACAATCCAGTTTTTAAATGTATATTTTAGTAACAGCAAAAGATAAGTTTACGTCATCCGAAATGCATCCCACCCTTCAAAATATAACATTTTATTTCGAATCAGTGCTTTTATTATGGTAACAGTGATAAAGCCACTTTTATCAAGAAGTGGCAGCTCTGCTAAGCTGCTTATTGCAGGTTTGACCTAAACAGATAGCTCGTCTAATTGCAAATCTAATATCAACTTGCTGTTGTTCTATAACAGGTTGTAATATGTGGAGATTAACCAATCGGACTGATTTGGCTTCTGTTTTTGTGTTAAGCTGCTAGCCTTGAATGGTTGTGATAGTTTTTCCTAAGATTCTCAGGACAATAACTCACAAAGAGCATCAAATTAACTTCCATTGGTCAGTGCATTTGTAGACAGAAAACAGTGGCTGTTCTTAGCTTTGATGAATTCAATGCTTAAGAAAAGATAAGTCAGTATTTGACCTAGGGCTGGGCGATAATTCAATAACGATATAAATCGATCGATAGACGTGTGGCGCAATAGAAAAAAAGAGGGTCGATAAAAGTTCGATAAAAAAGAAACGCAGTTTTCCTTCCTTCACATTGTAGCCTAGCATGTAGGTTTATGCTAGTCACTGCTTCCTCCCAACCAATCACAATCGCGGACCCAGGCACGCCGTCACCAAGCGCCGCCCTCTCAAACCACAACACAGAGCACATGAAGATGTCGCAGCAAGGAGAGGCGGAGGAAATTGTTTAAAAGAAGGGTTTTTGTAGTTCGGCAGTCTGGCAGTATTTCGGTCATGGCAAGTCGGACAAAAAACAAACCAGTCATCTGTAAAATATGTCGGGAACCAGTGAAAACGAAGTCTGATAACACAACCAACTTTTTTTTTTTATCATCTCAGCCGCTCACACCCGCAGGAGTACGAGCTGTGTAGGCCCCGGCGCGACTCTCCTCCGAGGAATCTTCGGGAATTTGGGGAAAATATATATATATTTTCAGTTCTGGGCAGTTTCCCACGTAGTTCTAACAATTGAGAGAAAAATGCTGAGGGGCCAGCATCTTCAAAGTAATAACTCAGGTTAAAGCAGGAAACGGGGGCGGCGGCGGTTATATTTATTTTGGTCACTTTTCTGGTCACTTTAGTTTATTCTTTGTCAGTATTTAATAACATAATTCAGGTCTCTTAAGTTATTTTTCTTTAAAACACTTCTGTTATGGTTAAAAAAGTTGGTTAAATAAAGATTTAATTCGAAGTCTGTGTTTGTGTTTTTTATTAAAATTAAATCAATATTATAAAAAGTCCAGGCAGAGCTGCACATAAAATAATGGTTTCAAATCTTTTCAATAATTATCAATATCGATCAATATGCATTTTTTTTTTTATCGATAAGCTTTTTTTCTATATCGCCCAGCCCTAATTTGACCACACAATCACAGGTTAAAGCTGTGATTATATGTATCTGCATCTCTACATATAATCTCCTGCATGTTAGAAGTCCTAATAACATGAATACGTGTTGGGTTGTTATTTGTTTTCATAGTACATTTGCTTAATTCTGTGTGTGAAAATGAAAAACACCAATAGGAAGTTTCTGTTGTGGACAGAAGTGGAAATAAGTTCACTGAATGACATTGGCCATTTAATACATCAAATACATCCTATAGTATCAAAAAGATGTTGTCCTGACCTCAGCTTTTCTGCTGGTTCTCGGTTTTAATAGTTCTGGTCCAAGACCATAATAGGAGCTGGTTATATTGAAGCTGTTTCACATCGTAGCATGGTGCTATGTTTATCTTCTTTTATTACATTATTGCAGTAAACTATTGGATCACAATCCCATAAAAGTAAGACTGTGAACACAAAGCAGCCACTGGAAGACCTGATAAGTGACTTTCAAACCAAATTCTTTAAACTCTAATAACAGGGCATGTTTTTCAACCCACAATAAACACTTGCAGAAATGGATTGCCTATAAAATAAAAAAGCTGATTAAAAATAAAATAAAATACCATTGTGCATCTCTTTCTACATTCTGGGTGTATTCAGTTTAGCTTTTTGAAGATTGTGGGAGCTGTGAAGTTTTCACACTGTTTGGAGTGGGGATCCAATAGAGCTGGGTGATCTGGACCCAAATAATACCTCCTTTTTCTTATGCTGATCCAATAATGATCAATATGTTTTTCTTTTAAAACTACAGTGTGTAACTTTTAGCGACATCTAGCGGTCAGACTGCAGCAACATGAACATCTCCCCCCCACCCCCACCGCTTCTCCCCCCCAACAGTACAGCGAGCGTTACGGGACAAAATGTCTTCCACGACGTCCGCATCACCTACCTTCTCAAGTGATGAGGTTTGTTTACATAGATAATTTTACACATAGTATTTCATTAGTCTGTGTAGGGTATAGATTTAATGTAGACTTAAGATAATAAATATACCCGTTATTTTTTCTACATCGTTGTCACGTTTTGGCGATCTCGCAATCGCTAGTTTGTTGGCTCTGCGCTGCCGTGGCGCAAAGATGTCTGCCTCCATGGCTGCGAGACCCGCTCCTATGTAATTATAAATAACGAATTCTAAGGCAACGCAAATATTAAGGTTAAGAGGCTGAGCTCGTAGATGATGATAAATAACATAGTTATGTATAATATATTACATTTCTGACTGTATATCCCTGTAATTATTACACACTGTAGCTTTAATTAAATATTTATAAAAAGTTCGCCCTGAATCAAAAATGTCCCAATGTTACACAGGAACGTTGATTAACAAACCACTGTAGAAATGTAAAAGCAATTAAAAGATAAAAACTTCTGATTTATGCAAAGCTTAAATTGGATCACCACATAGACCATGTCAATATAAAGGCTATAGTCTCTTATCTTATATCTGTTTTGATAACATATCTTTTTTTAAATCTTGGGCTGAATTAGTGACCCTATTTCCTCAGAGCATAAATGCAGCTGCAGTAGGTCAATATGTTCTCTGCAAAGTACCGATCAAAGGACACCAGAGGCCTGTACCATGTAGCGTAGGGGTGTGCAAAATAATCGTCATGATGATGCATCGTGATTCTAATTTTCGTGATCTACTGCATCGATTCTTGACGCCAAGTATCGAATATTAATTAAAAAAAATGAATAAAATTGCATGAATGGTTGGCGAACATCAGCCAAAAACAAGTGTAATACAACTTCCAGTCCAGTAAATGTCGCTGCAAATGTGTTGACGCATGGTGCCTTGTGTCACAAGCATTTCCGGCCGTGGGATACTGCGCCGAGTCATTCAAAAACAAAACAAGGAGGAGAAAATATTGCAATGCATCGCAATAATTCAAGTATCGTGATGCATCGTGATAGAATCGCATCGTGGCCTGTGAATCGTGATTCGAATCGAATCGTGACTTCTTTGGCAATACCCACTGTAAATCCCCCCAGGCACGACGAGCACAAATGGATTTCTTGAACTGATTTAATGAAGCCTCCAAATCTTCATTAGCACCGTGAAAACTGTACAGAACAATACAGTTGACACAATTAACTAATTAGCTACCATCAAACCACACAGTGTACATTGTAGCTGGCTTACAACAGAATTAAACAATGTAACGTTATATACAAATAATAAAATACCTCGTTGGCTGCATGCCACAATGAGGGAATTATCCGTGAATTAAAAGGTGATTGTCCTTGATGCTGTCCTTGGTTTTTACTCAACAAACTTCAGCTTATAATGTTTGTGAGTAATGTGAAACCTCCGTTGATTTCCATGAAAGATGGACGTTGGCGTTTGTTTCCATGGTAACCCAAGACGGACGTTGGTGAAATAACGTCTTCTCAAAACAGCGCAAGAACAAGCTTGTAGATATAATCATGAGAATAATCATAAATTAATCAAACCAGGTGTCACTCAATAAAACAATATAAAGATACAATCATATTTACAATAATTATTATGAAATGTAAATAACTATATATACATATATCAATTACGTATCAATGAATTATATCAATAAACTGTCTGCATCATCATGGATACATTTACACCCACCCCTAATGTAGCGGGATTATCAGGGTAGATTGACAACTTGAGATTTAATACTAACTTTCCAGTACCACGAAGCTGGATTGATTCTTAGCATGGCCAGTTACCATGGTAATGTACTCTGAACAGCAAACATGTTACGGGCCAGGCTAGCTTTCAGGATTTATCTGAATCCTAGAAAACCCTCTGCCCAGAAACCCTTTATTTGAAGAACCAATTTAAATCAGAGGGAAAATAACTTGAACAAAATAACATCACAATAAAAGAACCTGAAAACCAAAAAAAGCAATTAAAACAAAGTGAAAACAAAATTAAATTTAAAAAATGTGTTTTCAATTTATTCATTTATTTTTATTTTTCATTATTTTTGACATACCAACCTTTTAAAACCTGTAAAAGCCTTCAACATCCCACAGCAGCATCTACTGTTGTCGAAGAAGCAATGCTGATTATTGGTAAATGGGATGTCAGAATATTAATGAACTAGTGACTTGATAAATAAGTACTTTCAATTGATGTTATATTTATTCTTGAATTAATAAAAAGTGTTAAGACCCCAAATATAAAGTGACTCTATACTTCAGATGTAAACTATATGTCCTAATAGCACGGTATGTATATGACATGCTGAAAAGACTCCCCGGAGTTGGTTTATTATACAGTGTGAGTGCTTATTGTGAGTTGTTACAGAAAAGAGAAAAAAAAATCACTTAAAAACACGTTTGTAGTGTGATAACTGTATTATTGACAAGCCTGCCACAAAGAGTCATTATTGTTCCTCAAATCTTGCAAAGAGCAGAACTTGTCTGAGTCATTTTTCTTTTTAAAAACAAAAGTTAGAAGTTAGGCTGGAGAGCTGTCATTGTAAACCCCCTCCCAATTCTGCATGGCTTGAAGTGTTTCAGTTCTTTCTCTGTTGTCCATATCAAGTAATCTAGGAAATGTAACTCTACCCTCAAAAGTCATTTTATTTTGTACCAATATGCTGCAGCATGGCTGTCATTCAAAATGGCCAAAATACACAGTCTGGTACCCGCTTCATGGCCGTGTCAGGTCAGGATAACCAGAGACAGGCTGCCTGGCACCCACTACTGTTTCGTGCCAGGTCACTGAAACCAGTTGCTGGCCGTCTGACCCCTCCTCCGGTGCTGTGGCAGGTGCTGCTGCCACAATTTGCACCTGCTATTTCTCCCTGCAGGATTGCAGCCCTCACTATATCACAGACTGTATATATGGTCATGTGATATTAAGCAACCTACAGTTTAATGTAGAGCTGTCGGGGATACTGAGAGGTTTGGGGTAAAATAGTCTGTGTGTCTATCGAGTGTCTAGTGCCCTTAGGCAGTTGGTGAATAAATTTATCATCTTTTCTGGTCCTTTGGTTGTACACCGTATAAAAGAAGGATCATCACAGGTGAGTCATTACCTGGATTTCAGTGAAATTTCATATTCAGCGCATTATGAAAGTCTGGCTGTTAAATATAAAATTTGGAAAATGTATATATCCATATACTGTTCTTCTTGTTTGCTGTAACAGTATAAAGGATAATGGGGAAATTAATGGTAAGAAAAAGGCTGTAATGTTACCATGAAATGAAACATTGATGATATAAAGGAGCGTCTTTATGAGACTGAAATAAAAATGCTACAAGGTTTAAGTTCAGTAGGAAAGACATTGAGGTATTTCAGTACATTTATGGCTGCGTTTGAGGACTTTTACCATTTCAAAGCAGAGTAGATTTTTACCATTTGTCCCGCTGAGTTCTGACACAACTCAAAAATAGGGATGATTTCACTCAGACTTGTCACTTCTTGTATTAATATGATGCAATCATGTCATCAGCCTCTAGCTTAATTATACCACAAACATTACTGAGTCAAAAAGAAGAAATAATCAGATGAAATGATTTTGTGTTTTTATCTGCTTTGAAGTCCACTTCACTCCCGAGGGGCAGATGATTAATATACAGTACATTGATTTGGGGTGTGGTCAGTGTTAAATGAAACTCATAAGTTGCACATTTATGCAGTTCACAATATTTTGTCAAGACATTTGGATTCTCTTTCATTTTGCTATGATTTTTTTTGTCTTTGAAGTTCTATAAGATGAATTTTTTATTCCTCTCAGGAGAAATACGGCCCACTCCTTCTGCCCTCCTGGTTGTGATTGGTCTGCTGCCTTGAAACGGCCCTTTCATACCTGGCATTCACAAGATCATGATTAGCCAATGCTGGATTCAGTTAGTGAGTTGATAACCAGCTCCGCGGTGCCAGTGTTCCTGATTATCATTGTTTTGAATTGGTTAAAATGAATAGGCTGCAAGCAATCCCGCTAAGTTGAACTTAGTGGTACGGGCCTCAGCAGCCATGCTGATCCACATACAGGTTTAGCGCGGCAATCCAGTGTCCCTTAACTTATTTCAGTTTGTGGAGGATAATGGTGTTGAAGGCTGAAGTACAGTCATTCAAAAGCAGTATTAAAAAACTAGGAAACACAAACTTCGCAACTTAATGGTAAGAAAATAACTGAAATAAAACCTGTTAACTGTAAAAGATCCAAACATATTTTTTAACAGGTGCTAGACAAACATTAGAAGATGATTCCCCAAGAAGGGAAGATGTCTTCCCCTCAACTGTTATTCCAGAATTATTATTTACAAAATATCAAAATCATTTTTGCATGCTCACACTGCAAAAAATCTAAATCTAGATAAGTCATTTTTTCTTAAAATAAGTGCATTTGTTCTTGAATTAAGGAGGTAAAAGAGACATTTTGCCAGTGGAATAAGACAATTTACACTTAAAATAAGAAAACACAATTGCATTGTCTTATTTCAAGTGCATATTATCTGATTATCTTATTTTAAGAGTAAAAATACTAATTCCATTGGCAAACTATCTCATTTACCTACTCAAATTAAGGGTGAATATACTTAATTTAAGACCTTTTTACTTATTTCTAGATGGTTTTTGCAGTGCATACTTTGTGGAGCGGGTAAAAAAAGCAAAACGAAAAAAAAGGGCACTTTATGAAAATACAAAAAAAATGTTTTTTGTCTGTATGATGTTTTTTTTTTTTTTGGCCCCTGAATACTTTTGACATGACAGTTTTGGCCACTGGCACAAAAGGTTTGGACACCCAAGTGTAAATAAGAGTTAGGGGGAATAAACTAATGATTTGTTATTTCCTAAGTTTAAATCTTTTCTTTTAATCAACTTGTACGCTGTAAACATTAATTACAGTGTTTTTGGTTTGTGTCCCCTTGCTCTGATTATTTGGTAGAATAAACGGTTGGTTCCACATGGACGAGCTCCAATAGATTAATGATCATATTTACTTAATAAATACACCGATAAGACAGATTATATAATGGTTGACCCAGTCTTGATATTTAAGGGTTTTATTGTTTGTTTTATAAAACCTTTAACTTCAACTTATGTTGTCCCAATGAAAGTTCATCAGATAATGTCGATAGAGCATTTTAAAATGTCCACAGAATGGTCAAAAAAACTGTTGAAAAGTCCAATTTTTTTCTCATGCTTCCTTCAGCTCCGTCAGTTTGTGTACAAATCAGGGTGGGTCAAAGCTGGGTGAAGCAGGTAAGGGCATGCTTTGGCTCTTAAACAGAATTCAGCAAAACAAACAGTGAATTGGATCCAACCTTTTAAACGCTCTTCCCACACTGTGGATGGATGGTTGCTTAATGGTGAGAAACTGGATGTTTTGCGGTAAAAGGAGGATTGAAAAGCTGAATTGGCTCAGGGGAGAATATGTCATCCAGCAGAAACGGTGCTGTGGTTAATACTGATGTCATTATTATGAGGTCAGTGTGAGAGTGTGAGAGGCGAATGAGTTTCAAAGGAGTTTTTATGCAATAGTCAGAAGGACGGCTCTTGTTCATGAAAAGAATAGTAATTAACAGGCAGTGTTGCATAATTGGCTGTGTGTTATTTAAGTTAGAATAAACAGAGCAAAAAAACTAGGAGAAAAGCTTGGTTTTAAATATCTACCTCTCTGGGTTAAATTTAAAGAAAAGTGAAATTAATTGATCAAAAGAGAGAAACTGGGACCCACAGTTACAGCAATGCTGCTGTAGCAGATTAAGTCAGGACTGGCTGATCTATTTATCAAACACTCTTTTGTTGTGTGTGTATATACTCAGTGCAGACTGAAGCGTCCCATGCTTTTCTAACATGCCCTGAAGCAGAACCAATGTGGGAGAAGTTTGACCGTCGAAGCCAAGTCAAAATCAAAGGAGACCATAATCAGGAAGTTGGTAGTTTGTTTAACCGCTGCTTTACAAATTCAGCAAGAAGTGGTTTCCTGAAGAAAAAAAAACACCCCACCCTGATTCAGGTGACTAACTTGCAGTTAAATGAAATAAGCAAAAACAGGTTAGCAAATGTAGTTTGCAGCACAGGAGTTTATTTTGATGTTTAGCCTGCAGCTAA
Source organism: Cyprinodon tularosa (assembly GCF_016077235.1). Lineage (NCBI taxonomy): Eukaryota > Metazoa > Chordata > Actinopteri > Cyprinodontiformes > Cyprinodontidae > Cyprinodon > Cyprinodon tularosa. The sequence continues at coordinate 377,331 of NW_024039055.1, read as the reverse complement.
AGACAGTCTTGGTTAGTTTCCATACAGGAAAGATTGCTTTAATAACGAAAAGATGCCCTGAACTATGGCTGCAACCATTGCTTATTTTAATACTCAACTAATTGTTGATTGTATGTTCAGTTAATCGGATAAAAAAAAATAAAAATGTCCAAATCAATACATAAAACAAGGTTGCTACTCTTGTGTTTGATGAAATGGATATTAAACTATGAATAATTGTTCTCAAAACAATAAACTTTATCTTGATGAGAATGTTATTTAATCTTTTTATATTCATTTTAATGTATAACCAAATCCATCATTCCGTTTAATAAACTGCTTCAACACAAGCTGAACTTTATTTAAAAACCACTCGCTACATTTCCATGTTTTTCGTATTTATTCTACTATTTTTTCTATTTTCTTTAGTGTTAATAAGGATACCTTTTTTGTTTTGTTTTTTCTGGGGGGCATATTAGAATTTTTGAGGCTCTCCTCTAAAGATGCTTTGATATTTTTCTGTTGGTAATCCTATTTTGTGTCTTCCTTTAATATTTGCATTCAGACCTAATGTAGCAACTAAATTGAATTATAGCTTCATAATGACAACAAAGTTGATTTTTGAAAAACTAGTCCACAGCCCTACTCCTACTCCCATTGGTGCAGGCTATGTACTCAGACTTTGTCAGCAAATCAAATTTATCATCAATAAATTGGAATAAAATTGTATCCATCTTAAAATTTGGCCAGATTTTGATTGGGGCAAACTAACCTCACTCTACCTCCATACGAGCATCACAGCAGTAATTTCCTCCCACATTCTCATCCTGTAACCCAGAAACTGCCTCACTGTGAAAGGCAGAAGTGGAGTTCTTTAAAGGGGCATTTTAAATACCTTTTATTCTGAGCAAATTTCAATCAGATCAGTCAAATTTAGCTCATGTAAACATGTAAACATAGCTACTGCCTTCAACCAGCTAGCATTAGACATCAGCATCAGTTGAGCTGTCAGGCTAATGTCAAGGCTCTTTTATGGTGTTGCTTCTGGAGCTAATGCAAGATTTCCTCACTTTGAAAGGGAGCAAACATTGGTAAATATAGTGACTCACTGTTGTTGAGCTTCTTTTATCCTCACTGTTGACTCCATGTTGTTTCTAGTCTGGCCAGTCAGACGGGTCAGTGTGGGAGGAGAACCCATAATGCAAAATTTCTTACACCATAACAGTCAAGACTGCAGCTGCAACAGAGCAATGTTTCATTGATGTCCTTTATTATGTCTTATGATTATTATGTTTGTCATTTTTTTATATGTTTGTTTTTATATATCTGTTGTTCTCTGATTGGCTCTAAGCTTTTTTCTTCTGACTCTGTTAGTGTTGCCTATAGATCAGGCTCTACCTGCTCCTTTCTAGACTATGTTGTTTCTAGACTATGTTGTTTTAGTTGCTGCATCAAATTGGTGTTCTTAGGCGATGTCCTTTTCCAAAGCTTGAATGTTTCCCATTTTTTAGTTTGTTAAAAGTGCTCCCACTCATTTGAGGACTTTGTTCAAACCGTTTTCTTTGTCAGCCATTTGCAGAGTTTACTTTTCTTAAACATCACCTCTGCTATGTTCTGTTCTGGAAAAAAGGCAAAAATTAAAACATGCAATAATATCTTAATTAGATTTGGTAAACAAAAAGGTAGTCAGATCTTAGTCATAACTTTTTTTAAAGAATTACTCAACATTTCCATTGATTAATTTATCTCATCCCTGGGGCTGTATTTACTAAATTTCAGTGAACATTAGCTAATTGAATGTTTGGTCTTATTTGCTATAAGATTTCTATAAGTTAAAATGGATCAAATGTGAAGCGTTCTTGAGTTGCGTTTTGGTGGCCAAACAGATTAGTTCCAAAGACCACTAATGGTATGCGTGCCACACTTTGGACACCACTGGTCTAATGATATTTTTAGTCTGGGTGTGAACTGCTGTTGGTGAGTAAATGTCCTCTAAACTTAAATGCTTCACCACCTCTGCATGTCTGAGGGGGAATGTTTCATAAATGATATGTTGGACCTGGGAGCCAGCATGATTCATATTTCTATTTATGTGCTGAACCATGACAACAGTAATGGGACTGCTGCAAATGTGCCCGTTGAGCCACTTTCCAGTAGATAAGCGAGGAAACACAGAATAGAAAGTAGGCTAAACATGTTTAACTAATGGGGCATGTCAGTGAGAGTTTGGTGGGGTTCATGTGACAGAAATCAAGGTCTTTAGAAGAGGGTGTATTCAAGCTGGCAGACAGCTGTGTGTTCAGCAGCCACACAATCCAACAGGTGACTCTCTCTCCGCCTGATTCATTGTGTTGATTAGTTTGTGACTTTGAAGGTGTTACATATAAAATAATTAAACACATTTGATGTTATTGCAGAGCTTTATGTCTGATTCCCCCAAATGACCGACTGCAGTCTGCTCTCTGACTCAACATAAATCTTATTAATGTTGTTTATTATTATTGATGTTAAATATTTTTAACTGACTGTGAATTTGTTTAGTGTATTCATTAGACTTTACTGTGCTTGGGGTAATGTATGTAATTAGTGAGCCAGCAGAGGAGTATGGCTATGAAAAAAATTGAAAGGTGTGCAGATGTTTTAGTTTGTGCAAATGTTTGTTTTTTAAATTCAGTAGAGTTTAACATTTTTTTTCTGTTAAATGTTTAGAGCAGGGGTCAGCAATTTTTTTAACACTGAGGGCTACTTGATGGGTACTGAGTCATACGATGGGCTAATTTTGACCTATGAACTGGAGGAGTCAGAATTCACCTAAACTTCATAGATAACGAACATCCATCCATCCATCCATCCATCCATCCATCCATCCATCCATCCATCCATCCATCCATTTCTGACACGCTTTATCCCGAGTGGGATTGCAAGGGGTGCTGGTGCCTATCTCCATTTGTCTACGGGCGAGAGATAATGTAATGCCCGTAGATAATGAACATACGTCTATTGTTTCTTTTCATTTCTAATTTGCTGTTAGATGTTGTCATTTTCAAATCCCTATAAATCCTTTAAAGTTCAAAATTATTGATATGAAGAAATGCTCTATAAATTATTAAAAATTAAAGGTATAGTGGAGAAAATTCTTTCAGGTTGGAGTTCTACCTACTTTTATCAATAGTCATTCTGCAAAAAAATTATATTTACATCAGAATCAGAATCAAGTTTATTGCCAAGTAGGTTTGCACTTACAAGGAATTTGACTTGGTGTTGTTGGTGCAGAGAAAAAACAAAACAAAATAACAAAATAAGATAGAATATATACACTATATTGCCAAAAGTATTTGCTCACCCATCCAAATTATTGGAATCAGGTGTTCCAATCACTTCCATGGCCACAGGTGTATAAATTCAAGCACCTAGGCATGCAGACTGTTTTTACAAACATTTGTGAAAGAATGGGTCGCTCTCAGGAGCTCAGTGAATTCCAGCGTGGAACTGTGATAGGATGCCACCTGTGCAACAAATCCAGTCGTGAAATTTCCTCGCTCCTAAATATTCCACAGTCAACTGTCAGCTGTATTATAAGAAAATGGAAGTGTTTGGGAACGACAGCAACTCAGCCACGAAGTGGTAGGCCACGTAAACTGACGGAGCGGGGTCAGCGGATGCTGACGCGCATAGTGCGAAGAGGTCGCCAACTTTCTGCAGAGTCAATCACTACAGACCTCCAAACTTCATGTGGCCTTCAGATTAGCTCAAGAACAGTGCGCAGAGAGCTTCATGGAATGGGTTTCCATGGTCGAGCAGCTGCATCCAAGCCATACATCACCAAGTGCAATGCAAAGCGTCGGATGCGGTGGTGTAAAGCACGCCGCCACTGGACTCTAGAGCAGTGGAGACGCGTTCTCTGGAGTGACGAATCGCGCTTCTCCATCTGGCAATCTGATGGACGGGTCTGGGTTTGGCGGTTGCCAGGAGAACGGTACTTGTCTGACTGCATTGTGCCAAGTGTAAAGTTTGGTGGAGGGGGGATTATGGTGTGGGGTTGTTTTTCAGGAGCTGGGCTTGGCCCCTTAGTTCCAGTGAAAGGAACTCTGAATGCTTCAGCATACCAAGACATTTTGGACAATTCCATGCTCCCAACTTTGTGGGAACAGTTTGGAGCTGGCCCCTTCCTCTTCCAACATGACTGTGCACCAGTGCACAAAGCAAGGTCCATAAAGACATGGATGACAGAGTCTGGTGTGGATGAACTTGACTGGCCTGCACAGAGTCCTGACCTCAACCCGATAGAACACCTTTGGGATGAATTAGAGCGGAGACTGAGAGCCAGGCCTTCTCGTCCAACATCAGTGTGCGACCTCACAAATGCGCTTCTGGAAGAATGGTCAAAAATTCCCATAAACACACTCCTAAACCTTGTGGACAGCCTTCCCAGAAGAGTTGAAGCTGTTCTAGCTGCAAAGGGTGGACCGACGTCATATTGAACCCTATGGATTAGGAACGGGATGTCACTTAAGCTCATATGTGAGTCAAGGCAGGTGAGCAAATACTTTTGGCAATATAGTGTATATATATATATATATATACACACACACACAGAAGCTATTTACAAACAGTAGACTGTGCGTTAATGTAACGCAGAAATCCTGAATGGGGGAGAGAAACATTGTCCAGTGTCACGGGCGGGTCTTGGCCTTGTTGATAAGGCCGATAGCAGATGGGAAAAAACTTTTTTTGTGACGGGAGGGTCTGGTCCTGATGGACCGCAGCCTCCTGCCAGAGGGTAGTGACTGAAATAGTTTGTGACTGGGGTGCGAGGGATCAGCGCTATGTGTACTAATATCCACATTTAATGAATGTTTAAGTTATTATTGAAGTACGTATTTATCTCTGATTTCAGTGAAGACTCCTAGTTGACTTGCAGAGACGTGTAATTTTATCTTTACCCCCCAAATAATTCAAATTTTAGTTTTGAAAAGAGCATGAATTGTGTATTTATCATCTTTAATGTTAGTACATGGATTTGCATGTGCATTAGCCACAGTGTTTCTGTTGTAAAGTAATTTTTAATATACGAAAAATGTAAATGTTTAAGTTTGAACATTCCTCTTCAGAGTATTACTGCTGCCACTGTCTGTATTAGAGGGAAAAATGGTAGAGGTGGCCACAGTGGGGGCCAATGATTGGCTAACAAAAACAAGTCCAAATAATGGATGCTGTGAACTTAAAAGTTTCTTGCATTTATTAATTTTTATTTATTAAAATGCATCATAATGATGGTAGAAATTTCGGAAATTATTATTTGTTTCCAGTTATAGTCATACTTGTGTTTAGTGTCATTAGAAAGAATGACTCTGTAAGGTGGAGCTCTAGTATCCGGCCGTTGCCCTGATCCCATCCCACTTTATAGGGATGCAAATAGTGACTGCTGTATTCGTTTAGCAGGTCAAGCCCTCTGTAGACTCGGAGTGTGCGCAGGATGATTTCAGAAAGCATTTGCATGAGGCTTGCAAAGCTGGGTATAATGATTGTTTAGTAGGTCAGAAAGTCAGGGAGAGTCTCTGAATGTGGAAAAACCAAACCTTAAAACAGTCTTCTGCTCACCCTTGTTCATTTGTAGAAGAGTCCAACAATCCTAGAAGTTCCGACTCAGTCGGGTTGTTTTTTTTCCTAGTTGAAAGAGAAAAAGTTATGACAACTTTTAAAGGTATAGTATAGAATTTTTGTGAATTTTTGCAAGAACCTGCGACTCGTTGGTTTACAACGAGCCAAGCTGCCTAGCAAAGACGCATCATGGCAACAAGCACTCACTCATTGAAACATCGAGATTGTTGATATGGTAGGGTGACAAGATGTTCTCTTTTTCCCGGACATCTCCTACTTTTTTTATGCCTAAAAAATAAATAAATAAATAAAAAAAATACACACACACACATACACTGTACCAGAGACTGCACCTTACCTGCACTACCTCAGCCTGGAATAAACTATTGCTGCTGTTTCATTGCTTTTATTGTAATGTCTATACTTCATATTTATATTTATCTTATCACTGTTACCTGTCATGTCCCGCACTTTATGTCAGTTTTTAAATGTCAGTCCTGTATATTTCTTGTATATTTGTATATTTCTAGAGAGTAAATGTAATTTCATTTCCCTTGTATGTCTTGTACATATGAAGAAAGTGACAATAAAAGCTGACTTGACCTGACTTGACTTGGAATTTCAAAATCGTCCGGGACTTTTGTCAACTACAACGCAGCAGAACCGAGCCGTCAGGTCTGGGGCTGGTCGGGTGCAGGGAGGCAGCGGGAGATGGAGCGACTGAACCCGACCCGGTGGCGGTAGAGGTAGCCCGGACAACGCCGGCCCCGTGCTTCCCCCCCGCCTGCCTTACGTTCCCCTGCCTGCCCTTCAGGGTGCCGGTAGTGCTTGGATGCGGTGTCTGAAGCGGTAGCTTCTTCTTTGTGCTTGCAGAAAACTGAAGGGGAGATTCCATTTTACAGATCATGCCCTCTTCTTACACAGCCCCCAAGTGAAAGAAACTACTTGCTACAGATGATATTTAAACTGATCTAAGACCAGCTTGCGCAGCTGATTGTTTTCATGCATTTGACCCCTTTTGGTTCAGATTAAAGTGTTGAGTTCTCGGTTTATTATAGCTAGCTTTGCGTCTATGGCTCGGTTTTCGGTGTGTTTGCCATGGCCTGTATTAGGGCTGCAGGCTAGATGGCAATTTTTGACATTATGTCAATATTTTTTTCTCTACAAAACCAGTTTAACCAAGAGCTGCTTTGAGTAAAGCATTATTTTTTTTCCCTTTTTAGTGACTTAAATCTTTTTAAATTGTGATTTTTATTCAAAACTAATTTGCTTCATTCTGTGTTTTTTTATTTTTATTTTTTTTACTTTTTGTTTAGATAACAAAAAACTTCATACTCCAGTTGCTGGATAGAAAGACATTAATAATAATTATGTATTTGTCTACTTATCCAAACTCTTATTGTCATAGCAACATTCCTCTTATATTACTGCTTGTTTTTTCTCTTACGTCCTGCCGGCCTTGAGGAGGTTGATCACTATAATATCCAGGCACTGGACGGTAGGATATACTTGTGAGCAGTCTACAGATTCTTGGTCAGTTTTATCCCATAAATCTGATTTTGTTTTCCAGAGAAATGAAATGATAAAGAAGTGGCTTCTTTATTCCATCAGTTTTTCTCAGAAAGTGCAATGGGGCTCTCGTCTGAGGCCTCTCTGTGGAGAACATTGACAGGTTTGGGTTGCAGCCAGTGTCTCCCTGCTTGAATGGCACTAGAGAAGGCATGCTGACTGATCAGAATCTGTCTCTTCCTCCTCTCTCTGCCGCTTCCTCACCCTCTCTCAGTGATGGTGCTGTTGGGGCAGCTGCAGTATTGACTAATGGACTGTTACTTTGTGTTTTGCAGATGTCTGTGTGCGGTAGCTGAGGACGGCACAGGGAGTCTCCCCCCACCCTGCAAATATGAATGGTAAGACCTCTGCAGTTTGTGTGTTAAAAAAGTGGTAAAGGAATGAGTGTGTTGCTTAGCTGAGGCATTGTGCTGGAGTCGTACAGAGGCCAACACATATACACTTTTATATGTTGCCGTTTTAATATTTCTAGCTCTACTTTTTTGTAGGTAATTTATGTTTCTATGTTTTACTTAAAGTGTTTCTGTTTCAGTGTTTAGCCAACCTTGCTTGTTGTAATGATAATGAAGCGCTGTGATAAGCTGATACCTTTAACTATCAGTCTGTCAATACACCAGAACATTCTCAGCTCATGACTCTGTCTGATGTTAGCCTCTGTTCTACTTTATCTATGCATCTTCTGCGTGGACATTTCACTCTGTTTGTTGGTAGTCTTTAATCCTTATTTCTTTTAAAGTAGATTTTTCTTTCTGCTGAAGCAGTACTTAAAACATGGATGCCTATGCTCTCTCTGATTTAGGCCTCTGTTCATGATTTATGGAGAATAACAACCTTTGTCTTGTTCAAGGATCTCAGCAATCCCGTTTTGCTCTGTTGACATGAATGTGCTTTTTTTTTTTTTTCTCCAGTAGCTGGATAGATGGCTCATTATGTTTGCCATGCACAAGAAACAGAAGGACATTATCCACAAGCCATGTTTTTATTCTAACATTCATCAACATGTTCACATATAAAATTTTTTCTTAGTATGCTGCAGCCCTTCCTGAACTTATAAATGCTTAGAATTGTGTTTCACTGAAAGAAGTGTTTTTTTGATTCAGAAATTTTACTTTTAAAGTTGTAGGGAAGTTATATTTAAATGTCAAATCATTCTGGCGAAAACATGTATATAAATGTACTCTTTATCAGACCATATTGTCCCAAAATTTAGAAAATGTTTATTTAAAAATATCCTGTATTAAAATCTTGTTTTGTTGTTTTTATCTTATGCAGGCCAGTTAGTTATACGTCAGCTTGTACACCTAAATGCGGCCAATCATATATCAACGGTCATCTGTCAATTAAATGTTTTCGGTCATAGCTTCTTGATTCATATGTCGCAGCTAATATACGCAACGGTTGAAATAAGAAATAAGAATCATTTACTTTACCATTGAGTTATGTCCCAGTGTTCACCGTCCTCTTGCATGTTTCTGCTGTCCATAGCATTCCTTGACAGTGTCGTTTCTAAGTCATCAATTTAGTGCTACTTGGTCCCAATGTTATTTCCCATTGGGAAGCTACCAGCACTAAGTTGCTAACTGGTTAGCAAGATGCCTCCGAGATACCGGCCACAACCCAAACTTGCTTGCGAAGCTTCCGCAGCAACAATCCCGCCCCCTTGATAAAAGACCAATCACATTCACTTTATTCACTCGTGTAAAGTTGGGCACAACTCAGGAGAATTCAGAAATTCAACGGTTGGAACAGCCATCTCCCAACGACTTTAAGGCCAAATAGTGGCCTTTGTAGTCACTACAGTTATTTAGCACTCCCTCAAGAAGGGTAATCCCCCCCAAAATAAGGTTGTTGTTATAAAAGTGATCAGAGGAAAAAGGTACTTTGTGCCGAGCAGTGGTGAATTTTGGAAGTTCAGTTTAGTATAATGTGAATAGTTCTGTATGAAATTAATGAAGATAGTTGTTTTAATGGTTATTGAGTTATATGTTGCGGGTAATGTTTAATTTATCTAAATGTTTTTATCTGTTACTGTGTAAATGAGTTTGGCTGTAATTTAAGGACAGATTCTAATATATCTGCAGTGTGGGGACTATGAATCTGATAGGATCTTTATTTTTTTATTGCTATTTTGCACAATTTGCTTAACTAAGTATTTTTTGTTGTTGAATATAAGAGATACTTTTTATACATACATTGTTTAGATTTACTTAGATCTTCCTACCCATTTTATGGGTAATATGACAGAATAGAAAATCTCTTTGTCTCACAATGGGGAGATTCTGGTGTTTACAGCAGCAAAAAAAAAAAAAAACCCTGGATCATTCCCGCATGTTTTGCTGCTTTGAATTTAATCATCTCGCGCATGCCCTCTACGATCTCCAAGGAACTATGAGCGGAGCGGACGGGAGCCACAGCGGAGGCTGTAGGCTTTGCTTTGCGCAGGTGGTCTGGAACGCAGCGGGGCGGAGCGCTGACGGAGTATGTAGGATTTCGGAGTTAGCATGACATGTTGGTCATGTTGCTGTTAGCATAAACAAAACGTGTTGCACAATGCTTGCACACTGTTGCCCTTTTATCCACCACTTTCTTTCCACTGTCATCGTAGGTCACTCTAAATGCAAAGTGGTCCCATACAGCAGACCTATAAAGTGCTGCTGGCACGTCTTCCAACTCCTGTTCTTTCCCACTCGCCATGCCGACACAATTCTCCACAACAACTGATTTTTTTCTGCTACACCCGGCTAAGCTGCTTCGCTTCTTCTTGTTTACTACTGGTGGTTTGCTTTGGTCGCAGTACCGCCACCTTCTGCTCTGGAGTGTAAACGCTTCGCCTATGAGAAAAAGGAGCAGTGCCTGAACCGAACGAAACACACGCGAACCGAACCGAGACAATCGAAACCGAATGGTTCGGATGGTTTTCATAAACCGTTCCATCCCTAATACGAATAACATAATAGTGTAGACTTAAAATATAAACAATAAAAATACTGTACTGTAAAGTATTTTAACAATATAAAACTGTGCACCTGGAGAATAAATAACCAATATCCAGCTATGGACATTTTTACAGTAATGGATATTTGAAAATAGCAGCAACATCAGACGTGCAAAATGACAACAGCATATTTAACTAAGGTTTGTATCATTACATCTGCTTTATTTGTTGAAGCTCCTGGTGGTTGTCACCTTGACTCCATTCTGTATTCTCATGAGTGTAGTCTTTGTTCACTTGCTTCACAAAAAAAAAGAAAAAATAAGAATAGGAAACAGTTTTGAAAAGTTCAGTATTCATTCTTTTCCTCCTTTGTGTGTCAACTGTCACGGTTGCTAAGTGACAGAGGATACGGTGCAGAAAGCAGCTGGAGGCTAGACCTGTTTGAATTCACAGCAAAATCTCTTCCGGTCTCCGCACTACGAAGGACCCAGTCCAGATAAACCGGGTCCTGGTAGACGTAGCCCATAAATTCGAACACAGCCATGGTCACATTGCTTTGTGAGAGCTATCCTCACAAAGCATTATGGGATTGTGGTGGTGGTAATAAATAAAAAAAGATGATGCTGGCACAAAGCCCGAGTTTTATGACTAATGGGGCAAGATAAGTAGTGATCATCTGTGTGAATGGTCAGTTAACCGACTATAAAGTTCACAATAGTCGCCGCTCTATATATTGATTGAGGGATTTAGGGGTAAGGGTGGACGTTGGGACACAGCGTATGACATGGTCTGTAACTGTTGCATTAATCCACTTCTAACTCTGTGACATTAGCTAAATCATTCTTTTCTGGGCTAAGTCGACGACCAAATTATTGTGCAGAGTGCTGATTAAGATTCTCAGTCATCCAGGTCATAGTCATCTTTCATGGAATTGTGCAGAGGTTCAATGTATGTTCTAATTGACAGCAGGCTGGTCTGATTCTAAACCTAAAGAAAACCTATGAGGTTTTAACTTCACTGTCTGTCCTGCACCCCTGGTCCAGCACACCTAAACCAACTGGCCCTTTTCCCTCCTCAACATTCCTTATTCATTTGTGCAGAAGCCTGGTAAGGAGCCATTCATTTGGTTCAGGTGTGTCGGAGAAGGCATGTGCCTTAGGCCCCGTCCACACGAAGCCGAACCCTGGCCTAAACGCACAAATTTTTCACCAAACCAGCCTCTCATCCATACGAAGCCGGCGTTTCAGGGGTCTGTAAACGATCTTTTTTTTATTCAGCCTTCAGAGTGGGAAGATTTTGAAACGCTGTTTTCGCGGTTCCATCTTTAAGCTCTAACCGCATTTTTTTTTTTTACACGCATGCGTCATAGCGTCGCCTCTAAACACGCATGCGCCACACAGTATCACAACAACAATGGCGCCGTACTGTGTTGAATGGTTGCTGCTCATGCTACTCACCCTGCTGTCGGGCTTACAACAGAATCTTCTTCTTCTGGAATATCTCCAGGAAGAACAGAGCAATATCGACGACATAGTTCAGCACCTGAATTTGACTGAACCACGAAAATGGACCCGCAGGGCAACCATGTATAAATATTAGTGCGGATGCCCAAAATTTCGTCGCCTATTTTTGCTTTGGCACCACAGCGCCACTTACAGGCCTGGCATACATTTTGCAGCGTTTTCATGCATTCGTGTGGACGATCACATTTATTTTACGTCTCCGTCTTTAAGACAAACGTTCTGGAAAATATTAGCGTTTCGTGTTCGTTTTGACTTCGTGTGGACGGGGCCTTAGTTATGATAGCTGCTCTCCCAGGCTATTATCATAACAACTGTGGTCTTTTAAAACCTCAACAGAGCCACAGGCTGAAGGCCTCCCTGCTGCTCTGCTGTAAATGCTATAGAGGTGGACCAAGTTTCATTTGCTGTAAGCCAAAAACATCAAAACCAAAATGTCTCATTCTGTGTGGAACAAAAGGATTCTCCCTTTTTAAAGCTACAGTGTGTAATAATTACAGGGATATACAGTCAGAAATGTAATATACACTATATTGCCAAAAGTATTTGCTCACCCATCCAAATTATTGGAATCAGGTGTTCCAATCACTTCCATGGCCACAGGTGTATAAATTCAAGCACCTAGGCATGCAGACTGTTTTTACAAACATTTGTGAAAGAATGGGTCGCTCTCAGGAGCTCAGTGAATTCCAGCGTGGAACTGTGATAGGATGCCACCTGTGCAACAAATCCAGTCGTGAAATTTCCTCGCTCCTAAATATTCCACAGTCAACTGTCAGCTGTATTATAAGAAAATGGAAGTGTTTGGGAACGACAGCAACTCAGCCACGAAGTGGTAGGCCACGTAAACTGACGGAGCGGGGTCAGCGGATGCTGACGCGCATAGTGCGAAGAGGTCGCCAACTTTCTGCAGAGTCAATCACTACAGACCTCCAAACTTCATGTGGCCTTCAGATTAGCTCAAGAACAGTGCGCAGAGAGCTTCATGGAATGGGTTTCCATGGTCGAGCAGCTGCATCCAAGCCATACATCACCAAGTGCAATGCAAAGCGTCGGATGCGGTGGTGTAAAGCACGCCGCCACTGGACTCTAGAGCAGTGGAGACGCGTTCTCTGGAGTGACGAATCGCGCTTCTCCATCTGGCAATCTGATGGACGGGTCTGGGTTTGGCGGTTGCCAGGAGAACGGTACTTGTCTGACTGCATTGTGCCAAGTGTAAAGTTTGTTGGAGGGGGGATTATGGTGTGGGGTTGTTTTTCAGGAGCTGGGCTTGGCCCCTTAGTTCCAGTGAAAGGAACTCTGAATGCTTCAGCATACCAAGACATTTTGGACAATTCCATGCTCCCAACTTTGTGGGAACAGTTTGGAGCTGGCCCCTTCCTCTTCCAACATGACTGTGCACCAGTGCACAAAGCAAGGTCCATAAAGACATGGATGACAGAGTCTGGTGTGGATGAACTTGACTGGCCTGCACAGAGTCCTGACCTCAACCCGATAGAACACCTTTGGGATGAATTAGAGCGGAGACTGAGAGCCAGGCCTTCTCGTCCAACATCAGTGTGCGACCTCACAAATGCGCTTCTGGAAGAATGGTCAAAAATTCCCATAAACACACTCCTAAACCTTGTGGACAGCCTTCCCAGAAGAGTTGAAGCTGTTCTAGCTGCAAAGGGTGGACCGACGTCATATTGAACCCTATGGATTAGGAACGGGATGTCACTTAAGCTCATATGTGAGTCAAGGCAGGTGAGCAAATACTTTTGGCAATATAGTGTATTATACATAACTATGTTATTTATCATCATCTACGAGCTCAGCCTCTTAACCTTAATATTTGCGTTGCCTTAGAATTCGTTATTTATAGTTACATAGGAGCGGGTCTCGCAGCCATGGAGGCAGACATCTTTGCGCTACTGCAGCGCAGAGCCAACAAACTAGCGATTGCGAGATCGCCCATTACGCTCGAAAGTAACCACGGCAAGTTGAGAGAGATGAACTGAGATGGTACTGAAATCTATACCCTACACAGACTAATGAAATACTATCTGTAAAATTATCTATGTAAACAAATCTAATCACTTGAGAAGGTAGGTGATGCAGACGTCGTGGAAGACATAACGCTCGCCGTACTGTTGGGGGGGAGAAGCGGTGGGGGGGAGATGTTCATGTTGCTGCGGTCTGCAGTCTGGACGTTAGATGTCGCTGAAAATTACACACTGTAGCTTTAAATAGATTCATTCTAATATAGTAACTTCTCAATAGTTTATTTGGAATCACCTGTTCATTTATGTGTCAGCCATGTTTTATTTATTAATTTTTTTAAAACCTTTTAAAGATCAATTCATGAAGCCTGAATTTGTATTGACTGTCTAGGTGGTCCAAGTGTTTGGGCAATCTCCCCGGAGGAGAGGAACAAACATGATCAGAAGTTCGACACCCTCTCCCCATCGATGGGATACATTTCAGGTACACACGCTGTTCACTAATGACAACTAACCCCTTATGACTAATGAAGACGATTATATCCCGCCTGGTCTAAAATGTTTCTACTATTGCTGTTTCTGTAGGAGAACAGGCCAGGAAGTTTTTCCTCCAGTCAGGACTCCCTGCTTCTGTTTTGGCTGAGATCTGGTAAGAAGCACCTCTGGATAATTGCACTAAAATCTTAAAACACAGTGGTTTACACTCGCTTATTCTTTTCTCACTCTAAGGGCTCTGGCTGACATGAATCGGGATGGGAAGATGGACAGGTTGGAGTTTTCCATCGCTATGAAGCTCATAAAGCTCAAACTTCAGGGAACACAGCTTCCATCCACGCTGCCAATCATCATGAAACAGCCTCCAGTCCCTGCTCCTAACCCTGCCTATGGTACAGTGTTATTGCTGCTGAAAGGGTGTTTACTATTTGTAGATCTCATGTAGCTTTAAAATTTTGTGTTTTACTGTAGAAGGAAAAATGTCAAAATAATTAAAAAAGGATGAGTTTTCAATAAGTTTAACCATTTATTTTATTTTTGCAAAATAGTTTTTACACCCATTATTTGACCTGTCTGACCCAAAATAATTATCATTTGTTTCAGGTATTGGTTCTGTGCCCATGATGGGTGGAACAAACTTGGCCATGATGACGCCTCTTTCCATGTCGTCCCCTGGACTCTCCCCTCTGACACCCATGACTGGCCTCACCCCAATGGCTGCATCCACAGCTGGGATGAGCCCGCTCATCGCGTCAACCCCCACCAGGCCTCTGATGGCCACTGCAGGGAATGCTGCACTGCCCAATGGCACCATGGGAATGCTACAACCGATGCCTGTTGGAGGTCTGACCAATGGTTGCTTATTTATTTATTTATTTTGCAGTTGACAGGCCTCTAGTTAGGTTTTCTTAGGCTGCTCTTTTAGTTTACAGTCACTATTTCCCCTATTTAATCTGTCGGTATTCAAAAAAGCTCTATTTTATACAAAGCAAATACAACACAAACTCCTTGATTTAAGATTAAAAAAACAAATGAAGAAAAAAATAGATATACAAGGATGTAAACAAATTTTTTTTTTTTTTAAAAGGTCTGAGAAAACTGTTACATTTATGCCTAAAATTATTCATAAACCAATCAAAATTAGGTAGTGAATGTGTGGAGGGAGCTGCAGATTAGGGTGATGGGAAGGAGGCATTCTGGCTTAAAGGTGTTGAACCTCTTCACCGAAGAGGAATGATTGAAACATGCTTCTTACAAATTATATAAGGGCTTGATGGCTGTAACCTTAGTAAGTAACTTCCTAATGCTTATTAAAGAGGGAATAAATATTTTTCATGTGATACAAGTTTATAAAATGTTTGCAAAAAAAAAAGAATCGAGCAGCTGCCTTATCCCAGTTCTACCACAAGTCTTCCTTATCTCTCTTTAAAATGGTGTCTTTTTTAATACCAGCTACCACTGTTTGCTTAAAATGATCTTAGGAAGGCATTTAATGATTTGATGTGGTTATTTTTTTTAGGCTTATCTTATAGTGGTTCTTCATACGCCTCTCCAGGTGGACTTTCCTCTTCCCTGCTGGACCTGGGATCTGGCAGGTAACACGCACAGAAATACTCCAATGAAGAGATTACTTCTGTTCTTTAGTTTCTTTTTGTTTTATGTTAAAACATGAATATTTTTCAGCTCTACCCCCTCTGGGATGTCCCCCATGGCCGCTGTCCCCAGTGACTGGGCGGTGCCGCACCCCTCCAGACTGAAATACAGGCAGCAGTTCAACATGTTGGATAAACAGATGGTTGGATACCTAACAGGTGAGCTGTGCTTTTTTGTCTGTGTGGGGAGAGTGGTTTGGAACTCCATGTTAAGTTATACCACCCCTCTATTTATCCGCTCTGTGGGAAGCTGTGGGTGTGTTCAAACAAAAGGGGAGATTTGTCAGTGTAAAAACAGTCATGTATGCATTTTTCTTCCCTGTAGAAAGGTCTGGTCAAACCTGTTCTCCTTGAAATAAAGGTTTTGGTAAATGACAAAAGCACATGTGAACACATGCTTACATCCTCCCTCTTTTCATCAGGCCAGATTTGTTTGTTTTCTCAGACTCAAAATCCAAATAAATGCTGTCGGGATGCATAACACAAGTTTCATATGCAGGGTTTTTGCATCACTATCCAAAGCTGTGCCGTCTGGGGTCAGAGTGTTTTGTCCTTCTAACATGCCCCTCATAGGGAGCTCTAAAGGGGCTTCAGTGATATATGGTGCTATGACCCCAATAAACAGAGGCTTACCGCTCTAGATTTCAAGCATATGCATTCTTCATCACCATTCTAACTGTGCTGCATAAACAACTCTGACATGGTTCTTTCATGTTTCCAGGTCAGCAGGTGAGAAACGCCATGGCAACTACCATGCTGACGCAGACACAGCTGGCCTCCATCTGGTGAGAATGTCTCCAAACACACTAGGGTTTGTCTTTAATAACCTTGGTCAGCTTTCTCTAACTGAGCTCTTTGTGTTTCATAAAGTAGATTCTGTTAAAAAATATTAAGACTTTTTAGTTCATATCCAACGCTGCACAAAAAATGGAGAAAAAAAAAAGAGAGAGCTGCTGTTGAAATAAAATTATGATTTCAGTTTCCCCCAAGAAAGGGGCAAAAAACAAGTGGAAGACTCTGATCTGATGAGAACAAACAAAAACTCTTTCAGAACCTGGAGATTCACCTTTCACACTGTATCAATCTTTAAAGGCTCAAGTGTTCTTTGAGCTGATTGGGAAGATCACCAGTTGACACCCCCCTCCCATGTCCAGTTGCAGCAGCAGTAGCAGCTGTTGCATATTACATGCTTGATTTGTTTCACAACTACCTTAGTACCTGATTAATCAAAATCTTGCCAAATCTGGTCAGGAGGAAAGTGCACACATCTTTCCCATCCACAAGGAGAAGATTGCGTCATTTTGTGCATTTTTCAAAAAGGAAATGGAGACTATTTCAGCTAAAACACACTGAATAGCAGAGTCTACAGATTCGTAACCACAATCCACCGTGTTTGTTTTGATTCAGCTACTTATGGTTGACATCATACATGCAACTGTATTTCACTGGTTCCAAACTTTTATGTATTCAAGGATAATATATCTATTGGCTTTGGGCAAGACTTATTTAAGGGTGTTTGTAAAGCAACAACTCTCACAACTATTCATCTTGTAAAAAATCCAATCAAACTGTTTATGGAAAGCAGACAAACAACGATTTAGAAGAGGTTCTAAATCGTCTCGATACGTTATAGATTTTACATGTTGGGGTGACTAAATAATAGCTGTATTTCTTTTTTAGCAAAGGACATAATGAATGACAAAGATGATGTACCAACAATGATTACAGATGTGTAAGAGCTTCTTATCATGCAACATATTGTTGTGGGGAAAAAAGTATTGAGCTATTCACTCCAGTTAAATAAACGGAGGTCAATGGATTTCACTCAGTTGGCATTTTATTAAATCTTACAAGACATCATACAGTGCTTATTACACTATCAGCACTTTCTGATCTGGCCAGCGTTTGTTTCCCCTTACTTACAATAATGGATAGTAGTCAGAGTGAAATTACAGACACTTTGGTTAAACAGTAACATGTTATGAATAAACCAGGATAATTTTCATGTCCAGTTATGTAAAAAAAACAACTTTACAATTTGTCGCCCCTGTAGGACTCTATCCGATTTGAATAAGGATGGTAAGCTAAACGCCGAGGAGTATATTCTGGCCATGCATCTTGTTGACATGGCAAAGAGCGGACAAACAATGCCACTGACCCTGCCACCTGAGTTGGTACCACCCTCACAGAGGTATGCTGGACAAAAAACACTCTTTGGGTGAATCCATTCATTCTGTTATAACAGTGAGTGTGGTTCTATCACAGGATGTTGTTTTTTTTCGGCTGCATAATAACCTTTTAACTCTGTGTTACAGGAGTGCAATGAATGGCTCCAGCTCCAACCTCTATACAGCTCTAATAGACAACATCGACACAGAACCTCCACAGAAACCCAAAAATAACTGTCAGTGCTGTCAGCAGGATTGAAAAATACATGAATAAAAGAGCATGTTTTTAGAGAAAATGTTCTATTGCTGTTTCCAGTGTCATTTGAGGATAAGTTCAAAGCCAACTTGGAGCAAGGGAACGCTGAGCTGGAGAAAAGACGTCAGGCTCTGCTGGAGGCGGAGAGGAGGGAGCAGGAGCGCCGCGCTCAGAAAGAACGGGAGGAGCGAGAGAGGAGGGAGAAGGAGGCTCGCGATGCTGAGGAGAGGAGGAGAAAGGAAGAGGAGTTGAGGCTGGAGCGACAGAGGGAGCTGGAGAGACAGAGGGAGGAGGAGAGGCAGAGAGAGAGGGAGAGAAGAGAGGTGAGGTGTATTCAGAGCTGGGGGAGGCCTCACCCTGATGGATGGATATGAACCTCAGTGTTTGCCTCTGGTCATTCCAGGCAGCACAGCGGGAGCTCGAGCGACAGAAGAAGGAGGAATTGGAGAGGAGGAAACGAGGCGAGCTGGTGATAAAGAAGGAGCAGGAGCAGGACGAGATCATCAAGCTGAAGGCAAAGAAGAGGAGTCTGGAGATGGACCTGGAAGCTGTGGTGAGTGCTGAAGAGTTTACAGGGATTTGACCAGATGCCTGTAGACCTTTAAGATCATCTGACCTTTTTGTGTTCAGGGTACCAAACACCGGCAGATTTCAGATCGACTCAGAGACATTCAGAACAATAAGAAGCTCAAGCGGACAGAGTTTGATCTTATTGAGCAAAAGAAAGAAGCACGGCAGCAGGATCTGAACACGCTGCAAAGACAGATTGAGGTCAGTTTATTCAAAACGTCTTCCTGTTAATTTTTTTATGATTTGGAGGGTTTGGCAGTTTTGTTCATAACTGCTTATAAAATTAGATATATTCTCTTCATTTTATCTATTTATCTGTATTTAATGATTTAAAGCTACAGTGTGTAATAATTACAGGGATATACAGTCAGAAATGTAATATATTATACATAACTATGTTATTTATCATCATCTACGAGCTCAGCCTCTTAACCTTAATATTTGCGTTGCCTTAGAATTCGTTATTTATAATTACATAGGAGCGGGTCTCGCAGCCATGGAGGCAGACATCTTTGCGCTACGGCAGCGCAGAGCCAACAAACTAGCAATTGCGAGATCGCCCATTACGCTCGAAAGTAACTACGGCAAGTTGAGAGAGGTGAACTGAGACGGTACTGAACAATAGATGGCAGTATTAAAATTATCTATGTAAACAAACCTCATCACTTGATAAGGTAGGTGATGCGGACGTCGTGGAAGACATTTTGTCCCGTAACGCTCGCCGTACTGTTGGGAGGGAGAAGCGGTGGGGGGGAGATGTTCATGTTGCTGCGGTCTGCAGTCTGGACGTTAGATGTCGCTGAAAATTACACACTGTAGCTTTAATCTATTATGAAACTTAAATTGTGATTGTAACATCCAATATTTCATGTCTCAGGAATTTCAGAGGAAGTTATCCCAGCTGACACCTGAGAAGAAAAGACTGGCCGAAAAACTTCAAAATATGTCTCTAAATAGCCTACCTGGTAAGTACTGAGGACCGACCCCTTCACTGATAGGAACTCGGAGTTCAATACCAAGAAAGTTCATACTTGTTAAAACAGTTTCATGAATTTAGATTGGATAGAAAATGTCACATTGTGTCATATAAGAGCAGCATGCCTTTTTCATGCAAGACTAAGTTTACACTGCAGCCTGAAGTGACCCAAATCCGAATTTTTGGCCCATATGTGACCTGTATCTGATCTTTTCATGACAGTCTGAACAACACAGATCTGATTTTTTTTTTTTCCAATGCGACCCCGGCAACTTGGCTATGTGGTCCTGATTGCGAATCTGATCTTTTCAAATGCGACCTGTCTCTGAACGGCTAGGCCACATTCATCCAACCTGAACGCCATTAATACCCGACAAAGGGTAACTATTCTGGGTCTTGGCATGAAGAAGCAGCAAGAAAAACAACAACCATGGCAGACGATGATGCAGAGAGCAGTATAATGTTTAACCATCTTGAAAAGAGTGTTTTTATGGTTGGGAAAGATTGCCAGATGTTCTCCAGTACTACCATCCATGTTTACTTCTATAAACACAGCGCGCTGGCCTGTGATGTCATTACGTCCTCTTCTGCGCATGCGGGACACTTGTGTTGTAGGACTGCAGTTCACACAGGAGATCACATACAAGTCGCACATATTTGGAAATGTGAACGGCAAGGCAAAAAAAATCGGATTTCACAAAAAAATTGGAATTGAGCATCAAGGCCTGCAGTGTGAATGTAGACTAATAGTATTGAACTTACAACAAAACAATTGTAGGCATTACATTTTTGTGCTTTAAAAGCTCTGTTATGTTACAGTACAATGTGTCAAATGTTGTGTTTGTGATCTGCTTGTAGTTTCAACCGTATCAACCCTAAAAGTGGGGTTGACAGAGAAGAGGGCGGCATGTATGAAGCTGCAAGACAGACTAGAAGCTCTAGAGAAGGAAACCGCTGCGAAACTAGCCCAGATGGACCAGTGTAACAAAGACATGCAGGTGGGAATCAATAAAGAACTATCAGAGATGATTATAGCACCATGTTACTCAACCCGTTTAAAAAGCAGTGATGGCATCATGTAGAACACCGGCTCTGTAAGCTAACCTTTTCTCTGCTAATTTCTTTCTGATACCAGATGTTCAATTTCAAACATAAATCAGAAGATCCAGATTCAGGAGCAACCATTATTTCCACTCATCTGAAAGGTTTTATTACTTTAAACATAATGGAAGCTGCCGTGCTGATACAGTTTGTTTATTAAGTTTCAAATCTTTAAGAATTCTGATTGGAAAATGCACTTTTTATCTATGGACATCTTTAATATAAAGAAAATATCTCAAATGTTAAAGTGTGAAAGAAAATCAAATGTTAGTCTTCTCTACGGGTGTTTTCATAACCATGAAGTTTAAAAACAGTTTTATAAAATGTATTACCTGTTTTATTTTATATTAAAAGAGACCAAGTTATTCAGAACACAATTAAATTAGCGTTAAATCATTTCCTAACAAGGATACACTAGGTGTTAAAATGAAAGTTCAAACACAGTCAAAGCAACACTAAACACCGTTTTGACCTCAACAAACCCCCTTCCAAGTCCCTGTGCCGGTAATCGAAATGCTTATGAGATGATGAAGGGGTCTGTCGTCTCCCCCGATTGTCTCTGTCTGGAAAACCAGTCTTGCATCTTTCTTTTGACCCTTACCCAGTGGTACAGTAGTCTCTCACTTCTGTTCTCGTTACCACAATAAGAACGGCTTATAGCTGCCTAATGTAAGGTCATTGACATCAATAGCCACATACCCTGCATTGCTCTACGTGTCGAGGTTTATGACTTGGTAGAGTCAGCAAAAAAGCATTTGTCCAGGGCGTGCTTCGGTGGTGCAGTGGTCAGCGCACATGACCCATGAATGCAGGCCTTAGTCTTCGACGAGGGTTTCAAATCTGACCTGTGTTCCTTTTGCTGCATGTCTCTCCCCTTCTCATACCCCCTTTCCTGTCAGACTACTGTCCATAAAAACGAGTCACTAGTGCCGGTAAAAACCTCAACAAAAAGAAAAAAGTTTATCCAGAGGAAAGAAAGAGAGAGAATATGAATCGGATCAGGGCGGAAATTCATCAAAAGTGAATTTGAGCAAAATCTTAGTACGAAACAAAGACCCCAAACTGATGCAGGCCTGGCAATGTTGTTTTCTGTTGGTGTTACTATTGTGACTTTAGAGTGATTTTTACTGTGTCACTGTAAAAAATGGAGAGACATAAATTTAAATATAAAATATGTACACATCAAAGGGAAACATTTTTGGTACATTGACCAAGCAGCAAGTAGGTCCTGGGTTCAAACCAAGACTGCGTGTTTCTGTTGGAAGTTTGCATGTTCTCTCCATTGATGTGTGGATTTTTTTGTTCTGGGTACTCCTGCTTCCTCACAGAGTGTGTTTGTGCATTATTGCTTCCATCTGTGTTGTCCCACCTTCCCCAATGTCTACGAAAGACAGGCTCAAGCCTCTAGGCAACACTGCAAAGATGAGCTGTATAGACAGAAGGAGAGAATAATTAATCCTTGAACAGTGATTGTGAGTTTATTGATTCAATCAAAGGAGATGCTGACCTGCTATCCGTGCACCAGGGTCTCTTTACGATTTTGGATAATTTAATGTTTATGATGAATCGGATGTAGTCTGGCATTTATGTTCAAATCTTATCTTAAAGTTTTAAGGATTTGTAGAACATCTGGAGCTCTAGTTTAAGGATATCGCCCTGCTGGGAGGTGAGGAGTTTCAAACAGTTGTATCTTTAGACAGGTTTTCTTCCAGGGTTGTCTTATATTTAGCACCAACTATCTTCCCATCAACTCTAAATGGTATCTCTGCCCTTGCTAAAGAAATGCATCCCCATGGTATGATGCTGCCACCCTTGTGGGGCAGGGAGAGATGTAGAATGTTAGTGATCCTACACACATAGCAGGCCAAAACATTACATTTAGGTCGAATGTCTCCAGATGTCCTCCACATGTTTGCACTGTCTCTAACATGGCTTATGTATTACTTTAAATAGGAGTTGAAATTGTTTCTTTTATCATGTTTCGAGTTACCATGAGCTTCAGTTGGATGAGCATTTAGGCATTATAATAAAATGTATCAATGTATTTTTTACCCCACAAAAAGTGAAAACGGTGCTCATCTACAAGCTGCTGTCGGTTCTTCAAGTCATAAGCTGTTTATCCATTTATATAACTGTGTATTTCTAATGTGCTTCAGGAACTGAGGGAAAACCAGAGAAAGCAGCAGGCAGCCCTGGACAATCTACGGAGCATTAAAGAGGAAAAGCAGCGTGAGTTGGTGAGAAGGAAGGAACAGGAAGAGGAGAGGAAGCGACAAGAGGAAGAGAGGCGGCGTAGAGAGGAGGAGGAAGCTCAAAGGTGCAGATTTTAACAATACGGTGAACGATAAACATTTAATACTTGACTTTTTTGTTTGGACTATGTTTTATATTAATCCCAGGAATGTCTTCACAGGCGTATTAAACTGGAAAAGGAGCGTCAGTTGCAGGAGAAGCTGAGGAGAGAGGAAGAAGAACGTCAGCGAAGGCTTGAGGAGGAAAGGGAGGCCAAAAGGAGAGAGGAAGAGGAGAAGCAGAGACAGGCTCTCATCCAAGAAGCCAGGGAGCAGGCTGAGAGAGAGCTCAGAGCAAAGGAGGAGGCTGAAAGAAAGAGGAGAGAAGAGGAGGAGAGGAAGAAAAGAGAGGAGGAGGAGCGTGTGAGGCAAATAGAGAGGCGCAGACAGGAGGAGGAGAGGAGAAAACTGGAGGAAGAGAGGAGGAAACTGGAGGAGGAGAGAAAGAAGCTTGAGGAGGAGAGGCGGCAAGAAGAAAGGAGGAGAAAAGAGGAGGAGGATAGGAGAAGGAAGGAAGAGGAGGACAGACGAAAGAGAGAGGAGGAGAAAAGGAGGTTGGAGGAGGAAAGAAAAGAGGAGGAGCGCAGGAAGGAGAGGGAGGAGGAGGAGAGAAGGAGACATCGAGCAGCCGAAGCAGCCCTCCGAGACGGTGAGGAGAGGAGGAGAAAGGAGGAGGAGGACAAGAGGAAGCGGGAGGAAGAGAGGAGAAAGGCAGAGGAGGAGAGGAAACGAAGGGAGGATGAAGAGAGAAGGAAACTGGAGCTGGAGGAGAAGAGGAAGAAGGAGGAGGCGTCCCGTAAGCCACAGGCGAACGGAGGGAAAGTGGATATACAGGAGAAGCTGACGGCTCTGCTGAGAGGACTGGAGGAGAGAAAGGGTAAGTAGACGTCTCCTAAAACTCTTCTACTTATTTGCTGGTTTTCTGCTGGATTCAAATCCACTGATGGAGTCCCTGATCCTGATGTGCTGATTCAGGCGGACAGCCAAAGGCCACACAGCACAGGAAGTCTGCGTCCCTCACATCCTTTAAAGCACTTTATCCATTCACCGCACGAAACAATGAAGAACTCAGCTTCGAAGCTGATGACATCATTGAGGTAATTAGATTTTATCCACAGTGTTATTCTCTCTCTGAAGTCTGCGGTCTTCCTGCTGTGGACTTAAATCACTCTTTCCTCTGTCAGGTGGACGAGACAACGGAGCGGGAGGAGGGTTGGCTGTACGGCAGCAAACAGGGAAAGATGGGCTGGTTCCCAGAGAGCTATGTAGAAAAAGTCAGCCCATCAGATACTACCAAACCCACTGTTGCAGCTCCGCCTAAAGTGTCCATCCAGGCTCAGCTGTCCAACGCGCTGGAAGCGGCCAAGACAACAGGGACCAAGTCTGCTTTCACTCCCACACAGTCTCCCCACCCGGCTCCATCCGAGACTCACGGACGGGTAACCGCTCCTTCACCATGCTGTGGTTGTTTTCTGATCCTAAGGTGCTTTAATCCTTAATCATTCTTCTGTCGTTTCCGTTTCAGCCTGTTGTGGGGAACCTGTTGGCTCAGGCGCTGTGTTCATGGACGGCAAAGACAGACAACCATCTGAACTTTGATAAGGACGATGTGATCCATGTGTTGGAGCAGCAGGAGAACTGGTGGCTGGGAGAGCTGAACGGTGAAAAGGGCTGGTTCCCTAAAACCTATGTAACTGTCCTGGGGGAAGAGGATGGATCAGAGTAAGTACTAACGCACAGGAAGTTTAGAATTTCCTCAAAGTTTATTTTCTTTCAGAAAAATACTATGACTGTTGCATTCCTTCAGTTAAGCCACTCCAGAAACGGAGCCGACATCAGACACTTCCACCTCAATAAGGGAGGAAAACCTTTAGATTTAGAGTTTTTCTAATAAAAATATTTTTAGGATTAATTTGGAATTTAAGGTCCAAGAGTACAGAGAAGGGCTCAGCTTCATTCCTGTTGGTCTCATCAGCAGGGAGACAATGTCTCACATCTTCCACGATCTTCCAAGTTCCTTAACAGAAAAACTCGTCTAAAACTTTGATGCTCAGCTGTGTTTTTCTCAGTAGCTTAAAGGATAAGTCCGGTCAGCAGGAATGCTCAATGGATCATTATCTACACCTAAAACTAATAAGTTTGCAGTGATTAAATGAATTTAGCATTAATCAGTAAAAAAAATAAATATAATTTTCGTCGTCAGAAAAATGTTGGGCTGGATTTATTAGTGGATTGTTTTGCGACTAACAGTTTGTCTTTGTAGCTGGAGTATCTCTAGTGTTTTGAGCATGAGGGGTTCACAATACTTTTTTTTTATTTTGTATTTTTTTTATTAAAAAGATAAATATTATAAATGACCCACCATTTGGGTTGCAGCTAGAATACCTTGTTAATTCTTAATTTGAAAAGCAAATAAAATGTATTAAAATAAATTCTTTAATGAATCCAACTTTGCATACAGCAGATCCAGGCACCTTGGATCAATAAGACCAGAAGACACAGACCTCTGTAAAATTATTTAGGAGAATCCAGTTAATGGCTGAGAAATGTTTTTGTTTTAATGTTACTTTAACCAGCTAATACTATACCTACATTAAGACCAGAACCTGCTTTATGAAAACACCTTATTTCTTATAGTCTTGTCGGTCATTCGATGCCACAGAGAGATAGATCCCTGTACAGATGCATGGATGGTTCACTTAGAGAGGAATTCATGGAATGCAGATTTCTTCCTCCAGTCATGCAGTGTCGTCACCTTAAAAAGCAAAGTAAATAATAGCTGCTATATTCCTTACTTCATAAACAATCCGTACTTTTGTGTAAAGAGATTTTTCTTTTTCTGCCACTATGGGTGTTCCACTAAATTATTGGGTCAGTGTGTGGCTGGTTCTCTGTTTTTCTTAGATGCACAGACCAATAATTAATTTAGACCTAGTAAAGGTCGATATACAGCAGGTTGTTTTTTCTTTCGTTATTTCTGTAAAAAACTGCTCCCTAAAAAATACAGCAATGTGTTGAAATGTATTTATATATTTTTTCTGTAAAGTAGCCCTTGAACATCTATGAAATGACTTTCAGAAATTCTCAACCTGTCGTTTAGAAATGATTCTGTATATCCTTTTTTGTTTTTTGGCGGAAATATTGGATTAATGTTTAGGAAAGATTTTCTTGCAGCTCTAAAATCATCTCCTGGCATAGTGGATAAATACTCCTTGATCCATGACCGCCCCAGAAGTAGTGCATGTTTATGTTCTTTCCTCTTTGTACTTGATGTTGTGTGTATTATAAATCTGAGCTGGTTTTGGTCATAACGTTTTGGTGAAACTGAATGCAGAGCTGTTGCTCTGGATTTACCTGTCAGTCCGGTGTCTGTTCCAAGCTTCACCTGTTTGCAGGCTTAACAAATACAATCCCAGCCTTAACTTTAGCTTGAGGAGATCTGACTGTGATACTCCAGCCATTCCACTTTAAGTTACTGTTTCCTTATAATCATAGCTGCAAACTGATTAAAATGATGATTCTGGTGGAATAATTTAGTTTTTCTTTGTTTTATAGAGTCAAGAGCTCTGCCTCTGATGTCACAGATTCTGTTGACAGCCTTCAGCTTGAAGGTACAGTGAAACAGACGTTTGTGTAAATTTAAACCATTATTTTTTGTTCAGATCATTTTTTTTTTTGTTTTTTGCATAAATTTCTAAGTTTGGCACAAGGAAAGATGTTATTAGTACACATAGTTTAACTGATAACATCTGACTGCTCTGTCAGTAGAGTTTAGCTTTTTTTCTTTTGTTATTGCAGAATATGTGGCGCTCTACACATATGAGTCTCCAGAGCCTGGTGATTTGACGTTCAAAGAGGGCGATGTGATCTTAGTGAGCAAGAGAGACGGAGAGTGGTGGCGGGGGTCAACGGGCGAACACACAGGCCTCTTCCCCAGCAACTATGTCAAACCTAAAGAGGCAGATGTAAGGACACTCCCTAAAGTTAGGCTCTAGTATTAATGACTGTAATTCTCCATGGGTTCAAGAAATTTGACTCAATATGGATCTTTATTTTTCTATTTGTTTCTTTTGTGGCACAGATTAAGTGTTAAGTGAAAAGTACTCTCATTAAAGAAAGATATACTGTGATTATGCTAAACTCTAAATGATGACTTTGCAAACTGTTTTATATTCTTTTTTGGTTGTTTTTAAAACTTATTTTCCAGTTAGAAAAAATAATGCTGCTTCTGTGTCTCAAAATATTGTTTCTGTCATCACGTAGCTTTTAGCAACACAAATTCTTTTTTTTTTTTATTTTATTTTATTTTTTTTTACTATGACTACTTTTACTAATATCACAACTGGTTCGAAACTAATGCAGTTTTAAAGCAGTTCCAGAAGATATAATTACTGTGTTTTTAATTCAATTGTTTGATTATTTCTTTGTTTAAAAATGTTTCTCCTTTCAGACATCTAGTGTATCTGGAAAGAAAAAACAAGGTAAGGGCTTTTATCTTTTCTTTTGAGACGGTGATCTTTGACCTTTGGTGTTTGTCTGTTTTTTTGTATTGTTTTTTTTCTGTTTTGGTTGAATGTTTTTGGAAGACCAGGTCTGTATTCCCAAAGAATCCTTATCCCACTCCTACACTGTATTATATTAACCCTTATTCTATGACACATGATGGGCCGTGGAACTAATAATCTTCTGTAAGATGGGAAATTTGATGTGTGGCCATTCTATGATCATCGTTTACTTAAAATTCACTGGAGATATTAAGCATCCTTATCAAATTTTTGTGCGATTAAACATATAAATCCAAAGGAAAGATTTTACAAATTACTTTCAAATATCTCTGTAAACTAGCATCCCAAACTAGCATCATTCAACTCATTAAAAGGGTTGGAAATTGTTTTAATTTGATTGATTCTGGTTCTCTGTTTAAAATCCAGTTCCTATCGATTCTATTTTCCAATTCTTTTAACAAATATCAAAAAGTTTGTTTTCAATGAGCGGTTTGGATAAAATGATCTGAGCTTCTCTATAAAATTGAAATACTTGAACAGCCAAATTTGTGTAAATGTTACTATAAGTTATTACCCAGTTAGTTGCAGCCAATATGTAATTGTGAAACATATCAACTCTAATCTAAATCTTAGGAATTCCTTTTTACATAGTTACATTTTCCCATGGAGTTTTATTGCTAAAAAACATTAAAACACATTTACAGAGACTGATGCTGCAGGTATGTATGTCATATATGACATTTTTATGATTTTATTGATCTGATTCTGACTGTGGTGCAGTGCTAGTCTTTGTGTCTGAGCTGGAGGAAAAAGCAGTGCAGCAGGAAGGCATCCTGACAGAGTTCATATCCTCAGAGTTGTTCGCTGTTGCTCAACTCCACTCAATAGACGTAGAAGTAGGGATGTTTTACTTTTATGGACAGATGAGCAATCGATTTGTACTACGTCATTAAGTTTTTGGGTGTTATCATATGAATTTTTTTTTTCTTTTGGAGGATTCAAAGTTAGAACAGGTTCTAATGTAATATCCATTTTCAGTGCCCAACTCTACATATGCCAGATAATTTTAATCAATCTAATTTTATTTATTTCAAAGTGTGAGACTAGGAGTAAACCATGGTGAGGAAAGCATTGTTAAAACTTCTTGTAAAGGATATATAGTGCAAATATGTACTAACTTTATAACTCACATTTCTGTTTCTATTGCCTTTCTCTGCTCGTTGTTTTTCTTCTCTTTACCGTCTTCTGTTCTTCAGACACAAAAGATTTATTTTTGTGTGAAAAGTCCTCATTCTGAATGGAGCAGTGCATGCTGAGTTGCAATGAAAGCTTATGGAGCCGATGCAGGGGCTGGGAGGGTCCTTTCCTATTTCCATAACCTTCATCTAAAACTTTTTACTCAACAAAAACACAATCTGCAAACTTGGCAAAAAAAAAAAAAAACACTACAAAGAATTTTAGATGATAATGAAGGATGTTTGTTCATTTTAATCCCTTGAAATATTTCATGATCATAATATATACTAAACCACAAAATTCACTCTAATTTTAACAAGTTACTTCAGTATGATAATCCCTTCAATGGGTTTGTTGTTTTGTTTTGTTTTTTAAATTATTTTTGTATTAGTAGTCATGGTCAAATGTGACTGTAGTAGAACATGTCAAATGGCTTTAGGATTTGTCACAGATGGAAGGTTTAGCAGCTTGGCAATGGCAGCCTTGATATAATCATTTACTGTTTTACTTTCATCACAATAAAATAAATAAGTATGACCTCTTTAAATTTATATTGATTAAAACCAAAACCCTTTGCTTTTAATATACAATATGAAAAGTGTACATTTACTCCATTTGTGTCTGTTGCAGAGTTACCTCACATGGGGTACCATTATGTGTTAAACAAATCTTCATGCTAATGCTGTCTCATTGCTTTTAGCATATTGCATTTTTGTTGACTGAAATATGATCAAGACTTTTGTTGCATTAAAGTTCTAATTTTGTGTTTGCAGAGATCGCTCAGGTGATGAAAGCCCACACCTCTGCTGGTCCAGAGCAGCTTAGTTTGGAAACCGGTCAGCTTATCCTCATTTTCAGCAAAAACCCTTCAGGCTGGTGGCTCGGAGAACTTCAGGTTTGTACTATAATCATTCATTTTTCTAAACATTCCTCAACACCAGTCATAGTGTTCTCACCTCAGCTTTGCTACTATTAAAATGGTCTAAAGTATATTTGTTTATTTGATGTAATGTGATAAATGATCTATCTGTTTGGTTTATACAATGAACCCCCACCTCCCCTCCCCTTTTTTTTCCTCAGGCACGCGGCAAGAGACGCCAGAAAGGCTGGTTCCCTGCCTCTAATGTTAAAATATTGGGATCGAACAGCGGCAAATCTACTCCAGCCCAACAGACTGGTAGGAAACAGCAGCTCTGGGTGCAATTTAGGGATTATATTAACAAGGATTATAATAACACATGCTCTTTTGTTCGTTCAGTGTGTCAAGTGATCGCCATATACGACTACGTAGCCGCCAACCAGGACGAGCTGAGCTTCTCTAAAGGGCAACTGATCAATGTTTTAGACAAGAGCAACCCTGACTGGTGGAAGGGGGAAGTTAATGGGGTCACTGGTCTGTTCCCCTTCAATTACGTCCAGATGACGACGGATGGTGAACCCAGCCACAAGTGTGAGTAAAACTTAAATCTGGACTAAAGAAATAAAAACAATCATGCTTGTTTTGAAACAGAGGTTCTTCTGTATTTCTTCGGATCCCCCAACACTGCTGATTTATCAAACCCTACATGGAATCACTGATCATTCCTGATCAAAAACTGTCCATTCGATTTTCCTTTCTTCTCATTGACCATCCCATCGTTTTCCTCTTATTTTCTCTTCCCTTTCTACCTTCTATACCTCCTTCCCTCTTTCTGTCTTTATCCTTTCAGGGTGGTAGAAAGACTCTTCCTCCTCCACCTCTGCTCCTCCTTCAGGCCACAGAGACCCACTATCTCACTCTGTTGCTTTGATGGGGCGGGAATCTGGACTTTTTGACTTCTAATTTAACCGACTTCAAATTAACCATTTGAGGAGAAACCAGAAAGAGCAGAAATGTCTTTCTTTATATAAAAAAGTGGGTCTTTGGCTGATTTTTGGCTCACTGTGTTGATTCTCTGGGTTGTTGAAATCTCTGTGTCTTTGATTTTTGCAGCTGTTTTTGTTTTATTTGCACCGGTGTGGCTAAATCTAGGGAAAGGTGTGTTAAATAGAGCGATAGTGGGTTTCTCTGTCGCTTGTCTTTGTTCCTTTCTTTTCATTTGTCTTGTTTCATCCAAATGTGTTCTTATCTTGTGATGTTTGACATCTTGGAACAAGTAAAAAATATAAAACACTTCAGAAGAAAGAGAGGGAATAGTTTAACTAATGGGTTAGCCATAGATTGTACATAAAAGATGGACATAGCCTTCTTGCCCCTTTGCTGTTCATTAGAAGGAATGCAGAACACTGCATTCTCTTCTTTTGCCAGCAGGTGGCGTTTTATGTGTGAAGACTAAGGGAAGGTTGTCTGAAAGCCCTTTGCCTTCTCACACAGCCTTAGCTCCAGGGTAAAATTAAGTAGATGCCTGATGGAGCCACAGCCTACATATTTGGTTATTTACACCCAGGTAACGCACGCAGCCCATCATTGTATTTTCAAAATGGAATACCTTTCAACACATTTTGGCACTGTACATCCACATAATTCAGTGGTTATTGTTTGTTGTGATTTGATGTGAAGTTAAAAAGTTAGGCTTAAATGTGAGTTGAGCTTCTTTCATTCCAATACCACTTAGCTAGAAGTCATCTATTCAAATCCAGCCATTCACCTAAGGCCTCAGAGGTTTATTAGGGAATAAATGGCATCATGAAGATAAAAAGGACCCAGCAGACAGGGTGGGGAGAAGTTGTGAAGTCTAAAGCAGAGCATAATTATTAAACTCCAACCCTACCTTTAAACGGACCCTAATTTATACCTAAAATATCATGCCCTAAACTGAGAAAATGGGAAAGAAGATCATTCATCAAACAGCCAAGAACCACATTGCAGCTCTGGATCAGGGCTGCAGCTATGGATTATTTATTATTAATTAATCTAACAATTTATATATTTTCATTAATTTAAAGATATATTGTTAGTAAATGAACTAAGGCTGAAACATTCGGATTAATCAATAATAGAAATAATCGTCAACTAATTTAGTAATCGATTAGTCGTTAACCAGAGTGTAGAGACTCTAAAAAGTTGCCAGAGCAACCTACTTATTGTAAAAAAAAATATATATGTATAAACTATTTATAAAAAATATAAACAAATTTTGCATTTAAGATGAAAAAGGATTTTTCGTCTGTCAATATGCTCTATCCAGAACTCCTCAAGTGAAAAAGTTTTAGTTTCATCTGGTTTGATTTTGTAAATCTTCTTTAAGGAACCTTTGGCTATCCAATTATTAATCGATTAATCAAACAATCGATAGATTAATTGATTTGCATAATAATTACCTTCATAACAAAGAGTTTGAGCTAAAAAAAAACAAAAAAACAAAACAATATTTGTTGCTAATTTTAAAAGCATCAAACATTCTAAAACATAAAAAACTAAATGTTATGCTCAGAATGTGCTACTTTATCAGTAATTTAGCATATTTACAGAGAAAAAAATGTCATCTGATATGCCAAAATATGTATAAATTGCTGCCAGTTAATTGTTCATGTCAGTCATCAATGAATCTGATTGTTCCGTCGTACTGTGGTCATGCTGCATGTGGCCATGGCACAGGTGAAAGAAAATCTGTTAACGGCACAGTATTTTGTTGTTTGTTTTGTGTACACCAAAGCTTCATGCAAAAGGACAGGGGAGCTGGTCAGAGTTATATACTGGTCAGTCCTAAAGGAAAACTAGTCACATGTTGCAAAATACATGAGCCCAGGATGAAGTATAAGACACACTGAGCCAGAACAACAGGACTGCAATGGTCCAGATCAAAGCAGACCTAAATCCAGCATAATTGCTGTTTAAAAACTCAGCATTTCCATTTAATCTTGGTGAGTCTGGGCTGCTTCTGAAAGAATGGGCAGGTTGGTTTTTATACATAACCAAACAACATGTACCATTCTTTTTCAACTTGACAATTATGCACTAAATTGTGTCTCATAGTTTCCCAATGAAATACCCTGAATTATGTGGATGTAACAGGACAAGATGTGAAAATGTTCTCTGGCCTGTAAACACTAATGCAAGGCACTGTAATAAAACTTCACAGAATCCCAAACGGCGTCTCTGATTAGAGGTTTGTTTTCCGCTGTCTTGGCTCTCTTACAGACAAGCGTTGATGCCGCTCTGTGACATCTCCTGGTTCAGAGGGACACTCTGATCCCCCCCCTCGTTCTCCTCCGTACCTTACTAACAAGACGGCAAAAAGCAACAAAGGCTCTTCAGTCCCACCTTGAACAGACTGTGTGAAAAGGCCAGTCAGAAAAGGACATTTCTTCTTCCTCAGATCTCTGTAACTCACTAATTTCAAGTGTAGGATTTCAGTATTCTTTAACTCTTATTTTATGGTTCTCTTTTAGCAAGCGATGAACAAATAATGATTAAAACTAACAATAATGTAGAGGGGACTTTTTGTGGACCAAAGTCAGTCTCTGCACCATTTGTGCATGAGATTGCAGAGGTCTAAAAACAAATCGGTACTCAGGGAAAGGAATGCTGTTGTGGCTGCGTCCATCTTTTATTTACTATTTGGCTTTAAGATGAGTTTTCTGTCTTTGGTTTCTAATGTAAGGTTTGAGTGTTACTGTAACTATTGTGTGTTGATTTAATGCCAGTGAGGGTCACAGATCATTTTAATACATTTAAAAGCCATAGCTGGTATTGGTGTTGTTTTTGAAAATGTTTTTGTTTAATCAGGAGATCTTCCTCTTCAGATGATGAAATAATCCTTTAGCAGTGAAAGTTGAATTTCTGATGCACCTTATGTTATTATTTTCCTGCTGCTCTCCGTTATTTTATCTTTTAGCTATATGGATTCAAAATGCCAGAAGAAAGTAGTCATAAGGCTTTAGAAATTTCAAACGGTATAAAAATCTTTATACCTGACCTGAAATGGCAGGTTCTTGTGATGGAGAATTAAAGTGAGACCAAGATGAAAACTTTCAGGTCCTTTTTCATGACGGGACACTTTTTCATATATATAAAACAGCAGTGATTTTAAGAAAGCTGGCTGTTAAAACTGGTCAGGGATGCTGTAAAGATTGAAGGAGGAGCAACAGTTAGTTAGCTCCTGGCTAGTTCCTGTTCTATGTTTGACCAGTTCCCATTAATCCCCGTATGTTTGACCAAGGTTTAAAGATGAGACATGCCCTTAGGTTACTCTTCTTCAGTGACTTGGGTTGTCTGCACAGATAGATAAAGTTATGACCAGACCTAAATCTAAGCCACCCTTTGAGTGCCTATTTTTCAGCTATGATGTAGAGGAGTTTAAATATTCTGTCATTCAGTACAAAAACACGTCAAGATCAACTCCAGACGGATGATGTGGGTAAAGATTTTAAAGGATCGATCATGGTCTCCTTTTATTAGAACACAAAAATCTGCCATTTTAAGTTAAGAGTTTTTCTGACTGAATTGTGTCTGACAGATCATCAGTTATAAAATGCAGAGTGTCTTTGGATACAAACAAGTTGCTGCATTTCTACTTTTCTTTTTTTTGTGGAACTTGGGAGAACGTATTTAAATAAAGCTGCTGAATGTTTCATAAAAACAAAGCTTTTAACAGAACAAAAATAGGTTATTGTGTGACTTTTTCTATTCAGTACAGGGTGTTGTAACTATTTCTGAAGATCTGCCTAATCCAGTATATTCTTTTCTGATTATAAATAAAGTATTAAAAAAACTTAGTTAAATGTTTTTCTTCTTATTGTATCTTATGTGAGCTTTTCTGTGTGTTTGCCTTATTTTGCCTTTATTCTCTGAAGTATTTAAATGTTTTTTCCCCTTTTACTTGATTATTTTTATCAGTCATTTACAGGATTTTTTCCCCTTTGATTTAAAAGGTGTTTTTTTATATTTCAGGAAAAAATTTTAAGAAATGTATTTTCTTTCCCCCAAGATTTCTTTTCAAGAGAAGGAAAAATGTTTTAGCTTGTATCCCCTACAAACAGACCTGAGAGATTATGGAGAAAGGTGGGACCTCTCTTCCTGTTTTTGGAAAAACAGATTTCAGAGCTACGAGGGGATTAGAGCATAAGGGGCAAATGAGCTGAGACAGGCAGGAGACAAACTGAGAGAAACCTATAAAAACCTAACGAGAAAGAAAAATGGCTTCACAGAGCAGATTTCAGTTTTTAAGGCTTTGGGATGAAACGGACGATGAGATTAGTGTGGGAGAAGAAAGCAGTAGATATGTTAGTGATGAGCAGTCACTTTGTTTGGGTTTCTCAGAATGGTCAAACGGTCTAATACATGGTAAGTGTTCATTTACTGATTGAAATCTTTCTTTTCCTTTGTCAACTTTTCAGAAACAAGCTCAGGTTTTTGCTTCCATAATGACTCCATCCTAAAGTACTGCAGAGGTTTAAGTCATAATTTGTTGTTGAAATGTTAAGATTGTTGTTCCCGTCCTGCAGGGTGTTCGGACCCCACCAGCCTGAACTCCTTAACCCCCCAGGAGAAGAAGAGACAAGGTTACATCCATGAGCTGATAGAGACAGAGGAGCGATATGTGGAGGACCTGCAGGTGGTTTTGGAGGTAAAAACAAAAATCCTACAAATGATTTAAAAATATGGGATAAAACATTTGACTTGCTGTTAAGTGTTTTTTTTTGTTTTTTTTTTGCTGAAATCTATATTCAATTTCTAAACATTAATCTTATTACTGTGTCTGTAGGTTTTCTACAAGCCGATGTCTGAGTCACGGCGACTGAATGATTCAGAGATGTCCATGATCTTTGTCAACTGGAGGGAACTTCTGGCTTGCAACAGTAAACTTGTGAAGTAAGTATTTGCTGGATGTAGTCAGCAGATATGAAACGTCTAACGATAACTGAGAGTGGAGTTCCCTAAAGCAATGCTTCCTAGAACCAGCTGCTGCTTTTCCTGCTGCAGGTTTCTCAACCAATGTTGCTCATCTAGAGCCTGGAATTGTTGTCCATTTCTCTTCGTAAAACAGCACAAGCTACTTCTGATTAGATTGAGACCTTCTGAACATCAAGTTCAAGTCTCCTTTGGATTTTGACTTGGCCATTATAATCAATGACCATTCAATTAAACAGCCTCAGACTGGTAATCTCACTAACCAGTTTTCCTGTCTCAGCTTGAAGACCACAGGCCTTCACAGTACTACCACCCCTCTGTTTCAGAGTGAAGGTTTCCTTTACATAGCATTTCCATTTATGCCTATTAATTACTTTGTGTCTCACCAGATCAGAACACCTTCTCCTGTGTTGATGAGGCTTTTAGCAAGTCTAACTAAAATGTTTTTCCTCTACAATGACTGTTTTTTCCACCCTTCCATAAAGGTCTAGTTTGTACTTTTTCCATTTTTGGATGAAGGACTGAACAGATTGAAGATGCCTTCTTCTCAGGATATTGTTTTTGACTTAACTCTTATTTAAACATTTGCCCAATCTTATCCCTGACCTTTCTTATTACGTAAAGACATACCTCAAAGTATTTGCTGTTTGGGAAAAAAAAAATAACAGGAGGCTAAGTGAATAAACTGATGGAGCAGACATACCTTGTGCAGAGGCTATAGTTCTTCTGGGTTTAAGTCCCAGTTTTCAGTCATTTGCAGCCTCTCTTCTCTCTCCACACTCTTCCCTTTCAAGCATCTTTTCAATTAAAGTCAATAAAAGTGTCATACCTGTTAAAAAAGGTGTACAATATATAGTCTATTGCAAAAAAGCCAAATATAAGTCCAATGAGTATGATTATTAAGTTTGCTGTATAAGGACAGCTGAAAAAATATAAATCAGACCATGTGGACTAAGTACTTTATGATAAAAATGAATAATGTGTCATATATTTAGGGCTCTCCAAGGTCGGAAGAAAGCTAGTGGAGACAACATGCCAGTGCAGAGAATTGGAGACATCCTGGCCTCCGAGCTGTCCCACATGCAGCCCTACATCAGCTTCTGCTCTTGCCAGTTCAACGGTGCCGCGCTGCTCCAGACCCGCACAGACAATGAGCCCGATTTCAAAGCGTTCCTCAAGGTAGGCGGGAGTGGGAAGGGGGAAAAAAATCAGGAAGGACAGGAGGACGTGAGGAAATGATAAGTGGTGCAGGAGCAACCTTTTCAGAAAGGGATTAATGTTTTAGAAGTGTTTGCCTTGTGGTGTCCAGCAAGCAGTGCTAACATGGGGATGAGTGGTATAACTTTTTTAATCTGATAGATGGTTTTGCTGTAAGTTGGAGCAGTGTTAGCTAACACCCCTCTTTATTTTGATTAGAAAATTGCAACAGACTACAGATGTAAAGGCATGCCATTGTCCAGCTTCCTGCTGAAGCCCATGCAGAGGATCACACGCTACCCACTGCACATTAAAAACGTAGGTCATCAGATTTATTACCTCACAGTCTGACTATGTGATCTATTATTAAAAATGCTTTCCATTTGGTTTTATTCTCCATTTGTTTGCGTTTAGATCCTGGAGTGCACAGCAGAGGGCCATCCTGACAGAGGACCGCTGAAAGAGGCTCTTGAGAAGGCTGAGGAGCTCTGTCAACAGGTTCCTGAGCTAATTATGTCCTCATTAACAAGCTTTGACTTTGTCTTCTTGGTTAAGTGTTTGATTTAATGCCGACGAATGTTTGTGTGCAGGTGAATGAGGGTGTGAGGGAGAAGGAAAACTCTGAAAGACTTGAGTGGATTCAGAACCATGTACAGTGTGACGGAGCTGTCGAGGTATCTAAAGTCAAACTCGTATACACTAGTAGCATCTAATACAATAAAGAAATAATTGAACGCATATATTTTCACAGAATTTACGCTTTGACTCTTTGACAAACTGTTTGGGCCCCAGAAAACTGCTGCACAGTGGTAAGGTGAGTAACGCCCTATCTTTGTTTACTGAAGCAATGATTTAAGCAGGTAAGGAGGAATCTTTTTTTATTAACAAGGTGGCTAATAATTGTCTGCTGTCTTTTGTTTTTAACGCAAAAAAACAGCTTTTGATAGTTTGAGCAAACATCCCTTTAGAGCATGGACTCCAGAGTTGATGGGGCGTTTTACTCCCAATTCCAACACGATGGATTATTAACTGACTAAAATCAGTCTAAGAAGAAACATCAAACCTGTTTTAATTATTCATATAGTATCTCTATCTAAATCATCCAGGGCTGTCTGGTTCAGCAGCATTGGGCCAAAAACGTTACAGTGTTTCAATGTATAGTAGTGTGTGTCGAAAACTCTTTAAATCTGAAGGTTGCCCAAACTTTTGATTATTTTCATGACCATGAAAAATGAAGATTCACACTGAAGGCATCAAAACTATAAATTAACATGTGGAATTATATACGTAACAAAAAATGTGAAACAACTGAAAATATGACTTTTATTCTAGTTTCTTCAAAGTAGCCACGTTTTACTTTTATTAATGCTAAGCACACTCTTGGCATTCTCTTGATGAGCTTCCAGAGATAGTCACCTGAAATGGTCTTTCAACAGTCTTGAAGGAGTTCCCAGAGATGCTTAGCACTTGTTGCCTCTTTTGCCTTCAATCATATTTTATTTATCATTTAGGTGTAATAAAGTGTTCCTTAACCTCTGAGAAGCCTGTCTAAATCTGTCTTAATTGGTCAAAATTCAATTTAAAGGAATAGTACACCCAAAACATGATTAGCCTTCATTTTCTACTCACCCCCATGCTGAACAACACTCTGGAGTACTTTTTTGATATCTCAAATGCATCTGGAGATCTGGGAGGCTTCTTGCTGTCTGCTGACATTCAAATAATGGAGGTCTATGGTGCCCGAGGCAGAAAGGTCCATAAAAGTCCACAAAAAATGTGTCAATATTCCTCCATACTGCTCGTCCAATGTATTCCAAGTGTCCTGAGTGGGTAGGGTCTATAATTTACTCGAAACGAAGTCATTTAGAATGTTTTTAGAGCATAAACAGTAGTGTATAGGATTTCCTAAAAGCGCGCGCATGCGCGTTCACGAGCCTACGGAAACCGCGGCAGACCAAACCAGATGAAAGTGCGCATTCAGCGTCTGCTCTGCCGATAATGCAAGCGTAGAAGAAGAAATGTGCTGTTTACCTGTGCAAAGAAAGAAACAACAAAAGAAAAATGTCTGAGGACTTCAGTGTTGAGGAAGAGCATGAGTTCTTTGCCGAGCTGAATGCGCACTTTCATCTGGTTTGGTCTTCCGCGGTTTCCGTAGGCTCGTGAACGCGCTTTTAGGAAATCCTATACACTACTGTTTATGCTCTAAAAACATTCTAAATGACTTTGTTTCGAGTAAATTATGGACGCTACCAACTCAGGACACTTGGAATACATTGGACGAGCAGTATGGAGGAATATTGACACGTTTTTTGTGGACTTTTATGGACCTTTCTGCCTCGGGCGCCATGGACCTCCATTATTTGAATGTCAGCAGACAGCAAGAAGCCTCCCAGATCTCCAGATGCATTTGAGATATCAAAAAAGTACTCCAGAGTGTTGTTCAGCATGGGGGTGAGTAGAAAATGAAGGCTAATCATGTTTTGGGTGTACTATTCCTTCAAACAGATAAAAACACCTCACATCCCCGTGTTTGAAAAGTATGTTCCATCCATCCATTTCCTTCTGCTGTATCCGTGGTCGGGTCTCAGAGGCAGCAGTCTAAGCAAAGATGCCCAGACTTCCCGATCCCCACATATTTCCTCTAGCTGCTCTTGAGGGGACCCCGAGTCGACACCAGGCCAGCTCAGAGACATAGTTCCTCCAGCGTGTCCTGGGCCTTCCACGAGGCCTCTTTCCCATGGGACATGGCTGAAACACCTCCCATGGTAGGCGACTAAGAGGGATCCGAAACAGATGCCCGAGCCACCTCAGCTGGCTCCTTTCGACGTGGAGAAGCAACGGCGCCCAAGCTCCTCCCGTGTAACTGAGCTCCGCACCCGATCTTGAAGGTTGCGCCCAGCCACCCTGCGAACGAAACTAATTTCAGTTGCTTATATTCGTGATCTCTTCCTTTCAGTCATTACCCAGATCTCATGACCATAGGTGAGGGTGGTAACGTAGATCGATCGGTAAATCCAGAACTTTGCCCCCCGACTCAGCTCCCTCTTCACTACGACTGCCGACGCTGCACGATCCGTCTGTCGTTCTCAAACTCCATTTATCCCTCATTTGTAAACAAGACCCAGAGATACTTGAACTCCTCCACTTAAGACAAATTGTCTTGAATATACTTGTCTCAAGTATATTCATTATTTGTTTTAATCACTTCCTGTTTTTGTTGCAGATGTACAAGGCAAAAAGCAGCAAGGAGCTCTGGGCCTTCCTTTTCAACGACTTTCTGCTTTTAACTCATGCGGCCAAGCAGTTCACCTCTTCAGGGCTTGACAAACTGTTCAGCAAGAGGAACAATGTCCAGCTCAAGATATACAAACCAGTAAGAAACCTGTACAGAAATGACCTTTGTAACTACAACATCCAAAAATATTGGGAAAGACTATATCAAGTCCCCTAAGGAAGTTTCGGATGTTTCTTCTTCATGTGACGTCTCGTTCTTAGCCAGTTCAAATAAGCACACCTTAGAAATACTGTTTCTATTGTCACCCAGTGAGTGTCTAAGATGTCTGATGTTATGTAAATACACGAGATAAATACTATCGTGTTATAGTCTGTTTTCAGCTTTACTCTAATTGATGGTCCAGGCCGGTGTTAGCTTAGCAGTTTATGTGTGATTCAGAGTTTTAATGCCACAGATATGGGTGATCAGGCAAACAAAGAACTGCATACAGAGAGGAAAAGGTTGAAGTACAAAATACAAATGAGATTTTTCCTAAATTTAGAATAAATAATTTAAAAGGAAGATAAAAAGAAATTGGAATGATTAAACTAAGGTTTGAAACTCCTGTGTTGACTGAATATATGGCGGTGCCTTATGAGGGTGCAGGAAGGTACTCTTACAATTATATTCCGTTTTTTTTTTTTATGTTGAGCAGTCATTTTCCAAAGCACAGATGCATTTATTATTATTATTATCATTATTATTAATTTGTAATGATGTTGTGTGAATTTCTATTTATTTTCATGTTGTGTTTGCATGCTTTATGTATGACAGTCATCTTCTGTTTCCCATAGCCTGTGCTGCTGAATGAAGTTTTGGTGAAGCTTCCAGATCCATCCAGCGATGAGCCCATCTTCCACATCTCCCACATTGACAAAGTTTACGTACTCAGGACAGACAACATAAACGAACGGTAGCTGCAGACGAAACAAGCATTCCTCATGCAGAAATTGAGCAGTTTTACTAAATCTCTCTGCTTTTAATTCATCAGGACGTCTTGGGTTCAGAAGATAAAGGTGGCTTCTGAGGAGTTTATTGAAACTGAAAAGAAAAAAAGAGAAAAGGTTTATCAAGGTTGGTCTGTTGCAGCATTCATGTTTTTCTGTGTAGTTCTCTGTAGATCCTTCCTAAATGTTTAATCCGTGTTGGCAGGTCGCTCTATAAAGGCCACTGGAATCGGCAGATTACTCGTAACAATCTTGGAAGCCACTGAACTTAAGGCAACAAAACCAAACGGTGAGTCTAAACATGTAAATGTTTTTTTTTTTTTCCTCATCTCTGCCTGCTCCTGCATCATGCCACCCCCCACCACACCTAACCCCACTCCCTTCTCAGACCTTTCATATTTCTCTTCTCCAGGTAAAATTAATCCGTACTGCGAGGTGACTATGGGCCCTCAGACCTTCACCTCAAGGACGCTCAACGACACCATCAACCCAAAATGGAGCTTCAACTGTCAGTTTCACATCAAAGATGTCTACCAAGATGTCCTCTGCATCACCATCTTTGAAAGAGACCAATTTGCTCCAGATGGTGAGCTGCTTTAAATGAGAGTTGTGGCTGCACATTGATCAGAACAACAGCCGAGGGACCAATGGTTACTTTAAGCCAGGCTTACACTGTGTGATATATATTCTTTTTTTTTTCACTTTTTGGGGCGACTTTACAGTCATGCAAGAATTTTTTGATCAGCCAATCTTTCAGCCTGATCGTGCGTCTGTCGTGTACAGGGGGTAACAAGGGGGTATCAGCCCCTCATGACCACCTCCCCTTCAGGAATCATGAGGTCGGGAGAAAATCAGTCGCCTGTCATGGGGTGTGAATGAAATGGAGTTCTTTCTGTAAAATTGACACACCGTAGTAGCCACGTTTGCTCAACCATGTCTCAACTTTTTTAAATTTCAATTTTATCAAATTGCTCCATAAAATCCCATTAAAATTATGTTCTGTGAAAAGATTTAAGTGAGATTGAATGTGGTTTCTTTTTACCTTCAATGTTTCCTTATAAATCAGATAATTTTTCTCTCCTCAGCATTTCTCGGGAGAACGGAGGTTCCCGTGGCAACCATAAAGAAAGAGTTTGAAAATAAGGGACCCTTGACACGGCGTCTTCTACTGCATGAAGTTCCAACAGGGGAGGTGTGGGTCCGACTTGACCTGCAGCTCTTCAAATAGGAAGGTGACACAAGGAGCGGTGTCCTACAGTCAGTCCTGAATGGATGCGATTTACCAAAGAGGCAACTGAAAACCCCTGAAATGTGTTTATGTAGAATGCCTTGAGAAATGTTCTACTAACCTGAACTAATACCTCTACTGATGTATGGGATGCCCCCATCCTCTGGTTGGGATAAGGAGCTGCAATAAGAGTTTTTGTTTAGTTTTTTTTATTATTAAGGAAAAGGTGAAGGCTTTCTAATCAGAGGAAACCTTTTTACTTTGTTGACTGTTGAAGGAGTAAAATTACATGTTTCTCTGTAATGTCTTACTGTTCTGTTACAACAATCAAGTTTTATTCAATTTTTTGCCAAATCTTCTCAACTACAGCTAGCCAAGGAGTTGATGATCAAAGGAGCTATAGTTTTATCCAGGCATTAAAGTTTTAAACTTTTTCTTTTCTTGGGAGGAAACTGACTGCTTTTTGAGACGCTGAGCTGATCATAGACTGTTAAGTTCATCTGAATGCATCACATAACAAAAGATGATAGAGTATGGACGGCAG
Source organism: Cyprinodon tularosa (assembly GCF_016077235.1). Lineage (NCBI taxonomy): Eukaryota > Metazoa > Chordata > Actinopteri > Cyprinodontiformes > Cyprinodontidae > Cyprinodon > Cyprinodon tularosa. The sequence continues at coordinate 334,473 of NW_024039055.1, read as the reverse complement.
CATGAAACGTATCAGACGGCACAAGCAGCAATAATGTGGGTTTGACGTCTTTATCTGTTGGGTTTACTAATGTTGGCAGATCATCTCAGGATTTATTATTCTGAGGTCAAACCTGTGATCATGTAACAACACTGAATACTTTTTCTCCGTTTGGTGTGTAAATATTTGCGAAGTGTAAGGATGCCCAAGCTGTTGGTATGAAAGAGAAAAACAACACCTATGGAAGCTTTAACCTTTAGAGAAATTTCACTTTTTTTTTTTTTTTTGATAAGGTCAGACTTTATGTTCTTAGCTTTTTGTCCTATTGGTAAAATCAGTCAAAGCCAAATAACTCCAAGTAAACCTATTAGGTGCTGACCTACCCGCCTCTTCCTGTGTTTTTCTTACAGATTTATCTCTTAAGGGGTTAACCTTTCAAGTTGGCACATGTTGATACATTTAAATGGATCCCTCTGCTCCTGTGCTGAGGTCTATGTCTGTTGCTTCAGAAATCAAACTCAAACATGTTAAGTAAAACCTTTGTGGCAGTAAGATATAGGAACTGTTGTTGCCTCTATGGAAGCCCTGAAAGGATACAATTTATTTTAATCAATACGGACTAATTATATTTCTGCTCTCCCTTAATAACAACCTCTAAGGTCATAATATGTTGGTGGTGTTATCATAATTAGAAATTAAAAATTAAGTTCATCTTTGTGAATTATAATTAATATAGATATATTTCATTTTTCCCATTAGTAATACCATAATAACACACTGTTTTCTGTCAATGAGCGGAGTAAATGACATTTTTTTTTTTTTTGCCAGTCATAATTTTCAACATTAACAGTGTGTCTGTTTTTTGATGATGGAATAGAATTTGTATTTTTTAGATATTAGGAGAGACATTTTATCTATTGTAGTTAATGTCAAATCCAAAAGGAATTTGCTTTGCTTTCACTACTGACAAAAAATGTTTTTTTTTTTATTTCGTTTGAATCAGAAAAAAAAAATTGAAAAAAGAAAAAGTTTGAAAAGATTTTGTTCCCTTCAGGGCTTCCGTTTTTTATTCTTTTGTGTTTGGTTTCTCATATATACTCGATATTTATTTCTTTATTTATGCGTGTGACTATCTAAAGGTTTAAAACCTTTGCTGCACGGTCAGCTGGGTTAAGCGAAGTCCAATCACATGTGTGACATGACTTTAATTAAACCTGTTGATTCTGTTTTTACTTTACTGAAGACCAAGTCAGACCTGCTGCATGTATCCTATCAGTTTTGTCATTTTTAGTCATTTTGATTTTAAGTGTTGTATTAACAAAAGCTTTTTGAACTCACAGAACATGTTGTGCTTTATTTGAATTTGTCTAATCTGTATATTGGTGGTGAACTTGTCTTTAGGTTTAGTTTTTTGATTTTCTGTTGAAATCTTTGATGACTGTCACTGTGCCTCTGCAATACACTTGTTTAGCCTTCTGAATCAGGTTTTCAGAGGCAGAATAAACACAATAAATCTGACCAAACTGTGTGATTGACTTCAGTTAAAATCTGTAACTATCTTGTTTAAACATGTATACAATCTTATCTTTGGATGCACAAAGTTTTTATTTTTATTTTAATTCAACTCATCAAATTTGGAGAAAACCTGGCTATAAACATACTGACTTCCGTTTTAAATGATAAGTTTGTCGACATAAATTCAAACTTTTTCTAGGTGAAAGTATGACAATACATTAAAGCCCCAAGAATGTTGAATTTAATCCACTTCATTTCAGTAGGTTATGGAAACTCAACATGGCAATCATAGTAAGATGTAGCTCAATTCAAAGCTCTCAGCTCTGTTTTAATGTATTTATATATAATTATAAGATTAAATATTTTTACAGTTTAATCTTAAAAGAGTAAAAAAAGGTTAGATTTTACTAAACAAATGTCTAACAATCCATAAACACAGAATATAGGTATATATAAAGTATTTAACAACCTTACAATTTCAAGGGTTGGTGGTTCATCTGTTATTAAAATAAAATAATTAAACTTAAATGAAATTATATGTTGTTGGATATATTTCAAAAATGCAACCAGGCTTACACAATAAAAACTAAACTCTAGATTCTCTTGTTCTTCTGGCCAAAAGCCATTGTAGTGCATGCCAATAGAGTTCTCCTTTACACTCCACTGATTCCAACTGGGCCCAAAAGAGCAGTAGTAATAACTGCACAAAGTGGCTCCAAGCAGCCCTGACAGCAACACACAGCTGCGTATCTGAGTGGCAAAATTAGCTGAACTCAGCCTTCTAAAGGGGTGCTAATGGAGTCCATTGAGTCAGGGGATGTGGTGATGTAACATTTCCAAATGTGGAGCACCTGCTTCTGGTTGTAACTGTTGGAACAAGGCAACACATGTGAAACTGTGTTTGAAAACCTTGCATTTGGGTATTTTTTTTCTGCTTTCTGATTTGACATATTTGTGGTGCAGCGTCAGTCCTGCAGGAATAAAGTTTGGCATTGCTATTTTCTTTATGTCAAATGATTCAAAATCCCTTTGTACAGGGGGGACATCAGAAAGTGGATAGGCGGAGCTTAATGAAAGCCTCTAGTCATGAGAATAAGCTTTCAACAGTTTGCACAACTTCACTCAAAACAAAACTGCACATGTATGTGTTTTGATAAAGTTGTTTACTCCTTTGTTGATTCCTCTCATTTTTATTATTATTTTTTTTTCACTTTTTTGCAGCACTTCAGTGTTTCAGGTCATTAAACTATTTTTAATGTTGGATAAAATTAGTCTGGTTAAATAATAATAAAAAAATAAAAAAACAGTTTGCAGGTTATCATTCCAGGTGTTATGGCTAAAAATCAGCTACCTATATAAATCTGGTCCTTTTTTTATAAAAAGCCCTCCTCTTCTTCGATCATCCATATTAATTAACCCTTTTTACAACTGTGCAAAAGACTTCTGTTTACAAACTCACTTAAAACCAAACCTGATCATAATGAACAAGACCAGAGAGCTGTAGAAGGCATTGATGAGCAACAGGATATTGGCAAGCAGCTTGATGAGAATGCAACAACTGTTGGTACAATGAAAATAATATTAATTAACTTCATTGATCTCACATTGGAGAAATTTACCTCTGCACTTAACCCATCCCCTCGGAAGCAGTGGTTTACCATCGTTGGGAGCAATAGTCTTGCTCAGAGACCCAGAGAGGCAGTCTATGGGAGTGGGTTTCAAACTCACAAGCTCGGGATTCCAAGCTCTATGCCCTAACCGCTAGGCCACCACAACTCCTTAAGAAAAGAAAATATAAGAAGTTCAAGAGGATCAGTATCCATTTGTAGATGCATTCATGCCCTTGTAGGGCATCATAAGCTGAGGGATCAGTCCAGAGCTACAATAGAGATCCTGCACTATTCAATTCATTCAGCTGCGCTGGAGGTGGGATGCATCTAACGTTTGCAGGACAGAAGCTCTGGATCCCTTTAACCTGCAGCTCTGGTTAAATAACTGATCTCTACCAACTCATTCTGTTTTATGTGATTTTCTAAATGTCCCAGATTCACAGGAATTCAGGTTGTACATTATAGAGGAAAGTGCAGTAAAGCAGAATGTGGTCAGAGAGTAGAAACACACGAGGTAGAAACTAGTTACAGAGGAAGAGCGAGACGAGCACAGAGGATGAGTTCAAGAGGCCCTCGCCTCCACTTGACTCAGTCATGGGAATGATTAGATTATCGCCACATGAACAGCTGTCTTATATAACACAAGCATTTGGTAGTTCTGCTATCCCCATGGGGACACTTACCCACATTACATTGTCCACAGCCCATCACCCTAACCTTGAACCAAAGCAACTTAACCCACACCCTAAAACCAAAGCTTGATCCTCAGAGAGAAGTCTGGACTAGACAAAATCATCCCTGGGGCTGGCATGTTTTAAGTGCCCACAGGAATATGAAAGCAACACACCCACATACACACAGAGATAACGAATGTAATGAGGTCTGTATTCTGGCCAATAGTCCTCACTGAGTGAAGGTGCCTCATAGCAACAGAGACTCGGAACAATTGGAGAGACAGTCCATGTCAAAGGGAATCTACAGCCAGCTCAGTCAGCTCTCTGCTGTGAAACAAATAAAATGGTTCCAGACGTTTCACAGTCCAGTTTATATTCTGAGCTGCCTCTTCTTCCTTCCTTACTTTTATAACACCTGATTCTCAAAAGTTTTACAGCATCTTTCGGTTCAGTCTGAGCTTAATCTATTATTATTATGAGGAATTAAAAGTCAGATGAGCAGCTTATTCTGCTATTGTCTCTAGTTTGGTAATGATTTTCAGATTAGATGATGGAAGTCTGAAGAAACACAAACCGTCAGTAAGCCAGCAGTGCTTTTAATTCTTAATCTCTTTTTGAACCCCAGTCAGACTCAGCCACTCACACTGTGCCTGGTTCTGCTGGAGGTTTCTTCCTGTTAAAAGGGAGTTCTTCCTCTTCACTGTCACTGCTTGCACGCTCTGTGTGTTGGATTCCAGATGAGTCAGACGCAATACATCTGAATATTTACTGTCGCCACATGCTCATACAGGAGGAGGATGTCTCTTTGCAATCAAAGGCTTTTCTTGGGTTTAAACTTTTCACTAATCTGACTGTTTTGTCTCTGTAAAGTGTCTTGAAAATACGTGTTGTGGATTAGTGCCTTATAAATAAACTTCCAGCTGTACTCAGCAGTCTTTTAGCTCATTAATTACATCCTTGGTGCTCATGTTTACCTATGAAGTGATTCTTAATACATGAATTCATATTGTCTGAATGTGGAGACCATCTGAACTGACCTGCAAATTCTAACCTTAATAAAGTGCTGGTGACGATTCTCTGTCATCCAGCTCATAGACATTCCGAAAAAAGTTATTTTATTTAAAAAAAAACAATCCACTGGACTTGATTACCGAGTTTGAAGATTTTTCACTACCCATCCAGAAATGAATTGAAATTGAAAAACATCTTCAAACCTGGAAAAAAAGTCCAGTGGACTTTTTTTTTAACCTTTTTGGATGGAGCTCTTAATAAAAGCCAAGGAGAAATGAAAACTGATCTGAAAATCCTGTCACTCAACATTTAACCGATGACTAGAGCCAACAGCATGGAGTTAAGCCTGTTAATGATTTATCCATCTGGGCAGGAGCTGCTAAAAACATGCATTGCTGGTTCACATGTGGTGTTTAGCATGCGCAATATCTATTTTTGTTTAGCATTTGTAAAGCTTACCCAATTTACTTTTAATTCAGTAAATTAACCATTGATGGTTACAGAGAAGTCCGTTTTCTCTCTTAGTTTGGTTTTTGTTGTTTTATGTTCAGCATAATTTATAGACTCAGGAGCAAAAATGTTGGGAAAAGATTGAGGAAAAAACACCCAAATCCTGAAAAATCTGGCAAACATTTATGGAATTGAACATTAGGAATTGAACAGGAGGTGTATACATGTGAGGCAGAACAAAGAATGGGCTAATCAGCTGATTGGGAGCAGGTGTTAATGGAAGCAACTAGAAGGGAGCTAATGGAAGGGAGACTGGCACAAGGGGGCAACAGAGAGGAACTCATAAAATACAACACTGCTTAAATATAACTAGAAAACAACTAGATTGACACAAGGTGGAAAAGAAGCCAATGACCAGGAAACCACTGAATGACATAAATTTAAGTGTAACTTAAAACTCAAAAAGAAACATAAATAGTACCAAAAAGTCCACAAAGGGCAGAATAATGAAAGGTTCTGTTATTTTAAACAATTTACCTTTGTATGACTAATAATCTTGATTAAAAGTATGTAGTAGGAAAAAAGAAGCAGCTGGAAAATAAATTAAGAGAATGCTGTATTTTTTTTTTTTTTTTTACTTATACTGTATGAAATAAATCTATGGGGGGTGGCCTAGTGGTTAGGGCATTGCGCTTGGAATCCTGAGGTTCTGAGTTAAAGACCCTCTCCCATAGACTACCATTCTGGGTCCCTAAGCAAGACCCTTAACCCCCATGCTGCTCACTGGGCGCTGCACGATGGCAGCCCACTGCTCCCCAAGGGGATGGCAATAAAATAAATAAATGAATGAATACTTATTGTCATGCACCTATGAATAGAATGGTCACTTTACTTTTCCACTTTTGCAGTAAATGGGTAGTATTTCTAGCATTCTTCATACAAAAAAAAAAATGAATATTTTATATTTTTTGTCACTTCAAATCAGGCTACAACTAAAGTTTGTGTTTAGGGCTGAGTTAAGAGCAGCAGCACCCTCAGGGTATTAAAGACTTTAAAATTACCCTCTGATTCACCTTACTGTACACTATGTATAATGTAAGACATATATAACAGCAGCATTGAATTGGGCAGCTTCATTCACCATGAGGGATCATGGAGCTCACTCAGCATGGAATGGAGAAAGATTGACGATACTAACCTCTGAAAACGTTTCACTGGTAGAAGTGGGACCTGTGAGGCGCTGCAGCAAAGCTCACAGGGAAGCATTGCTGTGCAGGCATGCAGCAAATAATCACAAAATACTGATGGTAAAGGTTCATCTGCTTTATATAAACAAGGGGAGTTTAACACGTTTTGCCGTCAAAGAAATATGTAAATATGTTATTTTTACTGGAGCCTCGTGCTAATAATAATCAGACAGATTATTATAATTTTTTTTAATTGATTGATTTAATACCACTGCTTTAATTATTTTTTTTTCCTTTATTTTCTGTAAAGGCCCTGGGATATATTTTTCTTTCTCAAACTCCCCCAAACCAGAGGCAGGAAGCTATTTAGGCCAGGCATCCCCAAACTCGGTCCTCAAGGCCCCCTGTCCTGCAGGTTTTAGAGGTTTCTCTGCTTCAGCACAGCTGGTTATAATGATTGCAGTAGACCATAAGCCTGTTAATCAGCTTTCAATTAAAATCAGCTGTGCTGGAGCAAGGAAACCTCTAAAACCTGCAGGACAGGGGGCCTTGAGGACCGAGTTTGGGGATGCCTGATTTAGGCTGTTCCTGTTGCATAACATCAGGTCAGAAAAAAAACTGTCAACAGGTTAAGCTTTACAATATGACACCAGCTGTTGGTGATTTGTGGTGATTGGTCATCCTGCTAAAAAGAAAAAAAAACATTTCTCCACATAACCAAAGTGAAAACACTTGTGTAACTTTTCCTTCTTTACTTATTTTTCTCCACTGTGCTAATCAAATGTTTTCATACACTGAGAATTTGTTAGATTTTGTCAAGTTGGAACTGATTTTTTTAATGAATTTTGGGGATTTGATGTAACAGAACAAAACATGTAACAGTACCTTTGAAGGAAATGGATGTGGTTTTCAATTATTTGGTTGTTTCTATCCTAAACCAGAAGCATAAATATCGGAAACAACACACCTGATGAAGTCAAATGAAAAATCCCTGTTTTTAAATGATGACCAGGACCAAAGACCTCATCCCTTCAGCTATTAGAATCTACTCTAACAGAGCACCTGTCATTGTCTGACACTTACACAACACTGACTTTTTTACTGGATGTTTTCCAATACATATCCCTTTACTTCTTTAGTGATATACTAAAAATCACCTGCATAAATTGCTTATTTTGAGTAAGACCAAGACACTGGACCTGCATTCTACCTGGCTTATGGAATGCTCCTGTAATACCCTTTATAATCATTGTTGTTGATTAGCTTAAAATACATGATATATTCTTGTTGTACTTACTCTATATCTATCAAAGCACATTAAGGTGCATTAATACAAAACATCTCATTTTCATTATACTTCAATTCTCAACAGTAAAGGTGATAATCATAACAACTAGTGTTGTGCTGATGCCATTTTTTGGCCCCGATACCTGGCTGTGCAGTATTGGCCGATACCATCTGTTTGAAATTGATGTGTGTGTATATATGAAGAACTGCATACTACTTGGATGTTAAATAATTGCCACCATGGCTTTGTCAAACTGCTGCTTACCTTTGCAAAGCAGGAAAAAGACTAATGCAAAGTGAATCCAGTAGAACTTTAATTGCCTACCTGGAATGAGTGACAATAGTTGAATAAACTTTTGGCTCTAAAAATGGTATTGGTGCCGTATTTGTTGGTACTCGCTGATACCGATACCACCATTTTAGCGCTGGATCGGGGCCCCGCCCCATACTGGTATTGGTATCAGTGCAACACTAATAACAACCCAATTAAATTGCAATCAATAAATGTTTCGACTCACTTGTCCCATTAACACTAGCATGGTGTAGATTTGTGTATAATGTTTACAGATGCAGTCCATTTTTATTAGTTAAATTATTGATTGGTATCATTATTGGCCATTTTATATTTGTAAATTGAACTTATAGTTGTATTTAATGTATTAATAACAGGAGAGTAATCCAAATTAATCAACATTTTAGATCACTGAAACTAACAGAATAATTACTTTGCCTTGTAGTTGTTACTTGTTAGGAAAACCTGAAACTATAACTGGTTATGTTTTTAAAGTAACGTGTCGAATGCTTATAACGCACTAGTATAGTGATATAAAAAGCTGTTATTCTGTCATCTTCTCTAACATTGCTTACCTCCTGTTGTGTTTTTCTTATTGGCTCAGAAGAGTGTCCCACAGCTTACAGGTAAACTCTGCCAATATTTGTGTGGGTGCTGTTGCTTGTAAGTGAGAGACAGAAAAGGATGCAGACGTTGGGCAGGGATAGAGGAGGGAGATTCACTCCGCCTGTCGGAGCCGCTCAGGTCACATTTCTACCCTCAGGAGCTGACCCTTGTCTCTCTGTCTGGAAAATAACCTGGAAAAACTAAAATGGAATAATGGAAAACTGCCCTCTGGAAAGGAGTCGGAGCAAAGCTCCTCCTCCTGCTGTTGCATCACAAACTGGAGAACTGAAGAGGAGAGGGGAGAATGAAAGACGTTTTTAATTTTCTCCTGCAGAGCTCAGTGTAGATGAGGCTTATGTTCCAAAGTTAGGGGCTGTGGCGGTGCCGGGAAGATTTATGCATCTAATTGTACAGTTTAAACTGTTTTGGTATTTTCTCTAAAGGAAAGAACAGTGAGATGAGATGACTACAGGGGAAAGATCTAAATAGAAGAGTTAAAGAGGAAGAAGAACACAGGAACTAGATTCCTGTTATCGTTAACTGTGAGTATAACAATATAATTAATACTTTGTAAGCACTGCACTTTTTGGCAATTGTGATACTGATAATGTGTAATAATTAGCAGATAGTCTACCCATATTTCTCTATTTTCCTTCCAAAGCAACTCCTTAATCTATTTAGTTATTCTTACTTTCTCCTGCTTGTATTGAATTTTATCTCCTTACATTATTTCTACTCTCTCTGCATGTCACGTTAGTAGCCGTGCAGCAGGAGAGGGAAAGGCCACTGTCACATTGGATTAGTGTTAGGAGACATGCAGCGAGGGAGAAATACACTTCAGCTTTGATGAGAGCATTGTGGACAATATGTGTGAAGGGAGCCCCATGTGTGTCTGTATGCGAACAGAGAGCCAAGCTGGCACTGCTGTAGGAACCATATTTGGTTTATTTTTTACTGAACACAGAAAAACATTGTGCAGCTTAATGATTTGGTCTGGAAAAGCAGGCACAGAAAAGAGAGGTGAGGGAGTCAGTGTCTGCCATGAATGAGGCTAGAATTTTTCCTGAATATATGATTTGTATTTCCTCAATATTAAAAAAAAAGATAATAATAATGATATGATTGTGGGATTGTTTAAATAATTTTCTTTAAGTATATAATTATCATCTCTTTTTAATAGTCAGAATAGATTTATAGCACTTTCTTTACCATCCTAGGTACCGATATTTGTATCAGGTGTAAACTTGAAGGGCAGGAACAGATGCTGTCAGTATATGTTATATTTGTAATTATATTATATTAAAAATAGAGTAATGAATTCTGGCAGGACTCATATTTTGATGTAACAGTATAAAGATCAGCACAGACTGTAATTATATACATACATATATATATATATATATATATATATATATATATATATATATATATATATATATATATATATATATATATATATATATATATATATATATATATATGTCCTGCTAATATATAAATAATGTTTGTGTGTGAACAGGCATTGAACCACAAAAGATTAGTAAGAACATGGCGTGCATTACTGCTGTGCATTTAAAGCATACCTAATTGAATGTTGTGTTTTTCTGTTTTTTTTTTTTTTTTTATGAAAGGACAGTGGTGGTGATGGAGGAGCAGATAGATGGTGTTGTTTTATGATGTGGATTCAGTGTCATGTTGATTTCATTACATAACTTTGATTTTTAATTGCCTGATTTAGGATACAAATATTCATTTGATTCCTTATTTAAAAACTATACCATTAATAACTCTGAGTTAGTAAACCCCATGTTGACATGCCTTTGGCTGTCACACGGTGTAAGTTGAGCTGTCACATTCAGACAGAGGAGGGAAAGCAACTGAGGAGGAGGAGGAGGAAGGGCAGCAGTTTCCTGCAGCACTTCCAACCAACATCACAAACTGACCCTGACAGTCGGTGAATTTCGAAGTGCTTCTAGGTTGACTCTATGTTATGCTCAACCACCTTGCAGCTAAATCCATCAGTTAGTTTTGTTAAACAATTCAAACCCTGACATCTAATGTTTCTCAAAATGGAGTATGACATGGGGATAATGTATCCGGATGCTTCCAGAAATGTGACAGACAAAACACTTTTATTCCTGAACCTGCTCTCCCTTTTTGCAGGTCAGTAGTGCCGTCTTCCTGCATTTTTACAGCTGAAAACATCCGTTAGAAATTAGGCCACTTTGATTTCTTCTGAGTGCATCATCCATTTTTTATTCGCCAGAGTTTAAACTTCTGCCCTGTCTTTATGGCTTTTCATCACAAGAAAACAGCATTTAGGTTTTATGTTTTGTCACGTTCAGTGTAGAAGGAAAACGTTTAAAGATAATGAGAAGCCATTCAGAGGTGTTAGAAATAGAAGCTGCTCTGTCTCCACAGTTATTAGATTTACAGCTGACACCAGATATATCCACACACTGTATTGACCTTTACACCTTCCCTGTAAAGGTCAGTTAAGATAATCAAAACTACTTAAATCTTCTTACTGCCAGAATTATACAATTTTTTACTATATGTTCTTCAAAATCAGAAGTGTCCATACAATAAGATGATTTACTTTGAACAGCTAGGGAAGCTTCTCACTTGGTAACTCACTTTGAGTTAATTGGCGAAACATCCATGGATGTACACTATATTGCCAAAAGTATTTGCTCACCCATCCAAATTATTGGAATCAGGTGTTCCAATCACTTCCATGGCCACAGGTGTATAAATTCAAGCACCTAGGCATGCAGACTGTTTTTACAAACATTTGTGAAAGAATGGGTCGCTCTCAGGAGCTCAGTGAATTCCAGCGTGGAACTGTGATAGGATGCCACCTGTGCAACAAATCCAGTCGTGAAATTTCCTCGCTCCTAAATATTCCACAGTCAACTGTCAGCTGTATTATAAGAAAATGGAAGTGTTTGGGAACGACAGCAACTCAGCCACGAAGTGGTAGGCCACGTAAACTGACGGAGCGGGGTCAGCGGATGCTGACGCGCATAGTGCGAAGAGGTCGCCAACTTTCTGCAGAGTCAATCACTACAGACCTCCAAACTTCATGTGGCCTTCAGATTAGCTCAAGAACAGTGCGCAGAGAGCTTCATGGAATGGGTTTCCATGGTCGAGCAGCTGCATCCAAGCCATACATCACCAAGTGCAATGCAAAGCGTCGGATGCGGTGGTGTAAAGCACGCCGCCACTGGACTCTAGAGCAGTGGAGACGCGTTCTCTGGAGTGACGAATCGCGCTTCTCCATCTGGCAATCTGATGGACGGGTCTGGGTTTGGCGGTTGCCAGGAGAACGGTACTTGTCTGACTGCATTGTGCCAAGTGTAAAGTTTGGTGGAGGGGGGATTATGGTGTGAGGTTGTTTTTCAGGAGCTGGGCTTGGCCCCTTAGTTCCAGTGAAAGGAACTCTGAATGCTTCAGCATACCAAGACATTTTGGACAATTCCATGCTCCCAACTTTGTGGGAACAGTTTGGAGCTGGCCCCTTCCTCTTCCAACATGACTGTGCACCAGTGCACAAAGCAAGGTCCATAAAGACATGGATGACAGAGTCTGGTGTGGATGAACTTGACTGGCCTGCACAGAGTCCTGACCTCAACCCGATAGAACACCTTTGGGATGAATTAGAGCGGAGACTGAGAGCCAGGCCTTCTCGTCCAACATCAGTGTGCGACCTCACAAATGCGCTTCTGGAAGAATGGTCAAAAATTCCCATAAACACACTCCTAAACCTTGTGGACAGCCTTCCCAGAAGAGTTGAAGCTGTTCTAGCTGCAAAGGGTGGACCGACGTCATATTGAACCCTATGGATTAGGAACGGGATGTCACTTAAGCTCATATGTGAGTCAAGGCAGGTGAGCAAATACTTTTGGCAATATAGTGTATTTTAAGGTAACACTTCAAACAGACTAACTACTTCAATTAAATAACTCACCCAAGCTGTCAGGAAGATAACTGTGGACCTTGATTAGCCATTTTTAATTTGTTCAAAGAATTATGTCCAGGAAAACACGGCCGTGAGTCTTCAATTGTTATACCGTTCATTTTATTCAGCAAGGAAAAAGCCAATAGTCTGAAATCAGCAACAAAAAAAACATCCCTGATTGATGTCCTATGGCACATGTAAGTATATCATTTTTAGGTTATTAACAAACTAACTATTGCTAAAAAGTGAAAGCTTTAGGTTATTGGTTCCACTGTATTTTATTTAGGGGTATCACAATTAAGGGGTTTGTGTTGGTCTGTTTTATGAAGGGTCTGATCTAACTAAAATTTTCTAAACAGAAATATCAGGGTTATCCACTCCTTTGCATATGGTGATCATCAGAATGGGCAAAATACTGGGAGGATATGTAAATATCCAATACCACCCATAATGCAATTTTATCAAAACTGAAACAGATAACCGGTGTAGTTTCTGCATCTGTATTTAGCAAACATGTTTGTGAACATTTCTGCAGCCATTATGGTGAGTGGGATGCATATATGCAGTGACAGGTGGTAGAGAGAGAGCATCTTTTGTGAGCATGTCAACTTACTCTGAATGCCAGAAATAAAAATTTTGTTAACTTCTTCCAGCTGTGCCATGTTGGAGCTTCATTATTATCTTATAATATCCTGTACACTTTTACTTTAAAGAACAATTGGTTCCCAGAAATGGTTTGCACAAGTGTTGTCTTTTTTTGCCCTTCAATTTTCCTTGATGGGCCCATCAGAAGCACAATCATTATGTGTTGAAAAAATAACGATTGTTGATTTGTCTTGCTTTTACCATATTTGGGTAAAACTATTAACAAGCTTGATTACAGCAGTTTGCTGATCAACAATGCTACTGTACAGGGGGACTAACAAAGAATCCAGACGGAGAAATCAAAGCCGATGTCAATGAGTAAGCAGAAGTCCAGGCCAGAAGATCAGAGATCAGAAGAGGTACCAAAGGGAAATCTAAGCTGGGTTCAGGAGATAGATCCAAGGTCATTAGCAGGTAGAATCCAAAGGAAGTCCATAGACAGGTCAGGCAAGCAGATCAGAACAGGCAGGCAAACTCAGAAGTCCAGGAGCAGAAACTAGTCAAGATCAGGCAATCAGAATAAACACAATAGGGTTCGCTAGAGAACTATAGAACAACGGCTCGAATACCAAGCAGTTTAAATAAGAGCAGAAACAGGTGGATCTGATGAGAGATAATGAAAACTGGGTGGAGCTTGGCAGGTGGATGAAATAAACCAATAATCCAGTCATCAGTGCCAAGATAAAGACAGTTTTGACATATTTTTACTGTTTTTGTAGCACTTTTAGATACTTATATAAAAAAATGCAGTAATATTAATATTATTATTACTGTAGCCACAGCTCCTTTTTCAGCCACACTGCTCTTCCAGACTCTCTATGGTGACTATTTAGAGAGGCACTTCCCCCCTCCTATTAATTGCACACAATCTTCATACAAAAAAAATGATCACAGGTCCAATAATTGTGTTTTGTTTGTTTTTTTGCACCAGAATTCTAGCTCTCCTTCAGAGTACTTCAGGTCTTAAAGCCTATGTTTGTTGCATGAGAAAATTAAGGGGTAAGAAACTGAGCTATAAGTACGTTTACAGGGTGGACCATGATAAACTTATTCCCTTATAATGTGGTGCACTCAAGGGCAAAACACTGAAAGAATGCTTTTAATATTCTAGCTGCAGAGCTGTACACCAAAGTAAAAGTACAACGAAAGCTAAAGTGGGACCAAGCGAGGCGACGTGGCTTTAAACTGACAGTCAGTATGAAGAAAAACTGCACACAGGAATGAGTCATCTAGGCTGTTCAAATACTCAGACATGAAGTAAAATCTTTACCTTGTATTTCATTGTACCCTAGACAAATACAATGGAAGGAGAAAAGTGGTTGTGTTTTTTTCTTCATTCAATACATGTTTTAATCAAACAAAATCAGTAAAGGGTTCAGTAAGATATGTTAAACACAGTAAAGAGATATTTTCCACCCTAAACATGTTAGGAATAATTTTTGTCACTCATATAAAAACTTATTAACCCTAAAAATAGGTTGTAAAATTCAATCAACAATTATAGTCTTTCATACCAAAAGATATATTTCATTTCCCTGAGGAGTCAAATTAGTTGAAATTAGTTGAAGCACGGATACCAGATTTACTGATATCACTGAGAAATAGGAACCCCACTGGAAATATTATTTATGGCTTATCTCCATTATTTTGATGGCGGTGACAACACAAGCCCAGCTCTGTAAATTCTGAGCTAACACTCTGTTAAACTTAGATTAAATCATGGCAAAGTTTAAGTCCTGATAAAGAGTATTTAGTATAAAAGCAGTTCTTTTAGTGTTCACTCCTGGCAAAGGAACTGGGAATAAGCCCTGAGGCGTAAATGCCATCAGGGGACTTTAGTCTTTGTTACAACTATGTGAAAAACCTAAAACGTCAAACCAGGGCACATGCAGGTCGAAAAAGGCAAGGCAATGACCACATATACAGTAAACTTGAGGTGAGAAATCATAGAAAAACAGAAAGAAAACATAAAGTGTCCTGCAAATGAGAGATTTTGAAAAACCAAAAAGTCTTTGCTAAAAATCAGGGACAAGGATTATATACCTAACATCCATAAACCATAAACCTCCAGGTCTCTCTTTGGCCTCAACAGCCGTCCCCTCAGTTGAAATGATGAGGATAGCACTAGAACTTACAGATTTACAGACTCTGGACCCTAGGGTCTAGTTTTCTTTACTGCCACTGATTGGTGACACTTCTTGTTCTCCTTCCTCCACCACTGTTGATACTGTTTTTGATGATGTTGACCTGCTGGTATCTAAACCATAAAAACACTGAATATGTGTCAGAGTTTGAATCATACTTAATTGCTTTGTAAAATAACTTAGGGCTGAGAGCCTCTTTAAAACCTGAATACTGCTTAAAATGTAATAAGTGCTGGAAATGCGGACATAAACGTCATATATGGAAACATTACAAGATCACGTACCCTAATCCACATTTTGGAAAGAATTGTCACCCTCAGGCTTTCTGAGGAACCTTTCTGCAGCTGGTAAACTTATCAGAGTAATGGTTTACGTTTTCAGTATATAACCGTTATTTTCCTCTGAAGCTTGGATTTTGTAGATTTATGCGTGTTGACATGGTCAGTGTGTGAGCACTGAGCAACACCTGCCCTTTCTCACAAGCACCACACAAAAGGTCAAGTGGTGCCTGCCTGATGCATGCAGCCCCTGGAGGAGATTTCACAGAAGCCAGGGTTGAAGAAAAAAAGGGTTTAGCGAAAGATATTGAGTTTAGAGTAGAGAAAGGGATGAGGAATTGGCAACCACTTCATTCAAATTCAATTGGAATAGGACTTGACAAAATGTTGACAGAGCCTCAAAAAACCCTAATCATTGTGACATTAATTTAAAATACTGACACAGAGAAGACTTGACACCAGTTTTTGTATGTTTGTTAAATTATGACACTCAGAAATTTTTATTTGTAAATCAAATAAAAATTCGAAAACAAAAAAAGTAATAAATAAATTGTATAACAAAAGTGCAAAGGTCAAAACTGTTTGCATCATTCCAGAAATAGACGACGTTTTACTTCCTTGGTGTGAGAGATTGCCTCAGTGAGTCGATGCAATTAACTGGTTTTCCTTAGATAGAAAACTTTGAATCAGTCTGACTGTATAATCTGGTTGAACTGTAAAGTGCCTTGAGATAACATGTGTTTTGAATTGGTGCTATATAAATAAACTGGATTAAATTGAATTGTACATGTGGGACAGTAAAGGCTGTTTCTAGCAAATATCTTCTTAAGCTTCAGTCACTTTCCACATGAAGTTCTGAATGCAATGATCAGCATTGGCCTGAAGCTTGATATTGCACTAAGTCTAGTGTTATTTATGCACCTTCTTTTATGCTAACGTCCAGGTTTGCAGTCCTGCTATCCATTCCTCCAGCAAAGTCTTCAAGCATGGTTTAAGATTCTTATTCTGTCATGATTTAAGGTTCTTCAAGTCTTTGATTTTCTCCTTGTTTGTTCATTTAAACTTTCTGGTTATTTATATCTATTGTGATGTTGTAAAGAAACATTATCTGTCAGAAACATTTACTTACTCATCATTACTCTTCTGCTTTCTCCAAAAACCTGACAATCCAGGATAAGAGATGAGCAACTGATCTCTCCCCATAACTGATCCTACTTCTGTCACAATATGAGCGCCCCAACATCCGGAAGTCCAAGCACAGAGGTGAAAATGGGATCCCAGGAGATGGCGATGCTTAGCAACCTTCTGGCTGCTTACACATTCATTGCAGGTAGGATTAGCCAGATCTGGATTCAGGTTTATTATGTCTCGAATTCTGAAAACACAATGTTATAGGAGCATCGGACAATCAAAGGTGGAAACTTAGATGAAGATCAGGGAGTGAAAACTGGGATGCAGAGAAAGAAAGATATACTGAGTGTAAAAAAGAGAGAAATAAATCTGCTGTCATGTTCAACTCTGTTTACCTTTTAAATGTTTGCTGATTCCCTTTAGACCAACCTGAGAGAACAGCGCTGGTGTTCCTCGGCGGTGTGTGTGTTGGTCTCCTGGTCACCCTGTGTGCCATCGTCTTCCAGATACACTGTAGAGCAGACTGCCACTATGGCAACAGCAACGACCTTCAAAACCGCCAAAGGGTCAAACATCAACGTCGCCAGTACATCTGCGCCCTCCCTCAGCGCAGTGATGGTAACCGAGACAATGCTGCTGCTGTAGTTGTAGCCTCGGGGGCGACTGGGCAAACTCGGGACTGTGATCAAGAGGACTGGGATGAAACGTCTGACCTGTCGGCACGGCGACGCAGGCGCTTTGAGAGAGCTCTGCTAAACGCCACCATGTTCACGTCTTCAGAGGGTATTTGTCACAGAAACACACACTTTTATTGATCAGACATTGATAAAACTTCACATATGACAATAGGTTACAATAGGTTAATTCATTTTGAGGCTTTTTATAGGGACTTGGCCCCTTTTAGTTTTGCTTAAAGGGGCCAAGTCACGTATGCCTACTGTACGACCCCCCCCCCTCAATAATTACTAAAAGTAGATGTTCAAATAAAGCCCTGTACTCCAAATGTCTATCCTAAAAGTATTAACTTAGTCCTTTTTTTAGGCTAAGAATGCTTTTTGCATCAAGCTTGATTGGTAGACACAAACAATTCTCTACACCATTGCAATCTAGTGGCTTTACTTACTCATGCATCCACCAACCTATCAGCTTACTTACCTACCAGTGTTTTAGCTTATGCCTCATTTAACCTCAGGGTTCATATTTTTTTCTCATAATCAGACTCTCATGCTTCTTCGCATCCAATAATTTTTAGCACCTCTTCACACTTGATTGTGGATCTTTTCTGTTTAATTTCACATCTCCACTAGAGAAATGCTGACTTGCTGGGCTCAATTATCTCCCTCTGTACTCATTGTGGGCGTATGCAACATCAAACCTCCCTATGAAATGAGTGAGACCTACTATGGGACCACAGAGTGGTCTTTCTGAATACATATCGACCTCCATCACCTTTTTCAAATCCACTAAAATAAACAATGAAGCATCTGGAACATTTATGTGAAGACTGTGAATAAAGGGCTATGGCTTGTGAGCTGGTATAAAAAATAACAACAGCAGCATCATAGTTTGTTCAGTTTGGGCTACCAAACTAACTATCCCTTTCTACCAGGAGGAACTTAATCACCCTTGACATATCAGCTAAAATACATTATCAAACACTTGAAAAAGTCTCTCTAAACACAGAGCTGAAAGAAGCTTACATCCACCTGCTTGTAGGACTTTTGTGAGGAAAAACAGCAGCTAATATAACTTTTGGAGAAAGCTAATCCAGTGTAGAATAACAAACATGGATGTAATTTTTTTTGAGGGGGAGCAGGGGTGACATGTCCCCTGCACAAATGTGCGTTTTGGTTCCCTGCACATTTTACTGTCCAAAAACAATGTTATGCTACAGTACACAGACATTCGTCGAGCACTAGCTCAAGCTGAAGCCTGTTTCCCTGAGTTTAGAATGCTCACAAGCTCCTGATTGGCCCACTGTCTTTTCTTGTGTGGTTGCCGGTCAAACACGCTGTAGTTTGTAAAATTATAAAATACTTGCATCCCCCCACTTCTGAAATCAAAATTTTGTCCATGATAAGAAACAAACAAGCTAGCCTATTCTGTTGTAGTCCAGTTGTGTTTCTAACATAACACCAATATAAACTTCACTGTCATATTAAGTTTACAGACACAAAACAATGTTGGTACCCCTCATTGAATGAAAGAAAACCCACAAATGTCAGAGAAATAACTTGTATACTTGAAACAAAAGTAACACTGTGTGCCTTACCTGTCCAGCAGAAATAAAATATAGAATTAAAAGCAGATGACGTGTATCTAAAGCTGCATCTGTACTTGTATCTTTAGAACTGGACCGGGTGCAACGACTGGAGGAGAGAGAACGAGTTCTCCGAGAGATCTGGATGAACGGACAACCTGATATCAGCACAGTGACTCAAAGCCTCAACAGATATTATTGATGAAAAACTAGCAAGACAGAAATATGCAAGTAGACAGACACTGAACATTAAACTATTTCCTCTGAGCTTCTAAACCAGGGCAACATAGCGGACAAGAAGAAGATAAAAGTGGACGGTTTACCAACAAAATACTGTTTGTGGCTTATATTCAATAGATTCTGGGATATGTGACTGCTGCCATTAATAGCTGAAGTATTTTCTCTATTTTCTGTCTCTGCCCAAAACTTTTGAGCAGCATAGGAAAAGAAGGGAATAACAACCGCAAGTGCACAGTTTGATTTTGTATTCTGATATTGGAGCACTTTTCTCAGCCGACCCATACAGTTTGTGAATCTGCAATAATCAAAGGGTTTAAGTTGGATACTTTTATATCAGGGGGATCATGGTCCTCCAAGATGACCATGGAAACTTGGTGAAAACATACTGGTGCTTTTACTACTGTATTTAAAGTTAATCTAACTACACACTGACTGACATTGTAAATGTGAAGTACTGACAGTAGCCAGGCCTACTGGGAAGCAACATGTTGCATTGTGACAATCCGTATTCTGAGATATTACAAAGAATGGCTAACTTTAATTTTAATAATTTAATGTTGTTTTCACATATTGATTAAACAGATTTATTTGAGCCATTGAAGTGGTGGGTTTACAATTCTTTACCATAGTCTATATATCTTGCTGTAAATCATACATCAGATCCTCTAAAATGTAACATATCGTTGCATGCAGGAGTGAAAGAGATGCATAAAGACGGGTTTATAATCCTGTGAATTATAACAAGGGATGAGCATTCCTCAACTGCAGTAGTCAGGGATCCCTACCTTTAAACTAAAGGTCAGTTGGTGTTAGCCAAAACAACCACAACCTTTAATCCTTTGAAGATTTTATTTAATAAACACACATACATTTGGATTTCTATCATATTAAGACTTAATTGACTTACAATTATTTTAGCAACTTCATTTATGCCTAACCCTGGCTTTTACCCAAACACTTATCAGTATAGTCCTAAACCTAACCTTAGCCTGAAGTTATTTCACACCAGAGCTCTAAACTGACTCTCTAAGCTTAAAAATGGGGCTCATCACATTAGGACCTCATAAAGTATGTTGGTCCTCAGAACGTCAGTAAATAGTCAGTCTTGTATCATGATGAGATATACAGTATCTGTCTGTTAGGTCTATTCTTAGCACAAAAAGTAAGTAAATTTAGTTCAATTGATTAGTTATATGATTTAAAATGCATTTTTGGAAAAAATTAAATAAGGATAATTAAAGATATATTAGTGTTTTTTTATGCTGCCACATGCATTGTTTAGGTAATGCATCGAATTGAGAATGTAGATTGCACTTCTGGAAAACTTGCAAAATCCTGTTTACTGTTCCCAAATACCTTATATAAAAATAAACATCAATAAATAAAACAAGTAAGCAAGCCTGATGGAGCACCAGAACTAAGTTTTTGTTGAGCAACACTTTGAGGCAATCACTGCAATGGGGTGTTTTCTGTAATGTTCAGGAAATATTCAGCAAGACTTCCGCACCTGTTGACAGGTATGTTGGTTCACTGTTCATGAGCAAAGTACAGTACTTTATTTAGAATTAGTTTTTTCAATAAAAACACAAAATCAATACTCTTTAATAGAAGGGTACGTAAACTTTCAAGCACCACTGTATACATGCATACACACACTCACTCACAACATTTTCTCACTATCATTGTGGAGCCTTTCCATTAACTTCCATTAATTTCTAGAGCCTAACCGTGACCCTCAACCTAACCACTATCATATATAACCCTAACCCCAATCTGAATTAAATTGACACCTTAGTTCTAAATGTGACCTCTGACCCATTGTGGAATCCAGGCATTGGGCACTACAAGGAGCAGTCAGTCCCCATAACATGTATAAATACATATAGATATACACACAATATGTAAAAAGGAAAATATGTATATGTGTTTATAGATGTGTTCTTTATCAAAAAAAAAAGCTATATTAGCGCTTGGAAGGAAGAACATATTTAGAATTATTCCGAAAACTAAAACTGAAAATATGTAATTTCAGTTAACCATTAGTAAACTAAAAAACGAATATATTTACAAGTGAAAAAGCATAATTAGATAATACAAACGAACAAATAGGCACACCAAAATAGCATTAATATAGCTGAAAACATAAAAATGAACATAGAGAAACTTCAACATGTCTATAATGGAGTAGGACTGAAGTACAAAAAAAATAAAAATTCAAAGAGCTCATAAAATAAGAAAATATAAGGGGGGAGATGTATTCCTCACTGAGAGGATTCATCGTAATAACCAAGAAATAGTAAACAAACCATAGCACTGTCATGATGCGTGGTTGGTTTGCTAGCCCAGGATGCAGAACTCACAGACTCAGAGGCAGGATTAAAGTCCAATGTTTATTTGGATCAGCACAGGGTTCTGCCCTGGAAGGCTGAGGAGACAGAGCACAGGTTGAACTCAGGGAAAAATAAACAAACTGAAACTCACAGGTTTGCAGACTCAGATAGGCAGGATTAAACAGGCAGAGACTCTGGATTGCTTCCATGGCAAGGACAAGGACAATGACCACGATCCGGCTCAGAACGAAGCTTTCAAACAGTTTATATAGTGAGAGGTTAATCAGCAGAGCTGATTGGGATCAGCTGAGTGCTGAGAACCAGCTCCCAGGAGGATCCACAGCGCCCTCTGGTGGGCAACCTCTGGATCCCAACAGGAAAAGAAGCCCACAGGAAGGGATCCAAACAGCCCTCTGGAGGGCAAACCTTTGGATCCCAACAGTACCCCCCCCTCAAGGGCGGATACCAGACGCCCAAAAACAAAAAACCAGAAAACAAAACAACCCACCTAGGTGCGAGCGGGGGGGAAACAGGCATGAAGGGCCAGACACGAAAACAGAACAGAGTCCAAAAATCAAAACAACCCACGAGTGGACCCCCGTGGGCGAGGACAGGAAAAGTCTCAGGGGACCGGCCGTGGGGCCGGGTAGCAAGGCTTAGTCTCAGGGGACCGGCCGTGGGGCCGGGTAGCAAGGCTTAGTCTCAGGGGACCGGCCGTGGGGCCGGGTAGCAAGGCTTAGTCTCAGGGGACCGGCCGTGGGGCCGGGTAGCAAGGCTTAGTCTCAGGGGACCGGCCGTGGGGCCGGGTAGCAAGGCTTAGTCTCAGGGGACCGGCCGTGGGGCCGGGTAGCAAGGCTTAGTCTCTGGTGGCCGGCCGTGGGGCCGGCAGGAGGGCAGAGTCTCAGGTGGCCGGCCGAGGGACCGGCAGCAGGGCAGAGTCTCAGGTGGCCGGCCGAGGGACCGGCGTCTCAGAAGCTGCAGGGGCCTTGGAGGAGGACACCGTCTCTGCTGCTGCAGGAAGCTCCGTGGAGGACGCCGTCTCTGCTGCTGCAGGAAGCACCGAGGAAGACGCCGTCTCCGCTGCTGCAGGAAGCTCCGAGGAGGACGCCGTCTCCGCTGCTGCAGGAAGCTCCGAGGAGGACGCCGTCTCCGCTGCTGCAGGAAGCTCCGAGGAGGACGCCGTCTCTGCTTCTGCAGCACAGCAACAGGCTCAGCAGCAACCGCCGACTGTGGCTCAGGAGGAGGCTCGGAGGAAACCGCCGACTGCGGTTCAGGAGGAGGCTCTGAGGAAAACGCCGACTGCGGTTCAGGAGGAGGCTCTGAGGAAAACGCCGACTGCAGCTCCATCCCAGGAGCAGAGGAGGCCACCGACTGAGGCTCCACAGGCACACAGGAGGCAGCCGATTGCTGCCCCAGCTCAGGAACAGAAGAGGCCGCCCATTGCGGCTTCGCATCAGGAGGAGAGGAAACCACCGATTGTGGCTCCACAGGGTCACAGGAGGCTGTCGATTGCGGCTCCGGAGGAGGCTCAGAGGAAGCACCGGAAACCACCGACTGTGGATCCGAATCTGGAGCTGAGGAGGCCGTCGATTCCGCTTCAGCAGGAAGCACCGGGAGAAACTCAGTCTCCGCTTCCGCTTCAGAAACTGAGGAGGCCGTGGACTGCGGCTCAACGTCAGGAACTGAGGAGGCCGTCAATTGCGGCTCCGCATCTGGGCAGAGGAGTTTACCGGCTGTGGCTCCAATGGAACACCGGAGGCCGTCCCCTGCGGTTCCACCTCAGGAACAGGGGTCCTTGGACGGCCCCAGATCTCCCGACTTCTGCGTTCCCACTCCTCTTCACGTTGACGCTGCTTCATCTCCCATTGGTGCTCCAACTCCTCTACTCGTCGACGCCGCTCCATCTCCATCTCCTCTACTCGTCGACGCCACTCCTCTTCTTGTCGACGCCGCTCCTGCTTCAACCCATAATCCAAAATACGTCGGCACAACCTCTCCCTCACGACCTGCTCTGAGGTCTCTGGACGGCACGGGGCCAGCTCTGGGGTCTCTGGACGGCACGGGGCTAACTCAGGGGCAAAAGCAGCCACTAATTCATCATAGTGACGTCGCAGCGCCTCCCACCCGGGAGGGAGTGGACGGCGCTGAGCGGGCCTCACCAGGTGAGCGTGGATGGAGTCTGCTGGGCTAGTCTGTTGGCCGGATCGTTCTGTCATGATGCGTGGTTGGTTTGCTAGCCCAAGATGCAGAACTCACAGACTCAGAGGCAGGATTAAAGTCCAATGTTTATTTGGATCAGCACAGGGTTCTGCCCTGGAAGGCTGAGGAGACAGAGCACAGGTTGAACTCAGGGAAAAATAAACAAACTGAAACTCACAGGTTTGCAGACTCAGATAGGCAGGATTAAACAGGCAGAGACTCTGGTTTGCTTCCATGGCAAGGACAAGGACAATGACCACGATCCGGCTCAGAGTGAAGCTTTCAAACAGTTTATATAGTGAGAGGTTAATCAGCAGAGCTGATTGGGATCAGCTGAGTGCTGAGAACCAGCTCCCAGGAGGATCCACAGCGCCCTCTGGTGGGCAACCTCTGGATCCCAACAGGAAAAGAAGCCCACAGGAAGGGATCCAAACAGCCCTCTGGAGGGCAAACCTTTGGATCCCAACACAATATCGACCAGAGAAGCTTTCTAAGGACATCTAGTGGCGCACAGTTGAAAACACAGTCAAATGTGTTTAAAAAAATAGAAAAGATTTCATACATTTTCTGATTTTTATTCCTGCTCTAAAAAAGTGGTTTTCCTTTCTCTCACAAACTTGTCTTTGATTTGTTTTTGATTGGTAGCATTTACAGTGAATCCAATTGAACTTTTCCTCTGTTTTCACTAAAGCAGCCATTAAAATTTGGACTGAATGGCAGCACTTTAACCTCCTAGCTGTGTGTGCACAGTACATATGCCTATATGAATATGGAAATCTAAGAATATTTCACTCTTGCCATATTTTAAGTAGTAATTAGATCTTCCATATTATTAAATTAATCAGATCTGCCCATTAATTTTTCTAAGTTTTTGTAATTATTAAAATAACATCTTGGTTTTTCAAGTACGTACTGTCACCTTAGTCTCAGAGCAGAAGTCTTTCTAAATGTGATGTGAAATATTAAAATAAAGCCATTCAGAATCTCTCTGGTTGTCAGTGTTGCAGCAGAACTGTTTTCATTGAAAAGTTTCCCTTCAAAGGAGGACAATAATACACGTACAGATGTTTCTCACCAAAGATCATTAAGTTTTAATGTGAAATTTCAAAATTAAAGCCCCTCAAATACTCTATTATTAATGGTTACTTGGCTACTACTATCTAGTTTGCTATCAGCTATATCACTTCATCAAGACAGTAGAACAGCTTCAGATGTTACTCAGCCAAGTTCACCCACATCTGATGTAGAATTTCAAAATCAAAGCCCTTAAAAATCTCTATATCTACTCACTCTCTCTGTTTCAGCCAATGTTGCTACAAAACTTTGTGCTTTCAGTGAACACTTAAACATGACAGAGAGCTAAAGAACCTTTGCCATCTTTACCCTCAGTACCGCCACCACCATCCTCACCTCCCGTTCAGTCACCTGGAGGGGGACTGCATGCTGGATTGGCTGGGACTGGTCTAAAAGACTTGTATGAAGGGTATTTCACAGCAACACCAACTGCAGAAAGAGGCTGAAATAGCAGAAAGGGGGTTTGTCTGAACAAGTCTGCTAGACCCTGTAGAGCTAAGGGTTTGAAATTCTGCATCAGGTGTAAAACTTTGGTGAGTTAGATCTGGATGGGTTCTGCTGTCATCATGAAGATAAAAAAACAACAACTTAATTTTGATCTTTCATATCAGATTAACTTTGATTAGTAACATCTCTAGGTGTTCTGCTGCTGGGCTGGGGTGAAAGTATTTACTGGAAAAACTTGATTTTCATATACACAAAAAAAGTATGTATTCTGAGATAAAGATGACCACAATTTACCACATAAAATGCAGAATCAGGAATAGTCATTAATAAGACACTATCTCCTGCATTTAAATTACGTGCAATAGACAGGGCTGCTCGCTCTCACCCTTGCACAATCAATTTGCGCCAACCCCCTTAAACAGGGATACATTACTAAAGGGACTATAAATAAAATTTCTTAATAATCGGATGATATCTTACTGTTCATAACCAATCTTCATCGTACTATACCAACATTCCCCAGATACAATCTCTGTTTGGCAGGTTTTCGGGTTATAGAATCAAGTGCTCTAAGAGTGAACTGATGCCAATTAAGCACAAAGACTCTTCGATCTTGGAAAGTATGCCATTTAAAATTGATAACAATAAATTCACCTATCTTGGAATAGACATTACTAGGGACTTTAATTTGCTGTATGAAGCTAACAAATATCCGTTTCATAAGATCAAACTTGTCACTCCAGGTGGCTAAAATGTTCATGTTCAGTATTGTTCTGTCCTATATCCCCTACTGTCTTACAACCTGGTCACAGGCAAATAACTCCACACTAAAACCTTTAGAATCTCTTTACAAACAGACAATAACAATTTTGGGTTAAAAAAACCCCATCAAAATATATATGTATATATATATTTTTTTTTTTTTTTATGCTGTTTGTATTTGATTTTATGCCAGTCGTATCATTTTAATTGACCCAGGATTCATTGCGAGACAAAGCAAACCATGATTTGCTCCGTGATCAGAGAAAAGCTTACTTGGCGCCGAACAGTGGTGAAAAATGGAATTGCAGTTTAATATAATACAAGTCTGTGAATAGTTCCATCTGAAATTAATGAAAATAGTTGTTTTAAAGGTACACTATGCAACCGGTGTTGATTTTCCAGCGAGGCTCCCCCCAGAGGGCGAAAGTAAAAGTGCACTGTCGTAAAAATGCACAGCTGTTCTCCTGGTTTCTCCGTCAAGCCAGGCACGGTTGTTTTGAGCTTAGCAGACAGGCGAACGCAACGAATGATTAAGCATCTGACGCGCCGCAAACGCGCTGCTGCTCGAGATGGAAAAATTGAATTTTTGCTGCTCGAACGCGCCGCGTCAACCAATCAGAGAAGCTGATCTGGGAGCTGGCAGGGAGAGAGACACAGCGCTGATGATCAGAGCGCTATGATCACTCCTTTTAAACAGTTTATTGACGCCTAAATTAACTTAAAATGCAGAAATCTGCCGGCAGAATATGTTTGCTTTTATTATCCTGCTGCCTGCAGTTTGGATTATTTAGATAAAAAAAACACCTACCAGCTGCCGCGGTGAACCGCGAGGAGGCGACCCGGCCAGAGGCTGCTGATGAAGGGATTCCTACTGTCGGCGCACCGCTGGTATATTGGTATATTGTAAGGCAGGATGATAATCTGAATGAACTGACGGCACTGATTACGTTTTCAGGTGTATTTTCTCACTTAAAAACATATTAAAACTACTTTATTCCCACTGATCACAGCAAATATAGCTGCAAGGCAGGGAAAGGATAGTGAAGCTCCGCCCAACGCGCGTCAGACACACTTTTGCACCGCGCAGCCAGAGCAGCAAAGCTGCTTCTGCCGTGCGTCAGAACTAACTGGTACAAGCAGTAAAAATGAAGCAGCAGACGCGATTTTGCTGCGTCCGGTGTGAAAGCAGCACTGCACAAAGATCGCCACTGTGCTAGCAACGAGCATGCTTTTAACTGGGGGGTGTAGCAGTTCTCGCCGTAAAGCAAGACTGACTCTCGCCAGACTTCTGAGCCTGTGGGTGCGGGTCGGTGCTCCTGCAATTGCAAGTGCGGTATTTCCCCCACAGACCACCAGGGCGGCCGAGAATACCTTTGTTCAACCTGAAATGACTCATTTATTCATCCAAAACGTTATGGAACACATTAATTAACTGAAAAATGTTGCATAGTGTGCCTTTAATGGTTATTGAGTCAGATATATAGTCATAATGTTTGATTTATCAGTTTCACTGTGTAAATGGGTTTGGCTGTAATTTAAGGACAGATTCTAATAAATCTGCAGTGTGGGGACTATGAATCTGATAGGATTTAAATTTTTTTTATTGCTGTTTTACACAATATGCTTAACTAAGTATTTTTTGTTGTTGAATATTATAGATTTTGTAGAAATATTTTTTATACATACATTGTTTGTTTTATAGAATAGAAAATCCCTTTATTGTCCCACAATGAGCAAATTTACAGCAGCAGAAAGATTATTGAAAATGGTCACACAAATGTGGACCTTAGAAAAATGTATCAGACTAACATAATAGGGAAGAGTTAAAATATAAACAATACAATTCTGTAAAGTGTTTTAACAATATAAAACTGGAGAATAAATAACCAATATGCAGCTATGGACATTTTTACAGTAATGGATATTTGAAAATAGCAGCAACATGAGAGATGTGCAAAATGACAGCAGCATGTTATTTAACTGACTAAAGTTTCTATCATTACATTTGCTTTTATTTGTTCCTGCTCCCGGTGGTTGGAACATTTATTCCACTCTGGATTCTTGTGAGGGTAGCCTTTGTTCACTTTCTATTAAAAAATAAATAGGCTAAACAAACAGTTTTGAAAACTTCAGTATTCATTCTTTTCCTGCTTTGTGTGTCAACTTCACGGTCGCTAAGCAACAGAGCATACGGCGGTAAAACCCGCCGAAGGGTAGACCTGTTCGAATTCACAGCCAAAACACTTCCAGTATCCTTATTTTCACGGACTTCGAAGGATCCAGTCTAGGTAGACCGCGTCCTTGGAGGATGCAGCCCAGGATTTCGAACAGAGCCATCTTTTGTGGGAGCCGGGGTGCCCGGAGAGAACCCATGCATGCAGCATTCATGCATACACACACCTGAGGAGAATTTAGAGAAGCCATTTAACCTATCTGATTTCTTTTGTGGGAAGCCGGGGTGCCCGGAGAGAACCTAGATTTGGATAATAGAAGTAACTAGAAGGATGCTAAGGGATAGGAGATTGGCACAAGGGGGCAACAAAGAGTAACTCAATACGTGCATCTTAAATAGAACACAAAATGGAAAAGAAAACAATGACCAACAAAAGGACTTTAGTATCTCTTAGAACATCTTTTGGGCAATTTTGGGTAAACGGACAGGTTTGGGGGGTCTCTGGAAATATATTCGTGGAATGGATGAATTGGAAACAAGCCGTGACTTAATATTTGTAGCTGTTCCTTTTTCAGGATGGGGTTTGCTGACGTTTCTACCTCTTAGCTATTAGATACATTGGAATACAGACCTTGTTCCTCCTTTTGATCCTCGTTTTCTCAAGGATTTTTGAGAGGGGGGTACAAGGCTGATGGGGATTTTGGGCAACTATTGGAGGGAGTCGACAAAGATTCCTGTTTAAAGCTACGGGATCTACCAATCGTTCAGACCTATGGAATCTCAGTGGGGCATCAGTTTTTGCCTCTCTTTCTTGCTGTAGTCTTTCTGCAGCTTGTCTCTTCAAAGACTCAAGGGTTTTCTGTTCCTGTATAGCTCTTGCCTCGGCCTCTTGTTTGTAAGTCTCATTAAGTTGATCAAATACCACTTTACGTCTTTGGTTTTTAGTTGGCAATTCTGGGTCTTTGTAAGGCGGCTTTAGAAAAAATGTTGAATTGTTCTTGTAAAAATGTATTTTTTCTTCTTTCTCCATGCGTTTCTCAAATTCCTTCTGTCTTGCTTCTTTAAGATTTGAGTCAGCATAGCCCTTACGTATCCTCTTTTCCCTTGCAGCCTGTACTTTCTCCGTCTCTATTTCGTCAGCCTCAATTTGAATCCTCTTCTGTACTATTTTAGTTTCATACTCTCTTTCTTCAAGTTTGGCTGCTTTTTTCTCAGTAGCAATCCTAAAATTTTCGTTAGCATCTATGTTGTATTGTTCTGCTGTTGGAGTACAGGGCTCTTTTAGGGGTTTGGACCTATGGAATCTCAGTGGGGCATCAGTTTTTGCCTCTCTTTCTTGCTGTAGTCTTTCTGCAGCTTGTCTCTTCAAAAGGTCAAGGGTTTTCTGTTCCTGTATAGCTCTTGCCTCGGCCTCTTGTTTGTAGGTCTCATTAAGTTGATCAAATACCACTTTACGTCTTTGGTTTTTAATTGGCAGATCTGGGTCTTTGTAAGGCGGCTTTGGAAAAAATGTTGAATTGTTCTTGTAAAAATCTAATTCTTCTTTCTCCATGCGTTTCTCAAATTCCTTCTGTCTTGCTTCTTTAAGATTTGAGTCAGCATAGCCCTTTAGTTTCCTCTTTTCTCTTGCAGCCTGTACTTTCTCCGTCTCTATTTCGTCAGCCTTAATTTGAAGCCTCTTCTGTTCTATTTTAGTTTCATACTCTCTTTCTTCAAGTTTGGCTGCTTTTTTCTCAGTAGCAATCCTAAAATTTTCGTTAGCATCTATGCTGTATTGTTCTGCTGTTGGAGTACAGGGCTCTTTTAGGGGTTTGGACCTATGGAATCTCCATGGGGCATCAGTTTTTGCCTCTCTTTCTTGCTGCAGTCTTTCTGCAGCTTTTCTCTTCACAGAGTCGAGAGCTTTATGCTGCTGTATAGCTCTTGCCTCGGCCTCTTGTTTGTAAATGTCATTCATTTGATCATATACCACTTTACGTCTTTGGTTTTTAATTGGCAGATCTGGGTCTTTGTAAGGCGGCTTTAGAAAAAATGTTGAATTGTTCTTGTCAAAATCTATTTCTTCTTGTTTCTCCATGCGTTTCTCAAATTCCTTCTGTCTTAATTCTTTAAGATATAAGTCAGCATAGCCGTTACGTATCCTCTTTTCTCTTGCAGCCTGTACTTTCTCCGTCTCTATTTCGCCAGCCTCAATTTGAAGCATCTTCTGTACTATTTTAGTTTCATTCTCTCTTTCTTCAAGTTTGGCTGCTTTTTTCTCAGCAGCAATCCTTACATTTTCGGCCTGGTAAGGTTTCATGTGGTAATTTTCTGTGGTTGCATGACAGGGATAATTTTCTAACTGATCATATACAATTTTTTTCCTTCTTTCCCTTTCAATGACCACTTCCCTGTCTCTGTAACACTTTGAAGGCTTTGAAAAAAACATATTTGTTTGATTAAAGTCATGTTTTTCTGCTCCTTTCTTCCCAGTAATCCTTTCATTATAAGCCCTGTTATTTTCCATGTTGTCTCTATTGTTTGAAACAGTACAATAATGTCTGCGTTTATCTATTTTTTTTTTTTTTATATATAGTATAGCAGCAAACCTTCCGAACAATCCGCGTGAATCGGCTCTCAAACGAAGAATGGCTAAGACCTTCGAATTCAGGCGTTGATGCTTTCCTGCATAGAACCCTGTGACGTCACGGGCTTTGACTGTGGGCGGGAACGGGAATGTTCTGTTCTCGAACGTTACGTCACCATGCCGCGCTATATAAAGCTGTCGCGATATTTATCTTTAAGCAATGGCACCTCGCGTTCTGGCTGGAAACGCGCGGTGACGTAAAAAACGCGCGCTCGCGTAAAATACGTGCGGTGGCGTTTTTTGCATATTATATCATCAGGAGGTTGTCTTTTAGGTGCTCAGCCACTAGATTTAAAGGTGTTTTACCCAATAAGAACACTGCATTACCAGACACCAGCAGGAGATTCCTGATCGTTGGGGAAAGGCAGAAAGAAGATGCACCTTCCTTTCTGATCCTGTCTAAATCCTGTTTAGTTCAATAATAAAGTCTGATATTACACAAAACTCACTCTGCTTGTTCTCCCTACTTATGCCCTTGGTGCGGAAGATAAATGAAATCTTTAACAGAAAAGTTATTATTAATTCTGAAAATATTATCATGTGAATATAAATACAAAGCATACAAAAATGGCAGCTCTATTAAGTGACCGGTTTATTTTATTTAGCTTTTAATTTCTTTTCAACAATTAGTCATACTACTTGGCTTGTGCTTTGGTAGTTTCATGTTTAAAATGACAAAAGAAATATGAAAAAGTTTATGGTCGTCAAGTTGTACTTATTCTCATATGACAGCAGATGGCAGTGAAAGCCCAAATTCATGAGATTAAATATTTGAAGTCAATTTTTAAACGTCTGTCTACCACTTCTGTGATTTGAATCATCAGTGGCCGGTCTAAACATATTAAATTTCCAAGAATGCAAAGTGAGCATGAAACTATACCATTTTCCAGGGAATAAACAGTATTATGTGACGCTATGCTTCATTTTTTTTTTGTCTGTATGTACTGTTTTATTTCTTCGTGTCTTTCTTTAAATGCAGCTTTAATTTAAAAGCTGCATTTTTTTGTATGCTTTGTATTTATATTCACATGATAATATTTTCAGAATTAATAATAACATTTCTGTTAAAGATTTCATTTATCTTCCGCACCAAGGGCATAAGTAGGGAGAACAAGCAGAGAGAGTTTTGTGTAATATCAGACTTTATTATTGAACTAAACAGGATTTAGACAGGATCAGAAAGAAGGTGCATCTTCTTTCTGCCTTTCCCCAACGATCAGGGATCTCCTGGTGGTGTCTGGTGCTGCAGTGTTCTTATTGGCAGTGAAAGCGAGCACACGCGCGTAAAATACGGGTTGGAAACGCGCGTTATTGTATGGACGATTTTTGGCCCAATCGGCTTGCCATATTAAGCTGCGCAGCGCATGTCAGCCTTTGAGACAAGTTAAATTTTGTAGGTTATGTGAACACTATGAATTACTGCTTCGGGACTTTCCAAAAGTAAAAGTAAAATCTTTTACATTTATTTGAATTATTTGATGTCCTTGCGTCTCTAATATAAAACATAAATATGTGCTGCTATGGGGAAGTGATGAAAGAATCAATTTGTGTGTAAAGTGCATGATATGCTTCATTCACCTGGTCAGTAAAACATGGATCACCTCGAAGGAAGGGAGTCAAGAAGGGATAACATAGTTGAAAAAGGAACTGGAGAAGAACAACCACAGAGAGGAATTTAATATATGTTAGCTTTGTAGCAGCCTGGTTGATCTTTCTTTTTATTTATTTTTTTTATTTTTTTTTTGCTGTTTATAGGGCTGCTGGCAGGGAAGATAACTAATCAGGGCAGGTGTTCCTGTGAAATGAGAAAGACAGGGGCCTGGCTATGCAATTTAGCCAAGTGTGCCATCTGTTAAAAAAACAACTCTATTACATAGTTATCCCTGAATATGGTTCAGCCAAGGCTACACAATTATTAACATCCTTTACAAGGAGGTAAGCTAAAAAAAAAAAAAAGGTTGTAGCTGAGGAGTGGTTGTTCAACGAGTGTTGTATCCAAGTATGTTGATAGAAAGTTGTGTGAAAGGATAAAGTGTTGTAAGAAACTGCAAAACAACAGGGATAACTGCAGCATTAAAAAACATTGTTGAGTGGATGAAGCTAGTCATGTTTGAAGATTTATCTTCAGCCTGGTTCTGCAGTTTACGTTTCCTCCATCAGATACCAGTGACTGTACAGCCACCGCTTTTCCTTATCAGCTCATTAACACAGAATCTTAAAAAGACCTTCAGTCATCACCTCTGTACCAGTCCTCATAGGTTAGCAAGTTCCTGAAATTCTGGATTCCTTTCCATTCAGCTCAGTTCCGGGGTCAGAGCTTATCTGCTAAAACTTTAAACGTTTAAGCTGGCTGTGTCTGTAATCTAGCTTCTAGCTTGCCCTCCACCATGCTCTCAGAATTCTGGATCAAACTTTCTGTTCAGCTCAATGCAGAACCCCAGTCCCGATCTGAAACCCCCAGATGGATTACATGTTCAAGAATTGTTAAGAAAAGCCTTCTTCTTAGCAAAACATTCTCTTCTGTTGGGATCCTCAGGCTTGCCCACCACAGGGCGCCGAGGATCCTCTTCTGTCTCTTGTTATTTTCTCTTAGGGCTGGAGTTACTGTTGGGATCTGGAGATTACCCTCTGTCTCCAGCAGAGTGCGCCGTGGGTCTTCTGGAGCTGGAATCTTCCAGCACACCTGTTATTCATCTACTCATCAGGAGACCTCCCCTTTATAAACACCTGCCAGACCTTGCTTTCTCGCCGCAGTGTCTTAGTTTGGTTAGCTACCTGAGCCTCTGTTACGGATAAAATCTTAGTTGTCTCTAGTGTGAGATCAGATTCTAATCTCTCCTTTGTCTGTGCCTCACAGGAAACCTGTCTCTAGCCTGAAGCTCTGGGAGAGCTGCATCACAGGAAACCTGTCTCTAGCCTGAAGCTCTAGGTGAGCTTAACCTGCTAATCTGCCCTGGTGAGCCAACCTGAAGATTCCTATGTGGAATCAGCCTGACGAATCCTATGTGGATATTCCCTGTTGTTCTCTGCAGTGAGCTGGAAGCTCAGATCAAGGTCTGCCATGCTAAGCCTGAAGCTAGACGCTTAGCTTCTCATGAACTCTGCTAACCAACAGTCTCCGGTCCCAGTCAAGACTTCAGTGAACCAGTCTCAGAACTTTTTTATGATCTCGTGTTCAGAACTTTTAATAAACGTTTGAACTTTTTCCCTGCCTCCTCCGTGTGTGTTCTGCATATGGGCTTGCTCCTTTGATCCATCATGACATCTTCGACCTCTTTCCAACCATTAACCAGCGTTCACCTCCAGATTCCAAGTTGCTGTCCTCAGTCCAAACACCTGTTCCCTGGATGTCTTGATTATTGTTAATTTCTCGTAGATAAATGTTTCATTTTTCTCCTGCCTGCCTGCTGAGTGTGTTGCATGTGGGCCAAAACATTGCTTAGCATCATTACGTTACCACAGACAAACTCTAGGTTTGAGCAAAAAAGGAAAAACGATGCACTCTTTTTGTCCTTTTTAACATTTTCTAAATCCTTCTTTCTCCCAATAGCTTTTTGGTTATGTAAGTGACCGACACAAAGCTTTGTGCTCAATATACTAGACTGGACAGATGATGCAGACATGTTTTTCATTCAGATTTAATGCATTAACTTTTAGGCTTTAGAACGGAAAAAAAGCATGACTTATTTTCATTATTACATAACTAGTTTATTGTCAGTCCCTAAGCAAACCATCACTGCCCTGGTTAGTTTTTGGGCTAAATAGTCATTAGGGGGGCCACATGCCGAAGGCATGGCCCACCTACTACTATCTCACATATTTATTCCGCGTATTATACTAGCTTATAGTTCTCCTCGCCACCAAAACTTCGGCACCTAACTAGTCCCGCACGGTTTGGCGGATCGGGCCCAAAGTTGGCACACGCGTCGGGACCAATGGTGCGATGCGTGCTTGTATAAAACTTTCTCATTAGTCCGAAGGTTCGCGAATTATTAGCGAAAACGTCGCAAAAAAAATCCCATAGGAAATGAATGGGGAGAGGGAAAAAAAAGCATAAAAAACAGCACTTCACTGTGTCGGCATACATTCATGTAGAAAAACAGTTTAAAGCTCAGTTTGTAGATAAATCCTTCGTCTATTTAAAACTGAAGACGGCATG
This sequence comes from Cyprinodon tularosa, assembly GCF_016077235.1. Taxonomy (NCBI): domain Eukaryota; kingdom Metazoa; phylum Chordata; class Actinopteri; order Cyprinodontiformes; family Cyprinodontidae; genus Cyprinodon; species Cyprinodon tularosa. Next base: position 299,433 of record NW_024039055.1, on the reverse strand, counting down.
TTGATAACTGCTACGGTTTTTGTATAATCAGACCTCAAGCGCCACAAAGTTTTAGCAAAATCCACCCTTCTAGAGTGGAGAGACTGAAAAGCTAGAGTGTGAGGCAGCCGTTTTTTTAAGACCAAAAAACATTTTAAACTCGCCCTCACGGCCACATATTTATAGCTAGAGTCACCATTTTTGGTCAGTTTGTAGACTGAAATCTCTGGACCCACACAATGTCTTCGGAATTACGGTAGGATTAATACTTTTCCTTAAAAACCCTCCAGACCGACCTAAAATCGATCAAAATCAGAGCCGTTTTTCATTGGTTTTGGAGCAGCAGTGGGGAGAAAAACGAATGACATTATGTGTTTTCAACTCGTCATAAATATTTTTCTGAAAGACACACATACACCAAAGTTGGCATAGTTGGAGTCGAAGGATGGCTGACGGTCACGGTGAAAGAATCTTTTGAATAACTCATACGGTTTTTGCTCAGCAGTCGTTTGTTCGGAGGACATTTTAAGCACCAGAAAGCTGGGTGACAGTGAGCTGCTGTAGCTAGCTCAGTTAGAAGCTAAGGACTGAGGACCCGTTTTTTCTTATTCTTTCTCTTCCCATTCAGGTTGTAGATGACCTACAGCCATGAAAGTTACTCCAATTGAAGACAAGATATAGCTGTCGCTTAGATAAAAAGAATTTTTCAGATATCATTTATGGTTTTTACTCAGCAGTCGTTTGTTCGGAGGGGTGCTTTAGCAGCAAAAAGATGAGAGAGGAGCTGCTGCAGTTAAACCAATGGTAGGAGCAGGTGGGACCCACCATTTTGTTTGTGCTTCGTTTTGGGTTGTGAAAGACCTACAGACATGAAGGTTACCCCAGTCTGAGACAAAGGATAGATGTTTCTTTCACTGAAAGAATTTTTCAAATACCTTTTACGGTTTTTGCTCAGCAGTCGTTTGTTTGGAGGGTAAGCACCTGGAAGCTAGCTGACAGTTAGCTTCTGCAGCAGCCTGCTAGTGTGCAGCTGCTGACATCTTAGTGTGAGGCGGCCGTTTTTTTAAGATAAAAGATTTTGTTCTTGCCTCACGGCCACATATTTGGAGCTACAGTCACCATTTTTGGTCAGTTTGTAGGCTGAAACCTCTGGACTCACACAATGTCTTCGGAATTACGGTAGGATTAATACTTTTCCTTAAAAACCCTCCAGACCTACCTAAAGTCGATGAAAATCAGAGCCGTTTTTCATTGGTTTTGGAGCAGCAGTGGGGAGAAAAACGAATGACATTATGTGTTTTCAACTCGTCATAAATATTGTTCAGAAAGACACACATACACCAAAGTTGGCATAGTTGGAGTCGAAGGATTGCTGACGCTCACGGTGAAGAAATTTTTTGAATAACTCATACGGTTTTTGCTAAGCAGTCGTTTGTTCGGAGCTGTTGCTCCCATTCAAAAAAGCCTGAGAGCTAAGGAACGATAGTGCTGCGCTTTTCTCTCTGTCACTGACAGGCTCGTTAAGCGTTGTCAAGGTAACCGTGCTTCAAAGAGATTTTACCTCTGCTGTTTTAAACAGCACATATTAATCTAATGGAGGGTGAAAGCACTGATTTAACATTGGGAAATGGATACTATATGACTGCTGTCCATGACACTTCCCTTGCCACTCAACACTGATAGACTTTCAAAATAAGACTCCAGGGACCCTACAAAATAAAAGCCTCTATATTTTTTACATATATTTATTGCCCTATATGGCTCAACATTATGACCCAAACTCAACCCCATTTTAGAGAATAGACTCTAGGAGACTGTTTAAAACACAACCTAAGGCAAATTTCAAAATAAAAGCCTCCCATTTCATCTTCATCTACTGCCCTAATAACATGGAAAAAGAGTGATTTAACGATTGGAAAGTCATCAACTATCATTGCTGGGTCTGAACATTTTCTCTAAACACAACTCTGTTGGACTTTCAAAATAAGACTACAGGGACCCTACAAAATAAAAGCCTCTAGATTATACTAATGCAATAATTGATGCAAATGGCTCAACATTATGACCCAAACTCTTCCAGGTTGTTTTTATTAGACTCTAGTGACCTTTTCAAAACACACCCCAGAGCAAATTTCACAATAAAAGTCTCCCATTTACTCTGTAATACAGCAGCTATTCACCTAATAACATGGAAAACCAGTGATTTAACATTTGGAAATGGATTCTATATCACTGCTGGGCATGACCCATCTTTTGATGCACATCCATGATAGACTTTCAAAATAACACTACAGGGACTCTACAGAATAAAAGCCTCTTCCTTATACACACTCATACATTCTGGCATATTGCTCATAGCCATTGGTGATTTCATCACTGCAATGGCTCTTAGAAGGCGGGCGAAGCCCGCCATTGGTGATTTCATCACTGCAATGGCTCTTAGCAGGCGGGCAGAGCCCGCCATTGGTGATTTTTTTCATCGCTGCAAGGGCTCCTAGCAGGCGGGCGGAGCCCGCCAACTGCGCTTTACCCACTGCGGTTCAATATGGACAACCCATATTACCCTTGTGCATCATATGCTGTGCACGTCTATTTCCCAGATTTCAGCACAAGTGGCACACAGCTCTCTTTGCCCATGACCTAGCCCTCTTTCCTTCCCTCAGCAGCCCTCAAAGGCGTAAGCAGTTGGTCTGGGGAGCCCCAATGTCACTTGCCAGGGCCGTATTGGCCCAGTTACCCAGACGGGCAGTAGGTGGCCCCCCTCAAAATTTCTTTAGAAATTTTCTAGTTTAAGTTCCTATATTTTGCCTGTTTAAGCCTTTCAAAATCATTGCAAGGTAAATATGTGATGGAAGAACTACATGGGTATTCATTTTTTATGAAATATAGGCCCAATCCCTATACCTATTGCTTCCAGGTGCGCATGGATACACACTAATACTAAATACTAACCCGCAGCTTGTCAGGGTTTGGTTGTGGTTTGAGGACCCAAATGCAGAGGCAGAGAGGCTGAGGAGATTTCTTGCAGCTTTAATGAAATAAACACAGGTAACACAGGCGGGAATCCAAAAATCCAACATAAAAAATATAAAGCAAACCAGAACTATGGAGACATCTGGGGAAACAAAACACGAGGAGCCAGGGAGAGACGAGGAACGTAGACCACAGCATGGGAACACAGCAAAGACAAGGAACCAACAAAGCGTGAGGGCAGAGGGAGAGCATATATTACAGAGAGAGACAAAGGGAGGGCTAACGAGCAGACAAGGAGCAGGTGTGGGAGGAGACAACGAGGGAGCCAAGGGGAAAGGAACATACACACACAAGAGGGCAATAGAGGACAACAGAAAAACATGAGAACTAACATAAATCTACAAATTACAACAAAACTGGAATTAAACCAATAAAACTAGAAAACAAGGAGCAAAGTAAAGAACAACAGAACCAAGACCATGACACAGCTACAGATATATATACCACCCTGATTAATATTATGTAATCACCAGAGGTTTTACCTTCCACACATGTGGACATATAAGGGATACCTGCTGCTCTGGAAGCTTTTTTGTTGTTTACTTTGGTAAACAACTAAAGCTGTTGGTCTGTCACCTATATCTCTGGAACATCTATTCCCAGAGCCATTTGGCAAAACAGCACACACACACAAAACAAACAAACAAACAAAAAAACAAAACAAAGGAAAAGGAAGTTTTACTCGTCAATATGCATATACAGTAATGCTATTAACTATTTTTGGTTAACTAATACATATAATGTATATATAATGAGATTATTTTAACCCTCTGTAGACAAACAATGGTTCTTATCTGCAGATAAAATGCAAAGGACCTCAGAAATGCCATAAAAGAACAAGTGAACTATTTTGGTAGTTGATTAGATTGTTATTATAGATGTTAGGTGTGTGGCCAAGAAAACCGAATGAATTTATGATTCAAAGAAGTTTGATGCAAGCAGATCAATAAAGTTTTTTTAAGGAGGACAATTTTAAGAAAACGTAAAACATAAATATGTATTTCTGTATGCAGGTCCATACTCGCGCGCGCGCGTGTTCGTGGTGCGCATAGAGAGGGACGTGTCCGCAGCATCAGAGCTGTATCGCTTTAACGGGACGGCCGAGGTGTGACGTTGGGACGGGGACTCTGATCTCAGAAAGCGGGCTGCTGCAGCTGGACCGGAGGGAACCAGAACCACTGCAGGCTACAGACCAGTCCTCTCTGTTAATCTGAGGGAAGGCTCGTCTGTTTCTCGCCACCATGAGGGATTACACGGCCACTCCAAGCAGCGGAGGAGGCTGCATGCCTTGTTGCCAAGTTTGCGTCTTCTTCTTTACCGCATTCCTGCTCGTTGCAGAGAGGACGGCTGGTGAGTTCCTACCTGGGACCCCATCCTGCATCCCTCACCAGCTGCCTGTTTTTCTCCACTCAGGGTTCAGATGCTGGTTGTGTCGCTGCTGCAGGGATCCTCTGGTTCTGTTTGTGACCCGCAGGGATGTGAGATGTTGCAGCACATTAATGCATAATAATGACACAATGATTCCTTTTAGATTTCGAGTTTTAAACTCATTCCTACTTTAAAATCTGCTGTGTTGTCATGAATAATAGAGCCGCAGTAAGGTCTGCAGAGTGCGCCTCTTCCCTATTTTTAAACCGTGCATGTCATGATAACCTGTATGCTGACTCATGCCAGACTTTTTGCTGATTTTAAATCTAATATCTGAGAGGTCTGCGTGATGTTTGCTTAGACTGAATCCAAGGGGAGTCATGTTATATTTTAGCGCTCTTTTTTTCTCTGGCTGCCCCTGAATGGATGAGGGGATGGCCGTATACCCCGGGACTGGGCCTTGTTTGCCCGGACAGCCCGCCTGTTTGGCAGCTCAGAGGTTCAGATTACATGCATGGAGGAATGCGGTGAACTGCGGGAAAGGGATGCGGGGAAGCTTTAGCAGCGGATGACATGTTGGAGGAGGTCATTCAAACTCATGGATGTTTAGTAAAAAAACTGCTGTAGATTAGTCCTGACATGCATGATTATTCTATGGAAACACTGCAGAATATAGATTAGAATAGATTAGAATAGAATAGAATAGAATAGAATAGAATAGAAAATGCATTTATTGTCCCACAATGGGGGAATTTTACAGCAGGAAAAGGTTATAGTATAAGTGGTCACACAATTTGCACCTTAGAAAAGTGTATACAAATAACAGATAGGAAAATAAAACAAATAGAGTATTGCATTGTACAGTGTTTTTGCAATATAATACTTAAATAAATCTGTAAAAGCTGTGGACGTTTTTTTTTTACCGTAATGGATATGTGAAAAATAGCAGCAACACCAGAAATGTGCAAAAAAAAAATTATATCAAAGTATTGTTGTTTACATATTAACGTGCTGCTGCCTCTATGCCTGGAATCTACTTTTGAAGAGATTGTTTTCATTTTATTGGGATATTCCTGGTGTAAAAATGCGTGGTCCAACATTTATATACATTAATAACCAAATCAGAACTAGTCACATACTTTATGGGGTACTTAATTGGGAACTATATACACCATTTCCACCAAACTCCATCCTCTCTCTTGCATAATGTGCACACCTTTAATCATGCAGACAATTGCACACATTGATCATGCTGCAGAATTTGTATATTCACATCGTTTGCTAAATAAAAAGATGTTAGGATTGTTGTGGAGTCATTTTTATTTCTTGGATGTACTAATTTAGTCTGATCCTTTTGTCCTCACAAAATACAGACTCAGCATTGTTGGAAATCGAAGCACAGTGTTTGTTTGTTATGCTATATAAGTTTGTTATCTAATGATTAATTCATTGGGAATTAACTGCATGCATGATGTTTGGCTGCAGCAGAGGCACAATGAACACAAATGATCAAGAAAATTAAACAAGATTAAAAAAAATTAATCTGCTTTATGTTTATTTTTTGTCATTCATTCTATACCTTAGCTAAAGTAGCTACTACTATATTATTAGTTTTATTTTTCAGATCTGCCTCTGCTCATTATACATCAGATTTAGTAATTTTTTAAATAATTTTTTTGTATATTGCTGATATCTCATCTGATTTTCAGTTCTTTTCATTATATTATGACTCCCCTTGTTTATTGTTTATTGGCATTGTAGCAAAGGACGAATTTCATGAAGTTGATTGACTGTGCATATGACAACAAACATGAAAGCAAACTCACCACTTTTCAAATGTGAGCTATCATAGAGTAGTTGTTGGACATTATCCTGAGTACCCAGAAACTATCTACCGTACTCATGTTCCATCAGAGCTATTAGCTCTTTCACCATAATCAGACATCACAATAGGAAAGATCCTGCCCAGATGATGCATCAGAAACAAACAGCAAGAGAAATAGATTATTAAATTTTGTTTTTGCAGCTCTGGTAAAGAGAACAATGGAACATGTTAAAGCCTCTGTGCAACTGAAAAGATGTGACGCCAAAGTATGACTTGTAATAAAGATGTTTCTATGCCCAAAATGCCAGCTTAAGAAAAAAAATTTTAATGAGTTTTTTTCAGAGCTAATACTAAAAGGCATATCTGCTGTTGAAAGGAATGTAAAATCTATCATATTTCCTTATTTAAAAGGTGTAATATAAGATAAGGATGCTAATGCAATTTTGTGAGTACAGATATTTTCATGGCTACTTGACCTTGATAAAATAAAAGTTTTGCTTCAATTTTTCGGTTTTTGTAAATCAGTGTCTGTCTATTGAGGACTTGGAAAGACCCCATTAAACATGTATGACTGTTTATTAATGCTGGTTTTAATTAGTGTATGTTTCCTGTGTTTTTTCCAGTGATCTACTGCTTTGTGTATTACATTTGGATTGGCCACAACTACTGCTATGCTTACCTCGCTGGCTTCACTGCACTCTTCCTGCTCCCAGGTGATAACGTTATACTAAATATGACCTCAAGGAGTAAAACTTCATAAATCTGAACTTTCCATCCCCATGTGTATTTGCAGGTTGGGGTCCACAGTGGCTCAGTTATCTGTGGTATCGCTCAGATGGAAAAATCTCCAGGAAATCTCTAAGATGGACGCACATCTTACACCTGGGAATCTTCAAAAGGTGGGTAGACATTACATCTAATGTAAGGGGTACTGATTGACTTTTATTATGGTAACACATATTACAGGATAACCCTAATCTTAACTCTCTGTCTCCACCTGTTTATTGTTGACCATCCTCACAGGCTGTGGGAGTGCATGCGTCTACCAGAAGAGGATTTGTATGGAGAAATCATGCAGCAGGCGGATGTATCTGCATTACGGCTGTTCGAGGCCCTGGTGGTCACCCTCCCTGAGACGCTGCTCCAGACCTATGTGCTCATCTGCACTGATATAGGGGTCAGGTCTCCTGGTGAGCCCACAGACTGACAGTGAAGAGTAGAGAGTGAGATTATGGTGTAGTTAAACAAATCCAACCATCATTATCAAAATTTAAGGAATAAAAATTTTCTTTAAGTCGCATTAAAAAAAAAGTAAGTAACTAATATACACATAAATATTGCAGCTAAACCTAATCTTGATAAATGTTTTTGTTTGAGATGTGAATGCAAGTGGTGGTCTAGTGGTTAGAGCATAGAGCTTGGACTCCTGAGGTTCTGAGTTGGACCCCACTCCCACAGACTGCCACTCTGGGTCTCTAAACAAGACCCTAAATCCCACATTGCTCCCCGGGCACCCCACGATGGCAGCCCACTGCCATGGGATGGGTTAAATACAGAGGTACATTTCTCCAGTGTGAGATTAATAAAGTTCAATATGTATATATATATATTTTTTTTTTTATTACATTCTGGGGTGTTTGTGTTTATTTCCTGCAACAAACACAATGTGTCCAGTGCATGCTATAACATTTTCTCATTTTGTCCAATAATGATGAAAAACCTCAATTCTATAAGACAGACTAACACGAGTTAGTGCAAAACTGTAAAGTAAATGAAAAGGGGATTTAATATTTCCTGTTCATTCTGGACCTTTTATCTTGAATGCAAATATCCTTATAGCATGATGTTGCCACCACCATACTTTACTGTGAGGATGAAAAGTTGTTTAAAGTTTGATGATAGCCAAACTAAGACCTTAAAATGTTCCTACTTTCAGAGTTTGATAAAACTTTAGATGAGTTAAAAATAACAGTTTTAACAACAATCCCCTTCTAAACCTCTCAATCAGACATTCTCTAATTTTTAAAGCTTTAGCCTAAAATAAAAAGTCATTTTTATTTTTATCAAAGTTTTTTTTACCTGAATTCACTGACTGGCATCTTCAAAATGCTGTCAGGCACTAATATGCTAGGAAGGAGACACAAGACTAAAAACATTGGGGGACATTGTGATAAATGGATCTTTTTAAGCATTCTTACTCTGCCTTCAAAAGCCTTTTAATATCTAGTTGTATGATTCCAGTTTGCTAAAATACTCTCCTATCCTCCCATCTCCCTGCAGCCTCGGTGTGCTTTGCTGTGTGCTTGCTGTCTCTGGCCTGGGCGCTGGTTCTCTACGCCAGAGCATGCTCACTCATCAGGCCGGGACACTTGCAGATGACTCCAGCTGCAATGCTTTGTCGACTCCTGTGGCGGGTGGGCTTAATTCTATATGCCCGAACTCACCACAGTGATTTGTGTCGCTTTGAGTGTGAATATGCATTTTTTTGTGCACGCAGGTTGGCATGTTGGGGTCTAGGTTCGCGGTGCTTATGCTCTTCACACGTATCTTCAAGCAGTGGGTCCTGGGAGTCATTGGTAAGCCGAGACCTTATCTGGAAGCTGCTTAGTATTTCACAAAGTGTGTTGGCTGTGGGTCCCAACTTTTACTGGCTTTATGTCGCAGGTGTGCACTGGCTGGGTGCTACTTTCTGGATGGTGTCTCAGCAAACCGACATCATTCGTTCAACTGGTCGATGGAGACTTTTCAACCTCGTTCTGGGAGCTGTTTATGTCTTTCTCTTCCTGAACGTGAAATATGGTCCATCCAGATACCGCATGGCTGCATTTTACCTGGTACGTCTGTATCTGTCAGCACATCAGTCTTATGTGGAGCGCCTTGAAAAAGTGCCCATACGCTGAAGGCAGTTTATTGGGATTTTATACGACAGGTCAACATAAAGTATCACATAATATTGTGGAAGTAAAGGGATACATGGCTCTGATTAGCTTTGCAAAAAGATGTTTATAAAAAGAGGTACATTTGTATGCAGCCCCCTTTACTTTGATACTCTTCAATAAAACCCAATGCAACTGATTCCCCTCCACTGCCACTTATTGACAAATATGAGTTCAGTCCACCACCTTTAGTTTTCACTGAAGGTAAACCAGTGGTCGTGTTTAGTGTCATAAACACATGGATGTTGTAATTTACAAGAAGCTGGTTAGACATTAAAAACGTTTTATTGAACTCTGATATTATATAGATTAAATGTTGAATATTATAATCTCCAGAAAGGTTGTGTATTAAATAATAAGAATTATGATTATATATCCGAAGCGATTCTGGTCTGCCATCCGGCGTCTCAGGAGGGGGAAGCGGTGCAGCACCAACACTGTTTATAGTGGGGATGGTGTGCTGCTGACCTCGACTCGGGACGTTGTGGGTCGGTGGGCGGAATACTTCGAAGACCTCCTCAATCCCACCAACATGTCTTCCATTGAGGAAGCTGGGCCTGGGGACTCTGGACTGGGCTCTCCAATCTCTGTGGGCGAGGTCGCCGAGGTGGTTAAAAAGCTCCTCGGTGGCAGGGCCCCGGGGGTGGATGAGATCCGCCCGGAGTTCCTCAAGGTCCTGGATGTTGTAGGGTTGTGTTGGCTGACACGACTCTTCAACGTCGCATGGACATCGGGGGCAGTCCCCCTGGATTGGCAGACTGGGGTGGTGGTCCCCCTGTTCAAAAAGGGGGACCGGAGGGTGTGCTCCAATTACAGGGGAGTCACACTCTTAAGCCTCCCTGGCAAGGTCTATTCGGGGGTGCTGGAGAGGAGGGTCCGTTGGATAGTCGAACCTCGGATTCAGGAAGAGCAGTGTGGTTTCCGTCCTGGTCGTGGAACGCTGGACCAGCTCTACACCCTCAGCAGGGTCCTGGAGGGTGCATGGGAGTTCGCCCAACCAGTCTACATGTGCTTTGTGGACTTGGAGAAGGCGTTCGACTGTGTCCCTCGGGGGGCCCTGTGGGGGGTTCTCCGGGAATACGGGGTGCCGGGCCCTTTGATACGGGCTGTCAGGTCCCTGTATGACCGGTGTCAGAGTCTGGTCCGCATTGCCGGCAGTAAGTCGGGCTCATTTCCGGTGAGAGTTGGACTCCACCAGGGCTGCCCTTTGTCACCGATTCTGTTCATTACCTTCATGGACAGAATTTCTAGGCGCAGCCAAGGTGTTGAGGGGATCCGTTTTGGTGGCCTTAGGATTGCGTCTCTGCTTTTTGCAGATGATGTGGTCCTATTGGCTTCATCAGGTCGTGATCTGCAGCTCTCGCTGGATTGGTTCGCAGCCGAGTGTGAAGCGGCCGGGATGGGGATCAGTGCCTCCAAATCCGAGGCCATGGTCTTGAGCCGGAAAAGGGTAGAGTGCCTTCTCCGGGTCAGGGGGGGTGTCCTGCCCCAAGTGGAGGAGTTTAAGTATCTTGGGATCTTGTTCACGAATGAGGGAAGAAGGGAGCGGGAGATCAACAGGCGGATTGGTGCAGCGTCTGCCGTGAAGCAGGCGCTGTACCGGTCCGTCGTGGTGAAGAGAGAGCTGAGTCAAAAAGCGAAGCTCTCGATTTACCGGCCGATCTACGTTCCTACCCTCATCTATGGTCGGCCTCGGCAGATGGCCGCTCACACTGAGCCTGGTTCTGCTGGAGGTTTCTTCCTGTTAAAAGGGAGTTTTTCCTCTCCACTGTCGCTACAAGCATGCTTAGTGTGGGGGATTGTATTTGAGTCAATGCAATCAACTGGTTTTCCTTAGATAGAAAACTTTGTATCAATTTGACTGTATGATCTGGTTGAACTGTAAAGTGCCTTGAGATGACATGTGTTGTGAATTTGGATCTATGGTCATGAACTCTGGGTCATGACCGAAAGAACGAGATCGCGGATACAAGCGGCCGAAATGGGTTTCCTCCGTAGGGTGGCTGGGCTCTCCCTTAGAGATAGGGTGAGAAGCTCGGTCATCCGGGAGGGACTCGGAGTAGAGCCGCTGCTCCTCCACGTCGAGAGGAGCAAGTTGAGGTGGCTTGGGCATCTGTTTAGGATGCCTCCTGGACGCCTCCCTGGTGAGGTGTTCCGGGCACGTCCCACCGGGGGGAGGCCCCGGGGAAGACCCAGGACACGCTGGAGAGACTATGTTTCACGGCTGGCCTGGGAATGCCTTGGGGTTCCTCCTGAAGAGCTGGAAGAAGTGGCTGGGGAGAGGGAAGTCTGGGCCTCCCTTCTTAAGCTGCTGCCCCCGCGACCCGACCCCGGATAAGCGGAGGAAGATGGATGGATGGATGGATGGATGGATGGATGATTATATATCAAAAATAGACTATCAAGCCTACTTTACTACCAAGGTTTTAACTTTTCTATTTAAATCCACAGGTGATGTTTTTAGAGGACGCTCTTCTCCTTCTGGCCTCCTCCTGGCTGTTTGCTATGGTGTCCTGGGACACTGTGGCGATCCCAGCTGCCGTATTCTGCAGCTTCCTCATCGGTACGGCATGCAGCCACTGGATCTATTTAAAAAAAAATTAATGAAGATTAGACAAGTTTCTATTTGCCAGTGAATTACTTTTCCCTAAAATAAAAACAAAAGTTTTTTTCTTACAGTCTCCTTTGCTGATGATACTTTTCCTCTGCAGGGCTTATAGCACTGGTGCTGTACTACCGTTTCCTTCACCCCAAGTCTTTTGAGATCTTCCAGAGTATTCGCCACAGGGGGATTGGCGGAGCCTGCATGGAGCGTGGATCTGCGCTCTCACTTGAGGAGAAAGTCGAGCCCAATTTCCATCATCATACAACATTGTCTGGTTGGTGGTTGACAAGCCTATGCATGTTTATGTAACTCTCTTTCTATATGCTACCAGTTACATCAGGAATGATTTTAGGATAATACTACTGTTGCTCTTAGCAGTCGATTCCCTCCTATTTATCAGAAATATTTTCATTGTTTGAGCCCCTCCGGACCCTCAGATATTCTCTGATATCCTCAGATATTTATTTTCTTGATATGCCAACGGTCAAAAGTTAGACAGCCATACCTCCATTTGGTAAAGATGCAGTTTATTATGAAATGTTATCTTGCTGATTGAGATCAGGTGATCATGCTGATTTTTATTTTTTATTTATTTTTATTTTTTTATCATTCCCTCAAAAAATACCCTGCTTCTGGTCTTCATTGCCACATTCCAACCCTTTAAGCATCTTTTCTCATGATTTGGATGTTTTTCAATCTTTCTTTTATTTAGGAGGTGGGACCCTCATGGACCTCCCCATCCAATGGGAAGGCTGGAAGCATCACCACTGGCTGCTGATTCGATTGGCCCTTAAGACGGGGGACATTCCTAGGATCTGGTCAGCGTATGGGGAAGGGGGGCTGGCCGGACTCATGGGTCTCTCAGAGGAGATTCGTTCTCCTGTTTTACATCACGTACCCCAGGTTTATTTCTATTCATTTACAATTCTAATTAATATGTGCTGTATTTAAAGTTTTAAACATGTTTTTTTTTTTTGTTGCTATTTCTGATTTGGGGATGAAGATAAATATCCTCCATTCTAGGCAGGTGTGTTTTGTTTGAAAATAATGCAATAAGGGTTTTTGTATTACTGGTCAGGTTCCACCTCCTCGGCAGCGAGTTCCTCAGATCTCTCACCCAACTCCTCAGCCCGCCCCTCCAGCACCTCCACCACAGGTCACCCAGACTCCACAGGCAAGATCCTCTCTTAAAAGCCCTATAATGTACAAACGTAATTTAAATAATTGCAGCAAGTGAGGAGATAAATACAGAGGTTTAAGAAATTATATATAAATGTAAATCACTGGCAGAAGAAACTTGCTCATGGAGCTGCAACTTATATCCGTGTTGACTGCAGCCGCTTGCTTCAGGTAGTGTTGTTTCTGTAACACAGGTGAGACAAGTCGTCGAGCCACCTAAACCGGCTCATAGCAGCATTGTTGCCCGACCAGTAAGAAAAGCTCCTCCTGCAACTGTCCAGGACATGAGAATGCTTCCACAGATCATCCCATTTCAGGAGGTGATTCCTGAGGAATCAGCAGAGGAGGATTTAAGTGCCGCTCCATCAGAAGATAGAGGTAGGATACCTGGGAGAAAGAAAACATGTTATGAAACATTTGACCATGTGGGGGCAGTAGAAGAAAGCTGTAAATACTTCATCCTTTTTAAGGGGTGTTCAACACTGATCCTCTGGAGCGACTGTCCTTCATGTTTTAGGTTTATTAATGGCTCCACACATGTTAACTGTCCTCAGCTGAGCTTGCTGGCTGTTGAGGAGCTGGTAATGCAAATATTTGATTCAAATGTAGAGACTAACATTTGCAGGACAGGAGGTCCTATGGTCCAGGGCTAAACACCCATAGTCCTGTATGTTTTCCTCTCCAATAGAGTAATTAAATTACTCCTTAAAAAGGATGATTGCATACAAGAAATCAGCTGATAAATGGGCTTATCTGTTGATGTAAAATACCTTCTAAAAGTATTAACTAATTCTATTATAAATCTAATAAACTGTGGTGTGCATTTTTATTCAGCCCCCTTTACTCCGATGCCCCCTAAATTACACTATTTGAAACCAAAATATTCACCTGCTGTAGTTCAGCCTCTAAATTGATAAAGTCGTTCAGGGAAGAATGTTTGAAGAGGTTAAAAAAGGCTTAGGGTAGAAACTTAAATGCCAAGCTTTAACCCTGTACAGGGAAAGCCTTATTAGTTTATTAGCTCTATTTTCACGGCAACTCTTTCTGTAAGGGCAAGTGACAAAAACTTAAGGTGTAAAGATTTATGATGTTTAAAGGTTTAAGCATCATACAGAGCACAGTTCAGTCTATCATTTGAAATAAGGAATATTGCACTGTGAGGGAGGGTCCTGAATTCAGTACTTTATAGGTACTGACTGAATTTTATCAGTTAATATTCCCACAAAATCAAACATTTCCATGTTTCAGTGCCTACACATCGCTGTGACACAGAGGGAATGGAAGAGTGGATGATTTTCTATGATGGACATGAAATATTCAGTGATGGCAGCAGCAACAATAAAGATGCAAGTGAGATAACCGCATCACCATCTCTGTCTGCTCCAGATAAATAAGCATAGTGTTTAAGATGATGTAAGAATTGTTATGGAAATGTAGTTACCAAAGGAGTAAGATGCTGTTTCAGTACAGAAAGAGAAGATCGACCTCTTCTTAGTAAATTTTATCCAAGGCAAACGGCATTCAGGACTCAGTTTGCTGCAAGATTAGCGAATATTCCATAAAGTTATTAGACCTCCCAGCAGAACATTGATGAGAAACAGATGTATTGAGGTGAAAATGAAAATAACTTTAACAGGCATCTCCTTCTAGGAACCAGGCAGTAAAAACAAATCCTTATCTTAAATGAACAAGACAACAGTTCTGGTGGAATTACTCACCTTCATACAAAATGCAAGGCCACTGAAGAAAAGCATACAGGTTCTTCTGCTAATTAATTGAATATATGGTAATGCACACAATTTCCCTCAACAGCATGGTAAGGAAAACAGGTCCAGTTGAATACTGACACCAGTTCCCAGATAAAGGGTAACGGCATCATATTGGTTTAAATGTAAATAATAGCCTATATATAGCTGCTGATCTTCCACTTGAACTGATAGGCCAGGCGAGGTTAAATATATATGCATAATGGCCAAAGGTGCTCTGGTACCTCTGGAGGAGCTGTGATGACCAATGGCTCAAGTGAGAGAATCTGTTGACATGGTAGAAAAAAGAATAATTTTGATCTTCATGCTTTGCTCTGTAGGTGAAGGTGATGATGACTTCCAGAGCGCTGCTTACGGCTCACCGTCGCTTTCATCTCCTCAACACGCTGGAAGCCTCCGTCACATTGACAGCAACGCTGCGTCTCTGACGGAAGCGTCATCTTCTGTGGGATCTCTGGACATTAAGACACCTGGCTGGTCACCTGAGCGCCGCTCTCCCTTGTTGTTGGCTTCTCCTGAGAAGAAAGCAGGGACCCCCGGTGAATCCAACACTACTCTATATTTCAGTGCAGATGCGCCTTCGCCGTCCAGTGGGAGCTACTTGGGCTGGGGCTCAGAGCTCTCGCCCATCTCCTCCTACAGAAGACCCTACCGGATCAGAGAAGCCCGCTTTGTCACATCCACCCCACGTCTGGAGGCTCAAGGTGAAGCTGACAGCTCTGGTCCTGCTCCAGTGGTTATAATTCCTGCCACTCCTGGCACAACACCCGGTACTACACCAGGTGGCAGCCCCGGGGCCAACACTCCTGCAGCGTCCACTCCTCTCGCTTCTACACCTGCAGCATCCACTCCTGGTGCTGCTACACCTGGTACTCCACTCACTCCAGTCATCTCCCACGCTCGTAAACAGTTAGTGCAGTATGTGGACTACAGAGAGAATTTAGTCTAAAGTAAAGTAAAGGGAAATCTAAACTTTCCAACTTAGCCGTTGAGTATATAAAAGCAGTTGTGTATTTACTAACTTGTTGGAGATCTTTTTAGGTCATCGTGGAGCACATCTTTAAATCATTTATCCTGTTTAGTATTTTGTTCAGACAAATAACATAAATGAAAGTAGGATTGTGAAGCGACAGATATTCAAACATCTGGATGTTTGAATATCTGTCAAATCTGTGTAGATTTGTTAGAGTCAACTGATTTGGGATAATGTCATCACACTTACATTTTGCTGCTGGTCGGAATATACGAAGATGAGGGTTGAAACGTGAGGAGGCCTAATAAAGATGCATCTCATTAAATTACAATATCATCAAAAAGATCATTTAACTCACTAATTCCAATCAAAAAGGGAAATTTATATATTATATTGATTCATCCACAAAAAGACTAAAATACATTATGTTAAAAGATATGGATTAGAGTTGTTAAGCCGAACTTTTTTTTCTTGTAAAATTTGAAAAAGTAATAAAAATCTGAAAAGAGTTTTGATGAAGAAAAATGAGCCCGTTCAAACCAATGTTGTTTTACAGTATAGGGATCTGGCTGAGCTTCTTCTAAAATACTTTTTCCTTCCACGTAACTTTCTTTTAGATGCATATTTAGATGCAGAACTCCAGCCAACTGCTTAGGAAATAACCTTTTGTAGCTTACCATTTTGGTAAACGATGTCAGTGACTGGAAAACCTCTTCTACACATTGTTTAGGCCCTAACATAACATTTATGTTTTTGGAAAAACTTTTTTTATATTATGTAATATGTAATATTTTAGGAACTTAATTTGCTTTTGTTTATATTTAGCTTTTTTATGACCTATAAGCTACATAGGTAAAGCTTCCATCCATCCATCCATCCATCCATCCATCCATCCATCCATCCATCCATCCATCCATCCATCCATCCATCCATCCATCCATCCATCCATCCATCCATGTTTTATTTATACCCTCAGGCGCAGCAAAGAAGCTCAAAACAGTAATGTTCTTGTTTACCTTATACACTGAAATACTTCTCATGGTTGTTGTTACCCACTTATGTGGCTGCTGTGCAATGTTTACAGACTACCCTATGGTCAGCATGTGTATTTCTTTATCAAGGAACCATAAGTAATATACAGCAATAGTGTAACACATAAGCCTTTTATTTATTTTGTTTCAGCAAATTCTCAAAGTATAGGAGAGAATACCAAAGCCACTTATCTGAGTAAGAATGATGTGATTTCACAAGGCTGTTTGTCCAAGACTTGGTACACAGTAGATCAGTGGACTGTAACTTCAGAAGTAAATTTCCAAAATATCATCTAAAACTAGAGCAATTAACTTGTGTCCCTGCAGAACAACAATGTAAGGAATTCATGACACCAACTGTTAACATTCAAATATTTGTGGTTTGACTTTTCCACTGAGGAGATTCCAGTGCTTAACCAGGGCTGTTGCTCTTAACTTCATTTATTCTGTTTTTCTGTAACGTCTCACAGTACAGAGACAATTTAACCACACAAGTAAACAACCTTTACCTCAGTATCCCAGCAAATAGTTGCTCTAATATCGCTACCTTAGTTTGTTCACATTGGTATTGGCTGATGTTGTCCTTGTTCAACATAGCAGTATCACTACAATAAGTTCATTTTGTCAAATATTGGGTATCAGCCATAACAGAAATATTAAAATCAGGTATGGATATTAGCTTAAGATGTTTCCTATTAAAGCATCCCCGTTTAAGAGCACCTAATACATCTGCACTAAGAGCTCCAAAGAGCAGGAGTTATTAACAGCTGTTAATGAACATTTTGTTAAAACTGAAAGAACATATGAGACGAACAATGCCAAAGAACTGAATTAGAAATAAGGTTTATGGATTCAGTCCACTGAACTACTTAAAATTGCTCAATGGTTGATCTTGAAATAAGTTGCAGTAAAAAGTCGGCTTTTGTTATCTTTTTGCTAATCTAGAATGTTGTGTTTGTGCATTTTTATTTATTTATTTTTTTTTTTGCGTTTTGCCTTAAATCTGACTTAGAACCTGAAACAATCTTCAGCGTTTTCCACACAGTGCTCAGGACTTTTTAACTGGCTGCTGGTCCTCCTTGATCCTGCGCTTTGCTCCTAATAGCAGTATACTGAAGCCGAGTCGTTTATTCTGCATTAGGATGAGAATGGGGGAAAACACAAAAACTAGATCTCACTGGTAAATCGAGGACCAGTTAAACACTGCCACCAGTTTGGTGGGAAAAGACCCGACAGAAACAGCAACAACTGCCAAATGTAGATACTGTTTTTTATCTCTTCTAACATTTTGAAAATAAAATGCTTCAAAGGACTTCACACTTGAATAATAGAAGCATCTTGATCCTACCTTCAGGAACCACTAATCTGGACCATTGAACATAAAAAAAACGACCGTTTAGAAGCAAAATGTACAAAAAATAATAAATTGAGGGAGAGCTTCAGACTGTCGCCTGATTGTTTTCTGTAATTATTGCCATTTCATATTATTTTACGTTCTTTCTTGTAAAATAAATAACTGCAACACATTGTTTTCATTCCAAACTAATGCTCTGCTGGATGGAAGTAGATATACCAGTCATGCATTTGTTTTCCATTTATATAATATACAGTCTTATGTTTAATCAAGGCAAACTAAAAGAAGAAAATGTCAAAGGCAATATGGCAACGATAAGCAACAGGAAAATGGCAACTATGACCTCATCATGGGAAAAGAGGAGAGAAATAAAGATGTGACCTAAAGAGAACATAACCATGATTATTTTAAGTATAAACAAAGACAATAGAGTAAACACTAAAAAAAATATTTTTAGACCAGATAAAAACAGTAGTTAATAGACAAGGTAGAGTCAAAATGTCATAACTGATGTGTACTGAATGGGTTTATCTGCATATGACCATGGAATAACATGGTCATCACAGAATGAGTTGAAATTATGATAATTTGTCTTCCATGTCGTCGATTTTAAAGGCACTGTGATGTTTTAACAGGCATGAAATAAATCAGTGTTTTGAAGCTGTGAAATAAGAGGTCTTTCAATATTCTTTAATAGGCTTACCTTCTATTAAAGTCATGAAAGCACAGAGGTAAAGGAAGACACTGAGAGCTGAAGCCAACACACCTTCATTACGTGTGGTCAAATCTAATCCATTAGCAACTGCTGCACTGCATGGTACTGACACACAGACAGAGAGTTTTGCTTTCTGAAAGACAGAACCTTTTAAATATATACACATAGCTGTAGTAATTGCGTGCTAAACCATATGTGTATGTCTCAGCAATAAGGAGGCTTGTGCACTGATGATAAAAAGAATGCACACGCTTATGCTTTAGTCTCTAGAAGTGCTTTAGCTTGTAAAAACTACACTCAGCCGCTACACCTGCCTGCTTTGCCTTCTCTATTTAAGTTTAAGCTTTTTTTATGAATGTAATTTACAATGTTTTTCTTTTTTATTTGATTTAATACTCTTTTAGGGGAAAAAAGTTTGTGTTGGATGTTATTGTTAAGAGCTTAGGAAAAAAAAGCATATTTGTTGGCATCTTTGATGCTAAAACAGTTGTGTTTTTTTTAACAAGTATCACTATATGTGTGCAAGGCTTTACACAAGACCCCTGAACTGACCTGTAAAGTATGTTATTGATGTGACAGAAATAAAGACATTTATCATGACTCAAGCAAAGTATTTCTGTTGTAGTTCTTTGATTTATTTCTTCACAGAACTCAAAGTATTATTTTAAACAGCCATAGTGAGTTTTACAATGTTTTCCCAGTTGCTAAGGGTTTTTTCTAAACTTTATTTGTAACAGTTTTTAAAGAACAGATTAATGCAGTTGCAAAATGTTAAGAAAAAAAAAAAAAGTTGATCAAATGTATAGTTACTTCCATCTTGAATTAGCCAGACGTATGAATTATTTGGAGTTTAACTGAAAGTTCCTGCAGGCCAGAAAGTCAGATCAAAACTTACAGTGAATTGAACAATATAACAGTTTAGTTGAGCAAGCACTCAGCTTTTCCTGGATTTTTTTGTTAGAAGGAAGAATGCATTAAAAGGTAGAGGCATGTTTTGATGTGATCCTTCCCCAGAGCCGAACTCTGTCCTCCGCTGACTCAGCAGCAGCCTCCTTCCTGTTCAGAACTTCTCAGTTCTGCTGCTCCCTCTTATCTTGCTTGCCCGGGGTTAAGAAAACATCTTCAGTGGACAAATCCCTGCCAACCTGAGCTTCAGTGGGGAGCTCATCTCCATCCATAAGCCAAAAATCCCTCTATTGTACATCTTGGTGGATCTCTGTTTAGCGGCTATTAACTAAACCTATGTCCCTCATTTTTCTCTTTGCCAACTTGGATGCCCATCCAGACCTCAACAAATATTTCCTCAATAATATTCACAAACTGTTTTTCTGTTGCTTTTTTTGTTTTCTGTTTCAGAGCTTTTAGCTTAGCACTATGACAGTTACAAGTGCACAAAGAGATTTAGGATTCATTTCATGATACTGCTTTGCAATATTTAGTGCAAATTCACCAGCGTCTGTCGTTACCAACACCTGGCACACCTGTTGAGGGCTTGACTAGCCACCGGACAAACAGGGCTGTGCCTGATAGACTGACACACACATGCAATCCAAAAATTTGTTCTGAATTATTTAATTGCATTTATTTATTATTTGATAATAAATCATTGTTATAACATGATTAAGTGATAATTATAGATGCATGTGATGATAATGGGATACTATCTAGTAATTATGAGATAGCTAAATTGTTTAATTATAGCCCTTAGCTCCTGTTCTTTCCCTTTTCAAAGGTAAGGACTCTATCTTTGGTAGGAAAAGGAAACTCTGGACTAAGACACTGGTGACAAACTTAAATCCTTAAATCCAAATGTAATCACACGGTGAAAACAAATGATGCTGGTCAAACTGAGACTTCTAAACTGAGTCTTCTAAGACAAAAAAACCCTGCAAAAAAATTGTAGATAACAGCCAAAGCTCACCATTACAGAAAACAAAAAGATGGGTAATACAGTGGCATGTGTCGTGCCACTATCTATCTATCTATCTATCTATCTATCTATCTATCTATCTATCTATCTATCTATCTATCTATCTATCTATCTATCTATCTATCTATCTATCTATCTATCTATCTATCTATCTATCTATCTATCTATCTATCTATCTATCTATCTATCTATCTATCTATCTATCTATCTATCTATCTATCTATCTATCTATCTATCTATCTATCTATCTATCTATCTATCTATCTATCTATCTATCTATCTATCTATCTATCTATCTATCTATCTATCTATCTATCTATCTATCTATCTATCTATCTATCTATCTATCTAGTATGTTTAAGTACTCGGAGTCGAGAAAAATGTGATTATATAGAGCATGCTTGAAATTAAATCACCACGAGCCACACTCCATACCAGTAGGTGGCGCTAACGTGTAGCCCAAAGTTTACCTTTCCGACTTTATATAAACTCCTTAAGAAGAAGAAAAGTGGCGTCATCATCATGCGCGTCCAGCACCACGAGTATTGCAAAAACAAATTTACTCGAAGGGTCATGATGCGGCTCAATGTCACTGAGTTTTGCTGTCAATCTCAGATACGCAGGGATGCTTTAACTATTTAATTGATTAGAATAAAAAATATTAAACAGCCTGCAGAAAGGTAAGTTATTTATTATATGACAACGCCGGAATTTCCTTAAGCGCTGGATAGTAATGTTCGTGCACAGCTAGCCAGGTTAGCTAATTTAGCAGAGTGTTAAAGTTAATAAACTGTTCGCCCATTAAACTAAAAGCTATACGTTTGACTTTGCGCGTTTATTACAGTCATCATGTTGGATTAAGATAACGTCTTGAATGTAAGGTACAAGTGTTATAACAGCTATGATTTTATTAACCTTAGATTATTTGTCTTAAGTCCCCTATATATTGAAGGGATGAAAATTGATACTGTATCTAGCTGGTTAATACTTAAGAGAGATTCTATGGCAAAGTAGATCTTGAAAAGAGTGATAGTATAAGACTTTAATCTTTTTATTTTATTTTTTAGATATATTCCATGTAAGGTTTCCCCCATCTCATCCATCGTGATTCATGTCTACTGATTCACCATGGCCACCCAGATTTGTAGAGTCCTGGAGCTGATGCTGCGCTCTTCTTGTTGCACAATCAATAGAAGTAGATCATGTTTACGTAAGGCAGTGCTGGTCCCAACAACCTGTGTCCCTGGGGGTCATATTCTACTTAGAAGGGCTTATAGCCTTGACTCTTGTGGCCCTGGTCGGCCCTCGCTGGGACCCAGTTCACATCAGGGTCGTTCAGAGAGGATCTCCCCTTCCTCAGCGCTGGTACACAGAAACCTGTCTGCTGCAGCGGTACAGGTTGGTAAAACTGATGGATTCAATAGATTTAAAGACGTTGATTACATTTTCTTGGTTAATCCTGATTTGAACATATTCTTTTGAATACACATCAATGATTTTTTTTTTCTTTATTATTGTGGCACTTTTTAGTAAAACAGAAATGTTAAATAAATTAATATATAAATGAATTATAACATTATCCCTGTTAATGCATCAAAGTATGTGCTCCAATATTCTCATAGATGGAAAGTGGCAAAAGATTTTAGTTGTAATCTTTTTCATGGATATTTAAGAAATATTAATTTGTGCTATAGGACAACAATGAAGATAACTATTTTAATTAAACTTTGTTTAATATATGTCTGGTTGATGACGGTGTGTGCATGCATCCTTTTTGGCAGGGCCAATGTCGTCCTCTGTGCCAGTATGACTATCTGGATCTTGGAGAGGTAGAGGAAAATGTTCGCCGTGCACAGGCTTGTAAGAAAATGAGACACTTTATAGTTAAACCAGACCTAGCCAACGTGGTTGCACAGCATCTGGGTCCTGACCTGCAGAACGCCAAAACTGTTATTTTTGATTGCAATCCAGGTTAGTAAACTTAGATCTACATTTTAAAATGTTCTTCAAACTTTGTGCAACATTTATTGCTAAGTCTGTTTATGCATGTCCTGTTTTTTTAGGTCCTGGAGTGTTGACGAGAGCATTGCTTAATGCTGGAGCTCAGAGAGTTGTTGCTCTCGAGGGAGACAGGGCCTTCCTACACGATCTCCAGGTAAAAAGCTTTCTCTGAGGTTTTTTTTTTATTTCTTTTGAAGGTAGGATTATTAATTTTGGATTTATGTTTCAGGAATTGGAGGGCCGCCTTGATGGTCAGCTAGAGGTGGTTCACTGCGACTATTTTAGGCTTGACCCCATCGGCAGTGGCAATGTGAAGCCTCCCACCATGTTTACTGATAAATTGTTCACTGACCTGGGAATATCAGAGGCTGCTTGGACTGATGGTGAGGAAGAATAAAGTTGCATAACCACCAAAGTTTTCTACTATAGTTCCATATCCATTAAACAAGAATTCCTTTTTACTTTACTATCCTTGACCTGACGATACCTAAAACACTATTTTAGGCAGTTTAGATTTTTTTTTTTTTTTTGTGCAAAAAAAAACAAACAAGAAAACAAACAAATGTAAAGCTTTTGAGACATTTAAAGGGTGTTAATTAATGTGTTTATTTGTGCACCTCTGCAGACATCCCTGTGAAGGTGGTGGGAATCCTGCCCCAGCGGAACGAGCGTGGCATGCTGCTGAAGATGGTTTATGCTCTGTTCGAGCGATTGTCTGTCTACAGATATGGAAGAATAGAGCTCAACCTCTTCATCAGTGAGAGGGAGTACAAGGTAGATAATAATGATATAAAGTATTTTAACTAGAATTAAATAGTGGATTAAACATATGAACAAAAGCAAATAATTATCACATTTGTCGCTGATATAAACCAAACATTTCTATTTTGTGGTACTGATTTTAGTTTATCTGGTGTTAACTGATCTAATGATGTGTAAACCTTGTTAATCCATCAGAAACTGGTGTCACGTCCGGGGGACATGATGTACTACAGAGCCTTTGGTGTTCTCTGGCAGATGGCTTGTGACGTTGAACTTTTGCACAAGGTACAAGCAAGTTTGTGAAATGTGCTACCATAATCATCATGTCTCCTAAATGTCTGTGACTTTGCAAAATATTATATTGCTGTCGCTCCATCAACCTAGTTGTTAAGTTAATACGCTGTTGGTTTTTAAAAAAAATTCCAGCAGTAATATGCTGTCAGTAGGCATTATGGAATTGGCTCTTGCTACATTATTTTAAATTAATTTACTTTTACTTAAACAGGGAGTCTCATTTGTATTAGGATCTATTTTATAAAGCAGCCTTGCCAAGGTAGCAGCTATAAATTAGAAGCTGCAATATAAATAATCACCTAATAAAATGCAATAAAAGATTAAAATTTTGTAGAAACTTGATGACTTCTAAACAAAAACAGTGACTTTTCACTTTCACTTCATATTATAAAAATCCAGTATGGATAAAGATTTTTATAATTTCATGGACTCAGTGCATATTTGGCGGATGTGGTTTTACCAAAGTTGTTTTAATGCGCTGTGGTTTGCTGTATCCATCAATAAGTCTAGGAGGGGCCAGGATGGGATGGAAACTTTTGAGTAGTTTTGGAACTTCAAATTTTCAAATCCTTGGATGAACTTTTATACTAGTAACCGACTCATGTCTGCAGCACATCATCAGCTCAAATAGGGGAACATTAGTTCGCCTTTCAATCCTCAACCTCTTTTCTCTGTGTGCAGGAGCCCTGGGAGTCATTTATTGTGTCTTCAAGGCAGAGTGTACCTAGCTCCAAGGGCAGGGTAACGGAGCAACTCCATTAACAGCAGTGATATAAGAATGTCTAAGAGGTTTTTATGCTACATCTGGCCTTTTTCTCCCCCAGCTTCCAAATGACCACCTGTGCCTGGTCCGCCTACGTCCACGGGCTGACCTCTTCTCCGCAGGCCTCACCCCCTCAAATGCCTCCACTCTGCTGATGATGGTCAAACAGTGTTTAGCAAAAAGGAAGGTCAAACTCGTCGACAGGCTCAAGTAAGCCGGTTTGCATTAACCAAAGCTATCACACTAATTATACATGTAGTTTCAAAACAGAGTTCTGTGATGGTAATTAGAAGACTCAGCAAATGCTTCCCTGTTACAGTAAAACAAGCTGCTCCACTTGAAAAATCTGTTCTTTCATCTTTTTTTCTGTGCCTCTTATTTGTTGCCTTTTGATGTTTTTAGTCTGTGGTCACCTGATAGTGGCAGCAAGCTGGTGTCAGAGCTGGGCTTGCCTGAGGACATCCTGACTGGCAACGTGTATCCAGAGGAGTATCTTCGGCTTTTCCAGCTGATGGACAAGAGTCAGGAGTTCACACAGAGCTGGCTTTATGAAGAGATACTGGAGAACACACAGAGGGAAGGCTGGGGCTAAAATAGGACAAAGATGGGACACTTTCAAACCGACTGAACTCAAACACAGCAGGACGTCCAGATGTGTACGAAACAAACTGAACTTTAATATATGTTTGAGTACAACTGATGTGCTGATTAAGGAAGGTAATATGTATGTTTAGCCATACAAGTGTAACAAATGATTCATGGGTTTATCATAAATAGCTCTGTTACTGAAACTGATTAAATGTTTGTGTGGGTTTGTGAAGACCAATTAAGGTATGCTTTACATGACTTTTTTTTAAATCATGTTGCTGTGACTTCATAGTTTGGACAGAGGCACCCTTCATACATCACTGAAACATCAGGATATGCAAATGATCTCATAACTCCACAATGCTTCTCTGGATAACACAGTCCCAGTTCTGTTCAGTCAGTAATCCGCAGTAGCAGCTTTACTACCTTCCTACATCATGGCGTGAAGTGAACCTGTTGTTTGGGGAGAGAAGCAATGCAGTAGTACGTTTTACAACATAACAAAGTCTGTATTGTATTTTCATATTTCCATGGGTCACCAATTATGTAAAATGTAATGCTTTATGAAATGTTTAACCTGTTATTTAATTTAAAAACAGACATTTTTTACATTTAACCCAGGTTTTAATGGTCCTCTGCCTGATGATACATTAAAGCATTTCTTTGCTTTCCTGGTAATAATAAAAAGAAAATTTGATGATTCGAGCTTTGTACACTTTTTTTCTTTGTATCCCCCCCCCCCCCCCCCCAAACGATCAAATTTAAAATAAACACAAAGCGGTGTTTGGGTTAGACAGCCAAAATGCCATCTCTCTTTGCATACATGATGGTGGCAGCATGATGCCATGGTGATAATTATCTCCAGCAGGGGCAGAAGGTTGAGGGTCAAATATGTAGCTAGTTATAAGAGTTTGGAAATCTTTGTTCAGCAGGAAAGTTCGGGCACAGTTAAAGACCAGACATAAACCCAACTTTGATCCAACACTGTAGATGTGAAAGCTCATTTGTGGAAAATCTATTCTAATCTGAATGATTCTGAACCTTGAAAAGAATTACCGGTAGTTAAATTCTCAGTCTCAACTAGAGGTGGAATGAGTACCAAAAAAAATGTACTCGAGTAGCAGCACTATTTGGTAAAAGGCTGCCCAACAACTGAGTAACGATCAACAACATATAACATCTGGTGTAATATTTGAAAATGATGTAAATTCATACAACATATAAAGTTCTATGCAATTTTTGGTGTTTCAAATACAGAAAAATCTATATAGACATTGATTACAGAATAGCAATTTCAGATGGAAGAAATATTTCTAAATATCTTTGAATAGACCTGTTATAAAACAATGTTTACATTACATATATATATGTATATATATGTATGTATATAAATACATATGTGTGTATGTATATATATATATATACATATACACACACACATACATATATATATATAGGTTAGAATAGGGTAAATTACTTCCAGTAGGAAATTGCACTATACTGTTCACTGTTTTTCGCTCCACCTCTAAATAACATGGCAGAGTCAGCAGAACAAAAAATGTAGGCTACACCAATGATGCTGGAGTATAAAAACGAAGTCTTAAACATATTTAGGTGTGTTTGTCTGGTACTTTTGTGTTTAAAACAAACTGGTTGAATGAATGAATTAATGAATGAATAGGAATTTATTTCAGACAATTTGACAAACAATAAACATTAATAAATGAATCAATCAAATACACACAAAAGAGACTAGTTAACATCAAACCAGACACCAATTTCCAAACTAATTAAATTCATCTGAACATAAATGGAAACAAAACCCTTAACCAAATAAATCTGTTGTTATACACAGCCAGAGAAATGACACGATTAATGTAAATAGTCTGAAAAGGGGTTTGAAGAAGTAAAACTTATTTTTCCATACCCCCTCTCCCTCTAATTGCACTTAAATTAACTCAGTACACACATAACCTTCCTGTTTAACTTGTTTTTTATCCAATAATCACACACTATCTATCTACACTACCGTTCAAAAGTTTGGGGTCACCCGAAACCATTTTGTGTTTTCCCAAAAAGTCTCACTTTTCACCCTCACTTCCAGAAGCAGCTCCCACAAGATGGATTGGTTGGATGGGCACTTCTTGCGTACCATACGGTCAAGCTGCTCCCACAAAAGTTCAATGGGGTTCAGATCTGGTGTCTGCGCTGGCCACTCCATTACCGATATAAATACCAGCTGCCTGCTTCTGCTCTAAATAGTTCTTGCACAATTTGGAGGTGTGTTTAGGGTCATTGTCCTGTTGTAGGATGAAATTGGCTCCAATCAAGCGCTGTCCACTGGGTATGTCATGGCATTGCAAAATGGAGTGTTAGCCTTCCTTATTCAGAACCCCTTTTACCCTGTACAAATCTCTCACCTTACCAGCACCAAAGCAACCCCAGACCATCACATTACCTCCACCATGCTTAACAGATGGCGTCAGGCATTCTTCCAGCATCTTTTCATTTGTTCGTCTCACAAACGTTCTTCTTTGTGATCCAAACACCTCAAACTTGGATTTGTCCGTCCACATCACTTTTTTCCAGTCTTCCTCTGTCCAATGTGTGTGTCCTTTTGCTCATCTTAATCTTTTTTCTTTTATTGGCCAGTCTCAGATATGGCTTTTTCTTTGCCACTCTGCCCTGAAGCCCAGAATCCCGCAGCCGCCTCTTCACTGTAGATGTTGACACTGGTGTTTGGCGGGTACTATTTAATGAAGATGCCAGTTGGGGACCTGTGAGGCGTCTGTTTCTAGAACTAGAGACTCTAATGTACTTATCTTCTTGCTCAGTTGTGCAACGCGGCCTCCCACTTCTTTGTCTACTCTGGGTAGAGCCTGTTTGTGCTGTCCTCTGAAGGGAGTAGTACACACCGTTGTAGGAAATCTTCAATTTCTTAGCAATTTCTCGCACGGAATAGCCTTCATTTCTAAGAACAAGAATAGACTGTCGAGTTTCAGATGAAAGTTCTCTTTTTCTGGCCATTTTGGCTACTTCCACACTGCAGCCTGAACTGACCCAAATCCGATTTTATTGCCCATATGCGACCTGGATCTAAAATTTTTATGCCAGTCTGAAAAACACATATAAGATTTTTTCCAATCCGACCCAGGCCACTTGCCTATGTGGTCCTGAATCCAATCTTTTCAAGTGTGACCTGTGTGTGAACGACAAGGATGGTTTCCAACCTGAACGCCATTAATACCCGACAAAGGTCACTATTCTGCGTCTTGCTACGCAGAACCGGCAAAACAAACAATAAAAATAGCAGATGATGATGCGTAGAGCAGTAGTGTTTAATTGAAAAGATTGTGTTTTCATTGTTGGAAAAGACCGCTAGATGCGCGCCGCCCTCCCATCCATGTTTACTTCCGGGAAAAAAAAAGCACGCTGGCCTGTGATGTCATTGCGTCCTCTACTGCGCATGCGGGACACTTGCGTTGTATGACTGCAGTTTAAGCTGCAGTCTGTAACATTGAGGAGAGAGCAGACTTCAACTGAAAATTTGAAGAAAAACAGGTTTCACGCCACTCCCCCACCCTCTCTGCTTCACTCAAGCTCCACCCCTCTCACAGCACCTGCGCGGCTACCGCATGCCACCAGAGGGGGGGGGGGGGGGGGGGGGGGGGGGGGGGGGGATTCAGCGTGTGTGAGCTGTGATTGACACTCCATCAGACGCTCCTCTGGCTGTGATTGGTTGTTTTGACTCGTCCCGAATTATTCTTTCCAGATTGAAATACAGGCAGTAGGCGGGTACCAATTGAAGCAGTTTTTTCACAGGTTACATATCACATGTACTGCTGTCTGGGCATAGGGACAGTTTTAGCCAATATGACAAAAAAGGGATTTTTAAAAACTTACAGACTTCAGCTTTTACACAGGAGATCACATACAAGTCGCATATATTTGGAAATATGAACAGCAACGCAAAAAAAGGCCTGTAGTGTGAACGTAGCCTTTGAGCGTTTAATTGACCCCACAAATGTGATGCTCCAGAAACTCAATCTGCTCAAAGGAAGGTCAGTTTTGTAGCTTCTGTAACGAGCTAAACTGTTTTCAGAGGTGTGAACATAATTGCTCAAGGGTTTTCTAATCCTCAATTAGCCTTCTGAGCCAATGAGCAAACACATTGTACCATTAGAACACTGGAGTAATAATTGCTGGAAATGGGCCTCTATATACCTATGTAGATATTACACCAAAAACCAAACATTTGCAGCTAGAATAGTCATTAGCAATGTATAGAGTGTATTTCTTTAAAGTTAACACTAGTTTAAAGATATCTTCATTGAAAAGTACAGTGCTTTTCCTTAAAAAATAAGGACATTTCAATGTGACCCCAAACTTTTGAACGGTAGTGTATAGATATAGATATACTGTGTATATGTAAATATATACACAATTTATATATATATATATATATATATATATATATATATATATATATATATATATATATGAATGAAAAGGTTTGGGCACACCTATTAATCTGAATTATTTTCATTTCTAAATATTTGGGTGTTTGCAACAGCTATTTCAGTTTGATATATCTAGTAACTGATGGACACAGTAATATTTCAGTATTGAATTGAGGTTTATTGGACAAACAGAAAATATGCAATATGCATTAAAACAAAACTTGACTGGTGCAAAAATTTGGGTACCCTAATCATTTTATTGATTTGAATTTCTTTTCACTGACAAAAATGAAACACAAAATTGGGTTTGGTAACTTTATTAAGATTTGAACATCATACCCAGGTTTATGAAATCTGTTTGAAGATTGTCTGAAGATTATATAATATATAATCTTCAGTGTTAATCTACATACATTTATGTAAACAAACACACCTACACAAACACATCAGGCCGAAATACACATTTACACCCTTGTGCAATTTGTTTTTCAGTAAGTGAAATTATGAGTAGAGTAGCGAGAAATGTTTACTCCAGTAAGACTAATGATACTTAAACATATTCTTGCACAAGTAAAAATAACAGTTAAAGTGAAACAAAATGTAAATGTGAATTAATATAAGTAGCTAGAACCAACCTCTGGTTTTAAGAGATACAAACCTACCTCGGCACAAACTGCAGCAAAATAAAAGGTATTATTTATAAATATCTACTATTCCACTTAATAGTTAAGCGGTTTGTTGGGCTGTTATATTAAACAACAATAAATAACTTATGTGGCTGTAAAGTAGGAACAAGGCGCGATTGCATGTGGATGGTCGTTTGGTGCATGGCGCGTGTTTTGAAGCTGCTTATGGAGAAATGTCTTGGGCCGTGAGTAGTGAGGAAACAGGAAGCGATTCTTGTGGGATGGAAGAGGGAAATAGTGACAATGAAGGTTGGAAGATAGCAACATCAAAAAATGAGAAAAAGCGGAAAAAACAGAGATCAGTTCAAGGGGAATCTAGTTCAGAACAATCCAGTGATGATCATTCCATACATTCCACAGCACAACAAAATGAATTCAAAGTCATATTCAAAGTCGTTAATCAGGCAGACTCTTTTACAAATTGGAATCCGGTTCACTTAACAAAAACCATCAATAAACTTGTCGGAGAAGTCAGAGGTGCCAGAATTCTGTACAGTGGAGACCTGCTAATTAACTGCAGAGACAGCGCCCAGCAAGGCAAAGCAATACGGATCAACAAAATTGACGGGATAAGAGTTCAGTGCAGCCTAATGGAGAACAAAAAGATCAGCAGGGGAGTCATTGGAGGAGTTCCTCTAAAAATTTCTGAAAAAGAGATTCTGGAAAACATAAGCGGTGCAAAAGTAAAAGAAGTAAAACGGTTAAAAACAACAAGAAACGGAGAAAGATCTGACAGTTTATCAGTGCTAATTAAATTTGAGGAAGAGCAATTACCAAGCAAAGTATTCATCGGTTACATAAGCTATAATGTCAAAATCTACAATCCTCCACCATTGAGATGTTTCAAATGCCAAAAATTCGGTCACATTGCAGCAGTTTGTAAAGGGAAACAGAGGTGTGGAAGGTGTGCAGGAGAACATGAGTACGGAAAATGTGGAAAAGAAGCTATAATAAAATGCTGTAATTGTGGTGGAGAACATACTGCTGCCTATCGCGGCTGTGAAGCAAGCAAAAGGTCTGAGGAAATTAAAAAAATGAAATTTGAGCTCGGAATAACCTACGCTGAAGCTGCAAAAGGATCCCATCTCAGTCAGAAAAACCCAAACCTACAGTTCAACACACGGCAAATTCCAAACCTCTAGAGAATCAAAAAATTGATGAAGACTCACTTATTGTTAAAAAGACAAATTTTGTTCTTTTCATGGTAGAAGTAATTAATTGTACTGCACAGACAACAAAAAAAACGGAAAAAATCAAAATAATAGTGAAGGCTGCAGAAAAATACCTGGACATTAAAGATTTGAACTGGGAGATGGTTGGAAGTATGATGGGAGGACCGATGGGACCATCAGAAACTGGCAGAGTTAAGATGACCTAGAGTAAATTAAAATTATATGGGCAAATGTGATTTAGTATTATGTTGGTTTAAGTTACACAGGTTTTTTTTTTTTTTTTTTTTTTTTTTTTTTTTTTTTTTTTTTTTTTTTTTTTTTTTTTTTTTTTTTGGGTGAATCGTTTTCTGTTTTCTTGCTTTACTCCATATCAGTTGGTGGCGGTAATGCACAATTCACAAGCCTGCCAACCGCCATAAAACCCCATAAGAAGAAGAAGAAAGTAGGAACAAATTAGGAAAACACATGCAAAGCACTGTGGGTGTGTATGCGGTAACAGGACACCAGATGGCGCTAATTCTCCTATTCTGTTTTCGGGCCCAGAGAGAGAGAAGCAGCAGCAGCGATCGACCCCAGGCTGTGTGCTGTACTGCGGGTACAACAACAACATCCTCGGCAAGGTGTCTGATGCGGATCTCTCTGCCCTTCATCCGTAAGTACATGTTTAATGCGTTGTGTCTCCACTATTCGATACAGTAGTAAGTGTATGTTTCTACGGCTGAGGCGTGTTTATGTGAAGAAAATGCCGGAGAGCGTTAGAAGGTGGCCAGATGTTGCTCCTGTCCGACCCGCGGAGCTAGCTTATGTTAGCCTGCTAGCAACGGTCACTGAGGAGGGAAATCTGTCTCCCTAACACTGAGGACTGTCATATACCTGCTTAGAATCACGCGCTTCTTAGTTCCTCTCGGTGGTTTTCCTTCTGTTTTTGGTGAATCGGCACAAACCTCTTTTTTATTTCGGCTTGATCGCAACTGACAGATAATATAAGTATGTATAACATGTTAATGAAGAGCTCAGCTGTCAGTCATGGCTAGCTGACGGCTATTCAGTT
This sequence comes from Cyprinodon tularosa, assembly GCF_016077235.1. Taxonomy (NCBI): domain Eukaryota; kingdom Metazoa; phylum Chordata; class Actinopteri; order Cyprinodontiformes; family Cyprinodontidae; genus Cyprinodon; species Cyprinodon tularosa. The sequence goes on along the minus strand of NW_024039055.1, from coordinate 266,962 downwards.
TAGTTTACTCCACAATCACTCATTCTAAGGATGATGCTGCGTGTTTGTGTGTGCAGGAGGATGAATCTGTCTTTAAAATATGGACATAATGTCTGAACTGATCTGTTATTCATTGCTGAGGTTATGAATGTTTGAACTCTGGCCAACATCAGTGCTCCACCCAACAGCACATCTCATGCTTATTTGGCTGAATGACACCGTTTGCTTGTGTCCTCCTCTGTTTTGCATTATTCATGCCCCCCTGTGGGGTAAAGAAACCGACATGAAGAGAGGATGGATGTTTTTGGGGTGATGGCTCTGTGGGAGAGGAGCATTAGAGGAGGAGAACCTGCAGACTTGCTTAGACAAGTTTTATTGTCATTTTGTATACACAGAGTGTGTACCAAACAAAATTTTGTGTAGTACAGCTTTTCAGAAAATAAATTAACATTTCCATTCCATAAAGTGCATCAGTGATTAAATGGAAACAGTGTGGGAGAAAAAAAAACATGGTGCAAAAAATGCATTGATATTAAAGTTCAGAGCCTTAATATATATGGTGCAATTATCCAGTATTTGTGGTTTGGTGTTATGACTGTGATGCAGAATATGTGACATGATTTAGAGTTTCTATAGAGTTACTTTTTTTTTTTTTAGAGTTTTTTCAGCAGTTCAGCAGGCTGATGGCAGTAGGGAAGAAACTGTTGCAGAATCTGTTGGATCTGCATTGAATGCTGCGAAGCTGCTTTTCAGAGGGAGAACAGTCCATGGTGGGGGTGTAAGGAGTCATTGATTATGTAATGGGGTCAGGACACGCTGCGCTGGGAGGAAACGTCTTTTATGGAGGGAAGAGGAGCCCAGATGATCTTCTTTGCTGTTCTCACCCCTCTTCTCACCTGCAGCCTCCACACAGTGAGACAGCTGGTCAGAACACTCTCTATGATGCTTCTGTAGAAGGTGGTGAGGATGGGTGGGGGCAGGTGGGCTCTCCTCATCCTCCACAGGAAGTACATGCGCTTCTGTGCCCTTTTGATCAGTGAGGTGTTGTTTACAGTCCAGGTGAGGATGTCTGTGATGTTCACCCCCAGGAATTTGGTGCTGCTGCATTACAGAGAAACTCCTAAGCAAGGCAGAATAACGTCTGTTATGGAAGTCTGCAGGGCGCTGAGGCGTAAAACTCCAATGTCAGAGTTGTTTTTCATGGTGTGTGTCTGTTTATTGCCCAGAGGGTCACTCAGTAACTGGAAGTTTCCTGTTTGATTTGTCCTTTTTTTTTTTTTTTTTTTTTTTTTTTACCAGATGAAAATCAAACAGTTCTTTCATTCACAGGGTGTTGTCTCTTATTAAAATATACAAGGTTCCTGAATCATAAGTGGTCACAGCGTGTTATGTGCTCTCGTCTCCCTTTAGATGAAAACCAGGACAGCTCTGTTCCTCTGAGATGGGCTTTAATTAACCTGGATCTGTATGTTGCTTGAGATTTGGGATTGTTTTCCTATAGTGCCATGGCTTAATCATGCTTTCTATTTGCTTGTTTGTCTTCACCTTCCTTAGTAGTTCACCTGCTGTTACCACTTAATTCACACTTTCATTTAGAGGTTGTTTTTTTTTTTTTATTGAAAAGTGAATTCAGCAAATAACCAGTGCCAGTTTAAACTGCAGCTTTGGTCTGAAATCTGTGTTCGGATCAGCGTGTTAAAGTCCAACTGTTGTTGCTGCTAAAGGCTTAAAGTGGTTCATCAAGTTATGTCAGTCTCCACTGTTGCTGAGTCAACTGTAAACATAAGCAAGGAGGGTAAAATGGAAAAAAAAGCCTGCTATTGCTCAATACTGACTTGCACTTTAGACCTATTTTCCTCTTTGTTCACCTGCCTGTTTTTGCTCCAGATTAGCGTCATCTTTGACGTTTAAGTGTTTAATGCCGCGAAGTTCAGAAGAGTCTGGAAATTTACATCAAGAGTAACAGCCCTGATTATCAAAAGCGAATGTCTGAATAATTAACATAATACCTCATTTTTATTTTAAAACCATACTGTTGTTTGTCTAACTTCATGATCTTTTTGGGTTTAGATTCACTAAAGAAATCAGAAGCAAATGATTCAGAAAATTCAGAGATTCTATTTTGTCTTTAGATCCTCCTGCATTACAAACTGAGGTTTAAAGCACCAAACAAAACAATTTTTTCTTTGCTGCTACAAAAATAAATAAAAGTATGATGGATCACATATTTTGCTTTCAATAACCTTTATTTAATGTGGAATAATCCAGACCAGATTAGTCAATTTATTTATTTTAAAATTGAACTAATTCAAGTTACAGTACTCCAAATGTCCCCAAGAAACTCAGAATTAGCAGTTTAGGACATTACTGAATTTATCTGAATAAAAACAAAAAACAAAATTTCACTCCTTTACAGAAGAGATGTATTTATAATGAAATTAAATGAGGCACAGACGTTATTTATCAGATGATAAATAGCGTCTGAAGGCAGCTGTTTCCTTTGTATTTCACTTAAGGCCATCAGAGTTTCTGCATGTCAAGTGAATACATTGTTTACTTTCAGATGCATTAATTATGCCTGAGTGAGATGCATGACAGCTTTTTATATTTGACCTAATGGTATAAATGCATGAATAAATCCAATCATTTCCCACTCTTTAAAACAAAGGTTAGTTAAAAACAAACAAATAAACAAACAAAAAAAAAAGGACCAGATTATTCCCTTGGAGGAAATGCCCAGTGAGCTTTATTCATCTGAGCATGTAGATGTTTTCCTATTTCATAATAAATCACACTGCATGTTTCTGACTGTAAATAAGATCTTTCTAGTTAGTAGTTCTCATCAGCTTAAATGGTTTAAATTTTTACAATCTGCTCCAAAACTAATTTAAAGCAACAAACGTTACATAATTTTAAACTAAAAAGAAAGACAAATGCATAACGAGGATGGAAATATTTTCCAAAAAGTTTCAACCTCATGACAGGAAAAGTAGAACTAAAGAAAATACCACTAGTATTTTAGTGTAGTTTGTTGTGATAATTCAATAGATGTTTTTCATAAATAAAATAAAATGGCTCAACCTTCCTTTTCTTGTTACATCTCACTAGAAATATGATACTTTCTATAGAAAGTACTGAAGAGCCCATGTGGCCGATTGAAGCAGCTGCAGAGCTGCAGACTGCGGACCCCTGACCTGAGCTAGAAGGATGTGGCATCACAGGTCATCACAGATGGTGTAAAGAAATGCTTTATCTGTCCAACATTTATATGGCAGCTCGGGAATGAGGAAAAACTTGTTTTCTGAGTTTTTTTTCTCGCCTTCTCTTTAAATAGACCGCAACCCTGTTAGTAATTTTGAACCTTTATTTCAACTCGGTTTGTTTAGTTTTGTTTTTGTCGTCCCTGCAGCCTTAAAGAGGGGCTTCCATGACTGCCGTCACTGACGCTCCAGCTGCTGAAGCCAATGGATCATGGTAGGGACTTCCTGATTTATTTTACTAGATGTATGGTGGATAAAGTCTCAGAACAATCGTGAGCTCAGAACAGTGAAAGTTGTTCTATAATTTGTGAAATCTGACTTTCCAGCTCTTTAAATGTCTTATTATTCTCCCAACTCAACTGATTTCAACTTTCGGTCCTCAGGTCTGTTTGAGATGGAGGGCAGCGCAATGTCACAAGTTGGCGTGGATGGCTTTGAGCTCTGTGACAATATATCAGACTCCGAAGCCCTCACAGCTCAAACTCGAAACCTCAATCAGACGCTTGCACAAACGCTCCCGATTCCCCAAAATGAGGAGGCAGGATCATGTTGCCCCATCCAGAAAACCCCTCTGGACAACAGCAGGGAGGAGGAAACGGGAAAAGAGGAACACTCAGAAGAAAGCAGAGATGTGGATGAGGAAGAGGATGTTGATGAAATGATGAAGGAAGAAGAAGAGGAGGAATCGGAGGCATCAAGTTCACTGATATGTTGCCAGTCGCCAGATACTCCAATGACTGATTCCTCATATTCAGAGACAGGTAGGGAACGTATTTCTGCTCAAACATCCTCGATGGTCCTCCTTCACACCAAGGATTAGTTTCAATCTGTCTCGTTTTATGATTTTTAAGGCAAGTAGTTATCTGTACAAGCAGAAAACACAGACCAGCATTAAGTTAAAATATATAAATGAAATGGAAAACAGTAGATTAAAAAAAGCTTTGGAGCTGTCAATGTTCCTCCTATATTCCTATTTAAAAATATAAAAAGATACGTGTTCTGTTAGATTAATAAATTGTTGGATTATCATATGAGTTCGATGACTACAACAGCTCTTCTAGCATAATAGATTCTAAACAGGGTAAATAAATCGCAGCTTTTATTTTCCTTAGAAAAATACAAATTAGATCAGGAAATTGACAACAAAAGCAAATCATTTACTGATGGATGAAGTTTAGCTGTAAGCCTAAAATGTTCCTTTAAAATACATTTATTATTATATAAAGCAACATTGCATCATTTTTGACTCAATCTGAGATACATTAAATGATTTTTCAGGTCAATATAAAGCACTTGTTGGTGTGTATTGATGCTGCATGCAGCCTGTGTAACCAGAGAGGGTCAGATCTGTCACTGACTGAGTCATGTGACCCTCGGCGTTGCTTCACAGCAGTCTGAGCTCCCTTTAAATTTTAGAGCTAACTAAGTTAAAGGTTATTCTGGTGAAGATTCTCAGTCATACAGATTATAGTCACTGCAAAAAAGTTAAAAAACAAACTACTGGACTTTGTTTCCAAAGGTTTCTAAAGGTTATTCTTAAGCATCAAAACACATATGACACACAGAGGTCATTTGCAGTTTTAGTAGGTTTCCAATACATATTGTTACATTTGTGCAGTGTACGGTGCTAGTTGCTTTCAGTGATGCTAATCCTGAATATAAATATATATATATATATATATATATATAAATCCTGAATATAAATATATATATATATATATATATATATATATATATATATATATATATACACACATATATATATATATACACACATATATACCGTGTATATATAAATAAATAAAATAAATATAAGTCAAGTCTGTCTAAGTGTATAGCTCTTGTGCCTCTAGTGGCTAAAAGTTAAGGTGCTACTTTAAGTTATGTGATGCATGATTATTAAAGATTTTTTTTTTATAATCTTTATTTTATTTTTTTAAACTTTTTCTTCTGCCTCTATTCTATCCTCCATAAAAGCTCTGCTTCTTAGCAGGTGTGTGCTGCATTCTTGTACTTTTATAACAGGAACTACCTCACTGTAGTACCGCCATTCTCCACTAGAGGGCAAGGGACTATAAGGATTCAACAAAGCAAGCTTTGAATGAAAGTACAAACTTTTAATATGGGTTAATTTTAGCAGTATGTGATAGAGAACGTTCCTGGAGACACAACTGTGTCAACTAAAGTTTTTTATGGTAATAACATTTTTGCATAGGAGGACAGCTCTCCACTAGCTGCTGTATAGAAATTCAGCTCTGATCTCATTTTAAGCATAACTTTTATTACTTATCTGCTTTAAAACATACAATGTATTTTCCTCTTTGGTAATGCTGCTTACAAAATACACTATTTGTTGCCTGTTTGATGTTGTTGGTGATTAAATTTTCTTTCCACTTCCTGCTCTAAGCCAGCTACTCTCTGGTTTCCTTTATTGGTGCTTGTTCCATGTTGACGGCTTCCTGTCTTTGCCTTTGCAGGCAGTCTGTTGGAGACTCCATATCCTTTCAGCCCTGGGACCAGTCCAGAACCTACATCTCCCGTCATTCCACTCATCATTCCAGACTCCTTTGAACTGCATCAAAGCTGTACTGAAGTCATTTCTAGTACCACCAAGTCTGGGTTGGTCCACTGCAGAACAGAGGCTACAGCAGTAGGCTTATCTTCAAACATTATGACCTCAGGCATACAGCCTGACAGCTCTTCTATTGGCAACACAACAGCCTCTGATACAATATTAAAGGACTCTTTTTCAGAACAGCTTACCTCTCCTGAGGAGCCTGTCTCCAGCTGTGGGCCCACAGGACCTTTGTGCTTAGGTGGGCTTGACACTTCTACGGACTCTGCCTCTCAGATTGTATCAGCAGACACCTCAGCCGTCACTACAGGCAGTAAAAGCACGGCTACAGAGTTCACTTCAAGCTTATTATCTGATTCCTCACATCAGAACGAGTTTATCTCCACCACAGTCCCTGATTCCTCTTTAGTCTCAACCTGCTCAACAGGATCTATTTTAGGCCCAACTTTCCTGGAGTCTCTAGAGGAGCTGGCAGAAAGAAATGATGGCCGCCTTCCACATTACCTTCACCAGGTAATCTGTCTTCTCCTGGATATATTTTAAACCCCCTAAACTGTCAGTTCCCCTTTAATCACACCTTCCCATGATTCCATGCTTTCCTTCTGACATTCTCATCTATTCAGCCATTTTCTTTTTTTTAAAGAGCTTTTGCTTATTTTGAGCTCTTAAGCACTGCTGCATTTTTTACCCTCAGGCAGGGGTGTTCACTTATTTTCTGCTGCTTCACGATCAGAAGCCAAATGCACACATTAAAAATCCCATGCCATGTTTGCCCTCAGGTTCTCCATGATAGTTTCACTCTCACTCACAAGCCTGCGTGACTGAACTCGTACGTTCTGAGGCGTGTTAATGTCAGTTTGACAACGCACTTCAGCAGGCGCACCTGTTCTTCTAATGGGAACCTGCTGTGTCTGAGCAGTAGCACAAAAAACTGCAGGCAGGAAGGAAACTGACAGCCATTTTGGGTTGAACTTGTCAGCCAAATCTTGGCTGTGGCAATTTTGGGCGACCAGGAATAAAAAATAAGCCGTTATTGATGCCTTTGGTTTCTTCATAGCTTTTTAAAGATGGTTATAGAATTACTACAATTGTGATAGTATGTAAATAATACTCAATTTTTTCTTCTGTTTTTCAAATCAAAATCAAATCAAAGTTTTATATAGCACTTTACAAAAAACACCAGGAAGACCAAAGTGCTTCACAGAAAGATAAAACATAAAAAACAAACAAGCAAAAAAAAAACAAAACTAAGCATAAAACAATGTGTCATAAGTATTAAATGCCAGTTTAAAAAATGAGTCTTTAATCTGGACTTAAAAAGGTGCAGATCAGTGAGGACCTGCAGACCGAGGAGCAGGTTGTTCCACAGTTTAGATGCGGTAAACACAAAGAAAGGATCTCCCCTCTGTTTATACCGGGACCTAGGGACATCCAGAACCATTTGATCAGCAGAACTCTGCTGTTTCTGAATTTAAGGGGTGAAAAAGTGCAGGTTTCACCTTCAAAATTTATGGAAACTTGTTTTCTTTAAGGGCGGCAATCACATTTAAAAAAAAATCTTTCAACACATTTAAAAATCCTAATCAGAATCAGAAATACTTTAATAATCCCAGAGGGAAATTACTTTTGTTACATGCTCCAGTTACAGTTTTATATAAAATATACACACATCCAACTATACAATATCATAAAGATAAAAAAAAGAATAAAAAGAGATAAAATATATACACATATAGCTCTTCTGTATATATATCTGTACGTATATCTCTGCATAAAAACTAAATCCAAATAAAGTGAAAATCCACGTAAAGTGATATTTTACACTAATCTCCCTTAATCAAAGCATTTAATTTTTGTTCAACGTTTTTTTTGCTAAATCAGGAAATATTCTTTTTAAATCTAAAGTTATATTTAACAGGTTCAGCACCAGCTCAAATTATATAATAAGAATAAGAGCAAAATGCTCCTGCAGATAGTATTTTGCAGAAAATGTCACAGATTGAGGGAAAAACACCAAACAGAAGTGAAAACAGTTCCTGGTTCCTGTAGAGTCCCTAGAAAGCCTTGCAGTCGTCACTGCCTTCCCTTCATTGGATATTGGAGAGCCTTATGTTTCCTCCTCCTCCCTCTTTGCTCTCTCACACACTGCTCTTGTTCTGTGATCAGCTGGGCTGAAGCCACGCTTGCTGAAAAGAGGTACAGGGTTTTTACAGGGTATATCACTTTTCTCTAATTATGCATATTTAAAACGCGAGTAAACAACAAGCTGTTGTATCATGTCCTTTAAAGTTTTTTCTTTTATTATAGACGCAAACGTTTTACTGTTGCTCTCTTGTCTCATATATCATTTTATTTCCTCTCTCCTGATGATTGTTACCAACTAAGATACTATACCAACTTTGTAACAAACTGATGAGATGAAACCATACCAGCCTTTTAAACTCTGTGTTCTTTGTTTCCCTTTAGATCGCTGAGACCTTTGTCCTTCAGAAAGACTGTATCCTTGCAAGCCTGTAGTTAAATCTCTGTGAATAATGGGGAATTCTTTTTTTTTTTTTACTTGATTATTCTTACATTCGATGTCAGTATAGCAGATATATAATGTTCAGAGTAATGCTTTTGCTGCAGTCCATGTGAGCTATGGGCTCTAGAAAGCCTAACTCTGTCATGTGCATGTTAACAGATGTGGAATGGCAGCAAAGAACATGATGTTTAATCAGAGGGAAAGACAGTGGGTGTGATCAGATGAATGCATGAGAGAAAAGTGAAAGCGAGCTTAGCTGCATGAATCTATAGAGAGTAAGTTAGTGAGAGAAAGCATTGAGCTGTGTCAAAGAAGGCTTGTGTTTTGGCTGCTCATATCCATAAACATGAGACTTCAGGCCTCTGCTGTATCTGTTATCTGGAGTCATTGTCAAAGTACAACTTAAAACCTTTAGAGCATCCAATTTCTCCATCTGTAAAGAACCAAATATGGTTAGAGCTATTTAACATGAAATTTAGCTATAGGTCTGTCCATTAATGTTTTATTTGTCGCCTGTGTGAACTGGACTATTTTAAAGATGTGGCATCTGCATGGAGATCTACTTGGACTCCTTCATTGCTGCTTTGATTTTCCATGAAATTACATTGCAGTCGATTGGGATTTAACATCACCTGCAGCTAAGTGTTGAATGAATGCAACATTCATTTCAGCTACATGTTCCCCTCCGATGTCATTCTTGATAGCAATTTGACTGAAGCTCATTAAGAATTCTAGATAAATTATAATAATCAACTAGGAATAAGAATAAGGCGAATGAGAGTTAACTGTATCATGTTGGAGTCAGTAGATTATCCTGCATTAAACCTCATTTTTCTAAAAGTTGCAAGGTAATTAGCTAAATTAAATCTAGTTAAATTAAAGCACTTTTTAACAAACAAAAGGTGAGATAATGAGTTAAGCCTAAAGTAATTCTGAATCACAAAGTGGATTATTACAAGCAAAATATATAAAGTAGATTTATTTTTACGTCTGAACGTGGTGGATTAGCCAGTTTGTTCAGGTTTGCCTTATGTTCTGCATATATGTTCATATCTTAACTACTGCTTATCAGACCAGAGAGCTTTACTGTTTCTCCAGCTAGAGCAGCTTTACCACCAGAGACTGTTGGAAAACCTGAATGCACTTCAACAGCAGTGGGGTAATGTGCAGCATGCTTCCCTTAGATGTACACAAACCTATGATAAGTTTTGAAAATACTTTAACATGTTTTTACTAGTGTGTAGGCAACATTTCATGTTCACTCCTTGAATTGATTATGCAGCATCAGACTTTATTAAACTCTTCTCTTCACAGTGAGTCAGTGTGGAGGAACATCCCCTGAGCTGGCAGCCTCCCAGCTGGACTCACTGAAGCACCTGTGCCAGACGCATACCAGGTAAACCTGCAGGTTTTTATGGATTTAGAGGAACTGAGATCAGGAGTGTAGAAAATGTGGCCTAGGACTGTTTACTGCAGTTTGAGTTTTCAATTCCGACTTCTGATCACGTTTAGAAATTGCATAAGTTGACCTGCCACATTTAAATTTTTTATCTTTTCCATTTGTTTAAGGTAAAATATTGTTTTGGATGCTGTTTTTGTCTTTTGTAACCACTGTATTTTTGGGCTCTTGTTTAATTTGTGTAGAAAATATGAGCATAAACAGCGAATTTATGCGGAAACAAATTTTTCGAAGCACCTTGCTTCAAGACTCGTCCCATTTGCAGCCTCAGTGTTGCACTCCTTCACGGGGGGTTAAAATAACTCACTCGCTTTAATGCTGACCCCAAAACACTCTTAGCAATGACAAAAAAAAGACATAAATTGTTATGTTTAGTCACATGAAAACATCTTTTTCTGTTTTTAGTTGCTTTGGTAGATTTCTCTAGCCCTTAAACCTGCCATAAAAATTTGTTTTTGAGAAATATGTTGGATTGGCGTCTAACCCTGGTTCTGAACAGTTCAGGTTTTGATGTTTATATTGAGGAAGTGTTGATGAAACAGATGGAGTTTGTTGTAAACTACAACAGGGAATGAAAGTAGTGAAAGCCCCTCTATAACACACACAGCTATGCCTTGTGTAAACTCTGTGTAATGATGTGCCTGCTTGTGTGTATGAGACGCTGACTACATAAATCCTGGAATGTGATGAGCAATAAAGTGATTGGTAAGCCATATGGCCCTTGGTCAGTGCTGCTGCTGCACTTTCAGACATTTGAGCTGCTGCACTGCTTAGGTTTCACACTCAGACACACACACACACACACACACACACACACACACACACACACACACACACACACACACACACACACACACACACACACACACACACACACACACACACACATACATGCGCAGCTATATGCAGTGAAGGCCATGTGTTGACTCTCATTGACTTCCATTGATTTTCAGTCATTTTCAACCCGTTCTATGCCCTAACCCTAAAACTTACTCTAAACCTAACCATTACCAATGCATACCTCACCCTAACCCTAACCCAATTGACACCTTAGTCCTAAACCTAACCATTAGCAAAATAGCTTGTGAGGATGTGCAAAATGACCTCATTTTGCAACAATTTATCCTCAATCTGATGGTGAAATTGGAAAATGGTCCTCACTCTGAGGGCTAGACAGTTGCACACACACACACACCGGCAGAATCCTGTTTCCTTGACTTGAATTCATTTTCTGGAGATTTTAACCATCACTATTGCTAATATAATCTATTTCTAACCTTAAAGTGATTTTTTTAATTTCATTTGATAATTTGATTGATTTAAATCGGCTTTCTTTCCCCACAAAATAACTCTCAGCCCCTGACCTCCCCTCAGAGCTTGGGAACAGACGCCCACACAGCCCACATGCTCACACACAGGTTTTATCAGCCAGGGAAATGTGTTCAGGCTAATATTAGATGAGGAGAGCAGAGGAGGGTCACACATCTTCTGCTTCTTCTTTCACTAAAACCAAGACTTGACCTTCTGCACGCTCAACCCACTAATCCTGTCTCTCATCTCTTTATAGACCAAGGACACGAGATGCTGAGGTAAGACATTTGCAGTTTGTATCATATGTGTCTGTTTATGTAAAAATATGTGTCTTTGGCTTACTGGCTACTAATTTCTTATTATTTAGAGTCAATTTTATTGTAATAAATTGTAATAAATGACTAAATCAAATCTGAACCGATGTGTTCAATGTGATTCAGGTTACTCTTCAGGACAACCTGAGACTGAAGTTTGACGGAGGTGTTTCACAGCTCTCATGTATCTCATGTAAGTTACGGCAGACATACCGAGAATCGTCTCATTTATGTTTTTGTTTTACGCATTTCATGCAAATGTGTTGTTTGGTTCTAAATTTTTAAATGAAACCACACATAATTGTTCCATTTTCTGTCACACATGTTGCTGCAAACATCGTTACAGTTGAGCATGAATATTCACACCGTGCGAATTTAGTCAGATTTTTTAAAACACTAACATCCTTTATTGAGATTTAATGTGAACACTGAGCAGTTCATTTCTGAGAGAATATCAGGTTGTTTAGCAGTCATTGACTAATACATCTGAAAAGGTCTGTGTTTAGATTTATTCAAACACTAGGTGGAAATAGCTTCAACTACACCTAGAAGTGCACTGACATTTCTTCCACGACACTGAGCTTGAGCCTCCTGCTCAAGCTCGGCGTCGTGACCAATAATGTTTCAAGTCACAGTTTCTCAGACTGATCTGGTTAATACTTAGATCGAAATCAACTATCAACTGAAACCACTTACCTCCACCACAGTTTCAAGTCAACACTTTGAACAAGTTTTCTGCAAGGCTGAAGAAGAAAAGCATCCCCATGACACTGCCACCAACACTTATGGTGTGATCAGTGTGATGCCTCTCTACCTCACACTGGGCCTGATCTTTAAAGAATTCAAATGAGAGGCACTAAAGTGTGCAGAGAAACAAGAGTGGGCATGTTTTTGATGATCTACAAATGTGTTGTGCATAAATGATAATATTTTCACACCGGTTTTGTGTGCTTTATTAAAATGAGCATATTACACGTCGCAGCTTGAGAGTGACTAGAAGAACGACGAAGTTTTATATAAAATAACGTACATAAGTATCTTAAAATGCTACAAACAAAGGTAAAAAAAAATTAAAATAACTTAAGTTATATCTAAATAAAACCTGGAATAGCTCCTTCTGATGAGAGAAGAAACCAGTCAGATTTACAGCAGGTTATGATTCTAAACAGCTGGATTTACATTCTCCAACTCCTCACAGCACCTGCTTGAGCCAAAATATTGCAAAAGAAGGTGGGCCATAATATTTGAATTAACCATATCTTCATCTCATGGAACTTGTTAAAGAACTGAGAAAAGTTCTTTTTCTTAGTTTTTTTTACCGCATTTACATTCAGTCATGGTGTTAGTCATGGTGTTGACTGCATAAAGAATGACTACATTCCCTATGCATGAATTTGTGCCAACTTTTCCCCCCGCTTACAATATTCTGCTTCTTTTACTTTGATAATTCAAATACGTTTACTTGTGCACAGTCTCGCTCTCCATCGTCTGTCATTGTATCAATGCCTCCTCTAAGGCAACAAGACAGGCTACTGCAGTAGTCCTTATCTGGAATTTTATAATTTTTTTGAAGTCTTGCCCAAGTATTATGTAACAGACTAGAAAATAACAGAAGCTAATACAAACTAAACTGTACTGACGCATTTTCAAAAATAAAAACACTAAAAACTAATTGAAACTAAAATATAATTGAAAATGAGAAGTCAAATCCAAATGAACATAAAAACCAATGAATGTGTTTATGAATGTTAAAACCATAAACCTTGCAGACAGGTGTGCCATCTAGAACTGGAATCCTGTAATTAGCTGAAGGCCCACACATTTAAAACCAGGCTTAGAGACGACGATCATGACAGCTAAGGGGCGCAGAGTTCACTGGATTTTATCTGAGGGGGAAAGAATAGAAGGACTGAATGCAACGTTTTTTGTTTGTTTTTTTCTCTCCGGTATATCTGTCATATCAAATCTCAATATTTTTGGGGGGAACTTTGTTGTTGTCAATGATATGAATAATTTGCATGAGGCTGAAACTAATAGAATTTCAATTATAAGCCACTGAAGTTACTGAAGAAAATAAAACCGTGAAAAATAAATGGAAGGTTGTGTCCATGTTTTTAATCGATATTTCTGTAATTTTTTTCCTAGAAGTTTTAGGTAACAGACAATCAGACGTTCATATGTACACATTACATGTGTAATGTGATCATATGTGCACAAGTTCTGTTGAATTATAAGCTACAGTGTTGGCATGTTTAAAATCTATATTAATGGAGCACATTCATATCAGGATGATATTAACAGTGTTCTCCGCTTCTTGTATACATGTATGGAAGCAATTGGGGATGAGTGGATGAATGTCTTTCCTGCTCTTTCATGCAGCCCTTCAGGTTAAAGGAGAGATGGAGGAGAGAGCTGAGGACTCCTCTTCTCCAACCACAACCTCTGCTTGTTTGCTTACAAGGCTCAGTCTGCCTGATACAGACGGGGAAGACCTGAATGGAAAATCAGAGGGGAGGGACACTTTTTATGGCTCTGATCTGACTCGATTGCAAGCTCGCAGCAGAGAGGTGGAAGGAGGGGAAGAAGACACCATTTCCACCGGGGGAAATGGGCTGCACCCCTCCACAGCTGGGGGAATGGATCGCTCCGATCCTGCAGAGCAGCAGGAGGAAGATTTAGGACTGTCAGGGGAAGGAGAGAGAAAGGTGGAGGAAGAGGACAAGAGCGAAGTAGAGGAGGCAGCAGAGGCTCTGGAGATGGAAGATGAGGGGACTGAGGATGATGGAGAGGACATGCAGAGCAAAGGAGACTCTCATTTATTGGAAGGAGCTCCCTCTGTGGAGACTCTGGTCAGTGGGGCAGAGTGGCAGCTGCACAGGGATACTTCTGCTAAGGAGAAGCTACATGTACAGCAGCAGACTCAGGTACATCTTTCTTTTATGAAACAAATTTAAATGAAGGCACATAAAGATTTACTGTGAAGCTAGTCTGTGTATTCCTCTTTTTATTGGGACTGATATTCTGTGAACCAAGCTGACATCGGTTAATGTTGCCTGTGAGGGACGGCTGCTTACATGTTTCCCAGAAACATGAGATGGGTCACTTTCTTGTTTTCTAACTGAACGTCTCTTACTGACCTAGAGAAGATCTGAAAGCCCTCAATCAGAAGGCTGCTACAACATTTCACTGCAGAGCAGATCAACAACGCTGAGTTAAGAGAAGCAGAGTGAACATATCTAAACAAATAGTGCAAAAAAATTTTCTTTATGAATACAGGAGGACACTGGAACCTACCTGAAGGAGCAGGAGGCACTCCCTTCCAAGGAGGCTGACATGGAGCGGCAACAACGATATGCAGAGGAGAGCGAGGAAGAAGAGGAGTACGATGGTGACTTTCTCAGGAGAACCCCTTCTTTGGACGACAAGGCAAAGCTCATCACCGTGGAAGAGGTTTGTTTGCATTCGTTTTTCTTTCACAGCATCATATGATTCTTTTAAAACACAGCAGAGCATGTTTATAAAATTAGCAGTTTATTGGATTATATCTGCCAGGATCCATCTTTCAAGCTGTAAAAAGAGACCCTTATGCTTTAAGCCAGCCATACCATTCCCTTTCCCTTACCATGACTCCTACTCTAAATTTTATTTCCCATGAAAAAATATGATATGCAAATTTAACTAAATTTTTTTTTAATTTAAGTTGACCATTTTCAAGAATCAGAACCAACATGTATCTGATTCAAACAAGTTTAGCTTTTGTTAGCTCTTGTTTTGATTCATAACAGACAGTTGGTCCCGTGTGGAAATTATTGTTTATTTGTTATTATTATTAAACTATTATTATTATTAGTTTTAAAATAGTAATTCAGAAAAGCTTTTTTTTTTGTTTGACTTTCTATTTAACAGGTGCTTCATACTGTGCCCCATAAGTGGGTTAAAAAGGATTTAAACTGCTGACTTATGTTATTATTATTACATACTATAAGCTGTGCTTAGACTCACTCTGATGCTCTTTGCTGAAATGGCCCCAAAGTTCATCTGCCATCAGAGTTTGCTCTCTTGTGAACGAGGAGTTCCTTGATCCAGTTGACATAAGTTTATTCAAGGGGAATCAGTGCCTGGTTGATAAAAAGGTCCACAGTTCAGAGTCTGTGTTCACAAAGAATCTAAACTAGCTGTTCATATCGTCCTTTAAGAAAAAAAACATAAGATTTCTTGAATTTGAAAATTTTACTTTGACTTTTACCTAAATAAAATAAAAACTTTTCACAAACCCTTAACAAAGCTCCTAAAAAGACAGATAAGTTTGTAGTATTGAGGAAGAGTTTTAGCGAGCCTGAGTGTGGAACTGTGATCCACAACCTAAACAGCACTAAAGCAGTGCAAAAGCAGTAATATTATGAATTACACCTATAGCTAAAACGTGCCCATGATTTGGATTATTACCAAATTTTATGAATCTTTCCTTGGCATAATGCGCATCTTTGGTTATTTCCCTAAAATAAATGTATAAGTTCAATAATGTTCTGCTCTCATCTTCTTCATTCACTCTGCTTTCTTCTTTGATCAGCAGATACTTCCAGCGAGCCATGGCTCCCCTTTCTTGTGTTTTGTATTTTTGTCTTCAGTATAATACGTCGGTATAATACTGCTTGTTCCACTAAATATCCACATCTCATGATAAAGAATCCTTTAAAAATTCCTGTGTCTGGATCATGGTGTGGATCCTGAAGAAAACTGAATGGAGTGTTACTTGGCATGAGGCACACCTCTGTTACAAATAATGTTCTGGCAATTTTTGTGCATCAATGGGTCCCAAGACATGAAAGTTATTCATGTCTATTTATCAAGAGTATGTACAGTATTAGGGGAGTGGCCTAGTGGTCTGGGCAAAGAGCTTGAAATCCTGAGGTTCAGAGTTCGAGCCCCACTCCCACAGACTGCCACTCTGGGTCTCTGAGCAAAGACCCTCAACTTCCAATTGCTCCCCGGGCGCCCTATGATGGCAGCCCACTGCTCCCATCAGTTCAGTCATTATTATTATTATTAGCAGGAACCGGTCCAGCTCAGGGCTGCTGGCCTCCTCCACAGAACCTTCCCCTCTTCTCTCCATTTCCTCCGCCTCTGATGAAGATGGTGGAGTTAGATCCGCCTCATTAGACCAAAAACTCTCTCTCAGATTGAACAGCATCCTGTAAAAACATTAAACACATACGAGGGGCGTTCAAAAGGTAATGCCCCTGACCCACTTCCAGATGTTTGATCGTCCTGAAATTTTGCATGTAATATTATTTAAATCTATAGATTAAATAGCAAATTACAGCTCTGAACTAATTGTGGTTTCTGATTTACAGATGTTCAAACTGAGTCAAGTCTGTGTTTTGGCATTTGAAAGGACACACACAACGGGAGACTTTTGATCAAATGAAAGTAACTTATAGTGATAATGTCCCATAATATAACCTTGTGAAACATTTTGCAAGGTCATATAACTGCCATCATCAACATTAGTTATTTCCATTTCATCAAAAGTCTTCCGTAGTGTGAGTCCTTTCACATAGAAAAAAACGGATCACTGCTCGACACTCAACAGGCTCCATTTCAGATTTTACTCAGTTCAAACACCTGTAAGTCAGAAACCGCAAATAGTTCAGAGCTGTAATTTGCTACTTAGTCTATAGAGATTTAAATAACCTCACATGCAAGCTTTCAACTGGATCAAACATCTGGAAGTGTGTCAGGGGCATCACTTATTTAACGCCCCTCGTATGTCAGAGTGTTTAACAAATCACTGGGATAACAGTGGAAAAGTGCACCAGTAATATATAGAACAGAGGAATTTCAATATTATTTACAGACTCTCAAACGCTCTCAATAATAAACAAGCAAAACAACTCAAAGGAAATAAATCTGCTCTACAGAAAGATGTAAAAGAGGCAAGGAATTATTTGCTGTATTGTACATGATGAGGTCATCATCCATTTCCCTAAACGGTCATCTATAAATTTCCGTTGGTGATGCCCTCTCTTCTCTGGCTTTTGATTGCAGTATTTCTCATTTCCCTGGCTATTGAATAAAAGCAGGGGAAAAGTTGCTTTGAGAGTCTGCCTCTTTGCAATTGGACTCCTATTTTCTTTTTCTTTTGTTAAGGTCAGTTCTGCTGTTTAACACACCCGGCTTTTTCTGTTGTGTGTCTCAGGTCTCCCCAGCCTCCGGACTTGTCTCAATCTTAAAAAAGCGAAGCGTATATGTGGACAGCCTGGAGTCTGCAGGTCCGGAGCCCGGACCTGAGAAACCCACCGCCAAAAGACGAGTCCGCTTCACAGTTCCTGATGATAGCTATGACCAGGGTACATAACAGGGTTACATTTACTTTAAATTAAACTCATAACAGTTTATTGGTTAATACAGGAACGCAGCATAGTGCATCGTTGTGATGGAGTTAATTGGACTTCAGTTTAATAATCTCGGATGTTAAAGGTATGGCGGAGGATTTTCGCAAATTTATGAAAAGACCAACTCTCTTCACTTAAAAAAAAAAAAAAAATGCACATGCTCAACCTGTACCTGCTCCTGAGAAAGCCCATTTCCAAGCACACTCCGTTTAAATGTTATTGTTTGCATCGCTCATACAAGCTTACTTTCCAAAAGAAGATTTGCAATATTTCCACTATGTCAGGTGAAAATGGGGACGAGCACTTGGGACACCTTACGTAAACATATCACCACAATGATTGACATTTAAGAGGACCACTTATTTGGATGATCCACCTGGAAAAAGAACATCCTCCATTATACCTTTAAAGTTTGCATAGAGTGTCTTTAAACATAGGCACGCCACACAGATTTTTTGAAAATATACCTCCTCATCTTCTTCCTTACAGTCTGTGATTATAGACCACTAGCTTGTGTTTTTTATGACATAGAACCCCTGAAACAGACTCTAAAGTTTGATGTTTTAACCTTGTAAAAATATGAAAGACTTTGAGGGGAATTAAAGCTTTTGCAGGGAAGAGGGAGAACAGTTTTACAGAAATCCTTGGACATTGTAAACAACTTAGCCAGTGGAGATAATAAAAAAGAAGCCAAGATTAATTTCTTAGTGTAGACTGAGTTTTAGCTACGTGTGATTTTATTCTCGTTTTGTTTGTTTTTCTCTACAGAGGTTGGTGGTGGAGACTCCTGCCTGCTCCTCTTCCTCCTTTGCCTGGTTACTGTAGTCATCAGTATCGGTGGAACTGCCCTGTATTGTGCTCTGGGTGATGCCCAGTCCTCGGTCTGTCAGGACTTCTCCAGAAATATAGACTTCTACATCCTCCAGATGCGTCGTGGGTTAGCTCAGCTGCAGCACTGGTATACCTCTGGGTTGTAGCAGAAGACGTGGAGCCTCTGCCATGTCGATTCCTGCTACTTCTCAGGACAAAGAGTGTTGAGGTAAAGGCTCCTCATGGGCACTAAAGAGCTTACTGCCATTTGTTGAATGGCTGAACGTCTGCTTTGGAGGCATTGGCGTTTTTTTTCAAGCCTGCAATATTAATTCTCTGTGAATACAATTCCAGTGCACTTTTAAAAGCATAGTTCAAACGTCTGTTTACAGGGAAAATTGCAAAACAAAAACTTCAAGATGTAACTTGTGATGTCTTAATTTTTTTGTACGACAGAATATCTGTTGGCTGCAAAATGTCTGTTTTTACAGAAGGAAAAAAAGTATTTGTGCACAACTTGGAGAAGCAAATACTGTACCTTCAAATGTGTCGGATAAAACATTGTCTTTACATGCAAACTACAGCTAAAGATGAAAATTGTACATCAGTGTCTAGTTCAGTGTCTGTTCACATGTGGGATAAAAACTCACTAAGGTTTTTATAATTGGTGCAACAGCAGCTGTTGCTTTTATGTAGATTTTTAAATAACAGGAACTGTACCCTGATAGACAGTAACTCTGCATCTATCTGCTACTTTGAATGAAATCACAAAGTCCTAAGTGTATCTTAAAATTTTAAGCAAATGTTTTGAGATTAATCATACACCTTGAAACATCTTTAAAATGAAAATTTGTAATTGTGAAAATATTTTATAATTTATTATCAGTGCACTGCTAATGATGTAAAATCATGTCCCATTTGTTAAAAAATGCTTATTTTAACTTCTGTATTGCATTTCCAAAGAGCATTTGCTTAAGGCTCCCCATAAATTACAGGACCTCTGTTAACTCTTTATGGGTTTCGTGTAGCATATTTAAAATGTAGAGAGAATTGTGCACATCTGTAAATGCTGTTAATCGATTATCACATTGCAAATATTACCGGTACTTTTTAAAATAATATTTTTAAAGATTTTGCAATATTTCTATAGACCTTTTTTTTTTTCCTGTTGGGCCTGAACATGGCCTCGAATAAGGTTCATCAGATACAAACTGTTCACATGGTCCAAACGTTTGCACATACCCCTTCCACAGAGAACTGAGGATCTGCTAAAGTATTTGTGTCAAATATGAAGCGTTTTTATTCATGAAAAATTAAAGAATATATTGTTCTCATCATTTTCTTGGTGTAGATAATCGATCCAGGACCACATGAAGCTCTATCTGCCTGTGTATGTTGATTCTTTCAGGGAATTCTGGGAAATAGTCAGCTAAGACAGCTAGTCTGTTCTGGTAGATTTTCCCAAAAATATTTTACAAGTGAGAATATCTTGCCCTCCCTTGGTCTTCCGTATACGGTATGTCATCAGCATAACAGATTTTTTTTAAATCACTTTATTTATTGTTTGTAAATCTCATTTTTGTCTCATTGAGTTAATTATATATACTAAATCCTTTTTGAACTCATTCTAAGATTGAAATGTGTTGTTGTCACAATGTACAAAGCTACCTTTGAAGTTGTGGAGGATGGAGTAACAAACACCAATGAGAATCCTCAAATCTCAGACAAAGTTCTTTGGCGGAGGGATTAAAGAGGACAAATGTCTGTAAAAGAGGGCATATATGAATGTTCCTCCTCAGTAAATCGTCACTAAAAGGGCTTATATCATTTTTTTTTTCAGGCTTACAACTCAAGATAGTTACATTCATTTCCATGGCCAAAATTAAGCTAGCCAAACACTGCTGAAAGTTGCCTTGTTAGAGTAATAGTGTTGATTTTCTATTAAATCTAGGAAAGATCACAATATTTATAGCAATCCCACAGTCTCTGTATTGAATTTCAGGTCACTATGGGAAGATTTATGCAGAATAAGGTTAAGAGAAATAATAGAGCTATGGGTTGGAGACCTAATAAACCGGCATCACATGAAGAGATTTAAAAGCACTCTGTTCTAACACATTGATAAATTACCACTTGTGACAAGAAAATGTATTTAAATAAATAAAATACTGACAACTTTCCGATTGGTAATATATGTTTAGATAGTGTAGGTGTTGCAATTTAAATTCAGGCATTTTCCATCCATATTTCATAATCAACTGATACGAAAGATATGTTTATCAGCCATATTGCATAGGCCTACTTGCAATCAATGAAGACCAAATAAAACAGCTAATTGTTAAACTTTCTCACAAGAGTGCTCACTCCATCCTTCTGTGCTGCCATTAAGAGACTACAGATCCATTGGATATAAATCTTGTCAAAGTGCGCTTTAATTGCTAAGACTACATCGTCATCTACATACAGTAGTGCCTTCCTGTCTCCAACTGCCCGACTTTTCTGTCAGAAAAGTGCTTGTGGAAATGATTTACCTGCTTTGAAAGCAGAAGAACTTTTCTGTTTTCCCAATTAGAATATGTTCAAGTTTTCCGGTTCCCATGTATGATGATATAGGTCCTTTTAGGAAAAAAAACAGCATTATGTCTTTCTCCTGTTGTTTCACACAAATACCTCCTGATTTGTTTGAGATGAGGATTTTCCTGGACTTAAAGAGTTGAGGATGCATTGATAATTTCATTTGCACTTGTCAGCTGGCTGGTTCAGATGGCGATCACAAAAAAACATTTATTGAACTTTTCAGATTATTTGTAATTATTTATGATGCCAGGGTATACTTTTAAGTGGTTTTAAAAAGGCAGATCAATCTTTTACTTTGTGTTTTTTTTTTTCTCCTCAGTTACCTGGTTTAGTTTATTTTATATATTAACTTTGTTCTTGTAAGAACTTTGTTGATCCTTCTGGGCCGTTATAATTCTTCTGTCCAGATTTTCTTGTGACTTGTACCCTGTGAGTTTCTGCCAATGCTGTCTTTATCTTTTTTTGCATGAAATTTGTGAAACTATTCAAATGTCTTTGATTACATCTGAAAGTGTTGTACCTGTTTTTACTTCCTTATTATAACTTTTCAGGCCAACATAAAAAAGAACCAGATGAATGGTAAATGCTTTTCACGCTTTACTTCTACCCAGTCTGATGAAAAAAAAGAAAAAGATAATTTTAATAATTCTGACATTTGTTCCTTAGTTGCAAATTATTTTTTTTTCATACAAATCTTCCTCATCATGTCTCATTAAAATCAGTTTTGTTTCGGAGCCTGTGTTGCATTTTTTTTCTTCAGATGTTTATTGTTTATTTGACGTGGACGGAATGTAACTGAGTTTATATTAACCTGTTTCACATGTTCATCCAGCAATACAATTTTTTACCTACTACCTTAAAAAAACTCCAGTCAGCTTCATTTAAATTTAAAGTGAATATATAATGGGATATGGGGCGATGTAAAACAACAAAGGAAAGATTTGTACGGTATTTTTTTTTTGAAGCAGAGCTAGCCAGAGCCCAACAGTTTATTTATTTATTTTTAATCTTAATGACTTATTTCCATTTATGTAATCCCAAAAGCCTGCTTCAGCATAGCTGCAAAACCTGGAAGAAATCTCAGCCACCCAGAATAAGCTGTAAACAATAGATTAAATAACAAAACTTCTCTTGTCTGTTTTCAACTTTGGTGTCTTCTAAAATATAAATCATCAAATGATTTGCAAATATTAGAGAAAGTGATGTGATGTTTAATTCTAATAAGATTGGTGTTTATCATAATCTACTCAAAGGTGTGTTGGTGAAATATATAAGAAATAAAAAAAAATTCTTTATTGACATACTGCTTGAATATTTTTTTCATTTTAAAATGGTTTTAGGTGTACTTTAGAAAAGTGCAAAGCTAGATATCAAAATAACCTTGTTAAGTAAGCTGTTGTTTGTAATTAGTATTTGGTGTAATAAAAGAAAAAAAAGCAGCATTGACTTTGAAAACACTTTTAATCAAAACGTTTGCAAGCAAATGCACTGAGCTCGATTAAAGAACTATATTTGAAGTTTAAGCCATAGCTAACATGCACCAATTAGACATAAAAGACGTCAGTGTAATCAAATTTATTTAGACTCTGAGAAAATGCATCAGCCTTAAAGACTCTCTAACGAGGAAGCCAAGGGTTGAAAGAAACGGTTATAAGGATCACCTTCTCCCTCTGACTTCATAAAAACATATTCACTAAGAGGTGGGCCAAGTGGGTTAAATACGCTGGTCTTGAACAGACAGAAGTATGGAATGGATGACCATGCAACGCCTGTTATTTCATTTATGTTCTGTAGCATCTAAGGATCAATATATTTATGTATTTCTCATACTTATTTAAAAACTTCCTGGTATATAATTCATTCCTGCTTTTTCAGGTGGACTTATCTTTCCCTGTTTGTTCAAATTGTTAGATGTAATTTACGTAACTCTGTATATTTTGTCTATAATTTTATACATAAAAAATAATTGTGAGTGGCGGTAGTAACATTGTATGTTCCCTGAAAGTAATTATCACTATATTGAAATGCTCTTACAAGATAAAAATAAAAAAAATAGTTATAGGAAACATTTGCTGCAGCCTGTGTTACAGCGTCATTATAACACAAGTATAAACTGGTAGGGGTTTGCTTTTCATACAAACATGTATGTTTCACAAGCAAATACATTTGATGAAATCTTATAGGGTTTCCCTGGTTAAGAGCTAGACAGTGCATGTTTTTTTTTTCTTTTATTTTTTATTATTTTTTTTTATTATTTCCATCCAGAGGCCATACAA
The DNA here is from genome assembly GCF_016077235.1 of Cyprinodon tularosa. Taxonomy (NCBI): domain Eukaryota; kingdom Metazoa; phylum Chordata; class Actinopteri; order Cyprinodontiformes; family Cyprinodontidae; genus Cyprinodon; species Cyprinodon tularosa. The sequence goes on along the minus strand of NW_024039055.1, from coordinate 243,482 downwards.
CATACTTGTTTCTACCTGTACTGCTCCTGGATTAGTTTTATTTTTGTCTTCTCAATGTTGCACCAGATGGCACACTTGATGCCCCCTGTCTGTCTCATTTAGGTTTCTTCTGTCAAAGGGAGTCCTTCCTCCCTATTATAGAATAAAAATGTATAAAACAATTTTTTTTTATCATATATAAATCGAATTGGTTTCTATTGTAAAGTGCTGTTAGTTGATGTTTTAAAATCTGACATTTATTTATTTATATACTGGGGTTATGAAAAGAGAATTTGGATATATTATTATTATTATTATTATTATAAACATGTATCTAAAATGGCGCAGTATAATTTATACCTTAGTTCTTAATAATGTGATGCATTATTTTCAATGTTATAATTCAAAAACTAAAAAGATTTAGGCGCGTGTACGTACGGGTCTGCGTACGCGTGACGTAATGACGTCGTGCTACGGATGTAAACACGACTCGGTCCACATGGAAGGAAAAGCAGGGATGATGCCAACCGTGGAGCGGTTTGTCAGTCCAGGGAAAGGGAACGGCCTGCGGGCCACAGCCGGGATAAGCAGAGGGCAGCTGGTGAGCTGGGCTGAGCCGCTGGCCTGCTGCGTGTCCAACAAACGAGCCAGAGAGGTTTGCCACCACTGCTTCTCACGGTAAGACGAGTCCAAACTGTCACTATCCTCTACTGCTAAACTAGTCACTTTTTTCTTTAACGCTCTTGTTAAGGAAATATTTGTTACTCTTCGTTAACAAACAAATGATCTGTCTACGCATTGTGATTAAAGAGTATAGTTTTTGTTGCAGTGGTTTAAAATAATGTATCTTAATTAACACACCTGATTTTAAATTGCGGCTTCCTGTTCGGCATGCTTCAGGGACAGTGTGCTGCATAAGCCTGATAACTACTGTTTATTCACATTCAGTTGATTATTGGTTACCGACTGGAAACCCTATTGTATTTCTTTAACTGGTCAGCAGATGGCGCCATTGCTTCTTGGTGAAAACTGCTGTTCTAAAGCAGTCAGTCAGACGTGACGTTTGCGTGAATTTTGCAAAGCAATCATCAGTTAAGCAATTACTGATATATGTACTGGGGTCTGTGGGAGCAAATTGTTACCATATTTTAAATGAATAAGCATTTTCAGAAATGCTTTTTCATTTTAAGAATGTGGCTGCATTGTTTGACTCATAAATTAAATTAGTAATCAATAATTCTATTCGCATTTTAATTTTCTTCTTCAAGACTGCTAATCTTAATTAAAATGAAAAAGAAAAAGACATTTGAGATTTATTTTTCTAAATGTACTCCAGCAAATACATACCAAAATTCAATTTGAAATGAAAATGTTTTCTCTTTGATTATGGCATAAAATGTGCAGTCTTAAAGAAGAAAATGCAAATGCAAATAGGATGATTGATTACTAATTTCATTCATGAGTCAAATAATGCAACCACATTCTTAAAATGAAAAAGCATTTCCAGAAAGGCTTTTACATTTTCAAATTTTACATTTCAAATTGAATTTTGGTATGTATTTGCTAGGGTACATTTTGAAAAATAAATCTCAAATGTCTTTTTCATTTTAATTAAGTAAAAGGATGAGCAGTCTTGAAGAAGAAAATTAAAATGCAAATAGGATGATTGATTACAAATTTTATTTATGACTCAAGTAATGCAGCCACATTCTTAAAATGAAAAAGCATTTCTGGAAATGCTTTTTCATTTGAAATATGGTAACAATTTGCTTCCATAGTTTTCTGTGCTTCTGTTAAAAGGAATAATAACTTTTATATAATAATGCTTTAACAATGCTCTTATATGTTACGCCAGGGTATCTTATCTGCAGAAAATTTGTAATTACTGTACAATCAAGGGCGGAGCTAGATGGGGGGCCAGGGGTGTCCATTGCCAACCTTAGCCAATCATTGGCCATCCCTAGCATTTATTTCCCTCTAATAAAGATGGTGGCAGCAGTAATACACTAAAGTGGAATATTCAAAACATTTTAATTTTTCATATATTAACAATTACTTGACAACAAAAACACTGCAGTTAATTATGCACATTAATATACTAACATTAAAGATAAGTACAAAATTCAAGCAGAAATAGATTTTGTGTTTTATGGGGTAAAGGGAAAATTATGTGTCTCTGCACAGGGTTCCCGCGGGTCCTTAAAAAGTCTTAAAAGGCATTGAATTCTTCAAAATAAAATTAAGGCCTTAATTGGTATTAAAATGTCTTAAATCAGTCTTTCGTTGGTCTTAATTTTTAAAACATCATAAATAGGATTATTTTTATTACGATTTATTTTTGTAATCTAAAGAAAACGTTCAAATTTATGATTTTTTTTTCTTCTTTTTAGGAAAAAAAAAATAATGGCTTGCCATTATTGGTTCCGTCCCGATAGCGGAACCAATAAAAGCGTTGTTGCGGCCGGCACATTTGGGAGATGCACCATTAACTTTTTGTATGAGCAAGTGTAAATGTAACCAAAATTTGTGCAAGAAGTCATTCAAGTTCGGACTGATGGGAATTAAGGCAGTGGAGTCGCACATTCGAAGCGCAAAACACAAAGCGTCAAAATCGAGTTACCGAGAAACAGCCGGTATTTCTCAGTTTTGTTCCACCCTTGTCTCTGCAATGCCTCCACTTATCACCAAATCAAACATACTAAGAAAACGATACAAAGAAAAATAACTGCAAAAAAGACTTAGCACTGGTTATGTTTTGGCTTTAAAACTGATTTGTTTTATTCCCTGCTAAAACAAAGTTTGTGAATTCAGTTAAATAATTGTTAAAATATCTGTCATTTGTGTGTTTTTAGCTTTCTTCCTGTATGGGAAGCTTTTCAAAATTTGAAACATTAGCCCAGTGGTTTATGTTATAATAAACCTTTGGGTTAAGTTGTCGCAAGCAGGTTTTTCTTGTGTTTCTTGTGAATTTGGTCTTAAATTTTTATTTCAAGTGGCATTAAAAAGTCTTGAAATTAACTTTCCTTATGCTGTAGGAACCCTGCTGCAAGTCATCTAGGACTCTTCTGTGAAATCACAGAAAAATAACTATTTTAATAAAAACTTATTAAATAATCAATTTATTTAGATATTATTACTTTTAAAAATCAAGTTTATGCAGAATGATTATTGATAAAAGTAGGTAAGTAATGACAATGGAAATTTAAACCAAAAAGATTTTTATCCACAATACCTTTTATATAGAAATTACGGATGTTTGAATATATTCCTCTATTTGTTAGCAAAGGCTGTGGGGAAGTATAGTTACTGTAGTCTTTATTTAGAAAATATGATTGTTTTGCTTGTTAACTTTCCTGTTGGAACAGTGTAGATTGACCTTGAGGTTTTGGTGCTTATCTACCTTCGGCCACCCCTCAGTGTACATTGATTATTGCCTGGCCACCCTTATAAAAATTTCCTGGCTATGCCTCTGTGTACAATATGATATTCTTTACCACGGAGGACCTAGAGAGTCACTGAAAAAGAAAATCAGCCATTTCAAATTTTAACATTTAAATCATGCAATTTGCAATCAAACATCAAAAACATTTTCAAATTGCACATATTAAATTGAATTATTCAAGAGTAATTGCAAATTGTATTCATTAATCCATTATTAAATACTGGAATTTCAGAATGTATTTTCTGATCCTAATTCTCAATGGAAATTTTAAAAACCAAAATCCTTTTCCTGGACTCTTCTGGTCTCTGAACACACTGAACCAGTTCATCTCTGTAATATCATGTAATATAATAATGACCCATAAGGGAGCTGGTAACATCTAAGGAGCAACTGTGACTGATTTTAAAATTGGATTTCAAATTGTATGATTTATATGTTAGACTTGAAATGGTTGGTTTTCTTTTTTAGTTGTTGGATATAGGCAGTTTTTATCCATCTAAGTTTTAAAGTATAAACTGCAGGGCTTTAAATGTCCCTGGATCAAAGCTGTAGAAGCAAAAGGGAAGATAATCACAGCTAAATTCTCTTGACACATCTGCACAGCAAGGATATAACCCTGACTTAAGGGTTTTTGTTTGGTATGTGTTGAAACAAAAAAACAAATAAAGTAGAAGTTCTTGAGATGGATGAAAGTAGAGGAACTAGAGCACCACCTCTACTCCACAGATAATGCATCAAACAGAGTGTAGGCCATATATGTATATAATACTTTGGGTTAGCTGTTATTTTAATGTGTGTGTATTTATGAGGAACCAAGGCTTCCATCAAGTGTTGATATTTGACACCAATCTCTCACTCTGCGTCTCTTTGGACCATGCGCAAACACACTCTGCTGATAAAAACAAAAACATCTAAAAGCCTTACTTGCCTTATTTATAGAGAAAAAACATTTGATTAGAAGTTAGATGACAACAATTTCCTTTGGGTCTTTATTTTTTTAACAATACTGACAGAAAATATTGAAAGACAGTCTTACTTGAGAGGCTTTTTAAATTTTTTAGTTATGATGTGATGCCTGTAACCTGGAAGATGAAGAACATTCTCTGTTGGCAAGTATTGTCAAGAAACCATGACAGCACCAATCAATATTATGAAATATTCAAACTAAGGAATAAGGAATCAGTGTGTCAGAGGAAAAATAAAACAACTCTTTAGTTCTTTAGCTGTTAGAGAAACCGTATCAATGTGTAACCAGAACTGAAGCCCAGGTCATAGCACCACCTGAATGAAAGCAGCAAGCTATTATAAGTGAGTCTTTATAATATAATGGTTCATTGCTATGCAGACTAGTTTTTAATCTTTATTTTTAAATACAGTTTTTAGTCTATATCTAGTTTTTAAATCATGAATTAGTGTTTATATTAGTTTTCATGGACAAAATGTGATACTTCTCTGACTTGCACAAAAATGTAACCCTTAAATAAGCTAACTCTACAGGATTTCATAACAAAAATTCTCTCATGAATATGATGCACCAAGTTTATGAAGGGGTTAAAAAATAGGTACATAAAGACTTGTTGTAATTATAGTAAATATCATTTTTACAATAAAAAATGTGAGACGTTTCGATTTTATCTCACTCCTGTTACAAAAGACAACATGATGAGTTGATGAATAGAAAACGGATGATATTTATGCAATAAATCACAAGTAAATATAACTGATAACAGGTTTACAACTGGAATTGATTCCTGCGACAAGTGAGCAACCCAACCACCGGCGAAGGATGTGAAAAAAAATTCCCAGGAGTTTGAATATCTGAACTTCTGAAAACATCTAAAACTTAGTTTTTAAAATCAAGATGGAAGATGAAGAAAATTCTACTTTTGTCGGTGTTGATCAAAAAAGTTTAATTGAAAAACCTAGGCAAGCCAAGATGGGTTAACTTGTTAGTATGTTTAAAGTGGGACTTCAGCTGGGATTTGGACTCAAGGTAGATCTCCATTTAAATTGCTGTTTTATCTTTAAGGTAATTTTCTGCTGTTTGATGGAGCCAAAGTATCACAGTCATACTTGGCAAAGATCTCTGACTCTTCATACAACATCACCAGTTTCTGCTTATTCTCCCCCAAGGGAGAAAAATCAGCAGGGGAATGCCATCCAAGGCATTCCTCACTTCTTGCCTCCATTACCTTTTTGATGTTACCTGTACCGTGCCTGGATTTATAACAAAATGGGGGGATTGCCTGATCCTGTGAATCATCTGGGAAACATAGAACTCGCTTTACTGCTGTGGTTTTCACCAGAGTCCCTAAAAATGTTCTTTTGATAAGATAGATGGCCTGTTTAGGGGCTTATAAATGACCCCCCACCATGGACTGTTCTCGCTGCAGTGCTCTAGGATGAGGCTTCCAAGCTTCCGATGCAGGTCCAGCAGATTCCAGAACAGCTTCTTCCTCAGATCCATTAGAGTGCTGAATGTTGTATAAAATGACATTTAAAAAAAACTGTAAATCATATACCAGTCTTTTTTTTTTTTTTTTTTTTTTTTTTACATTTGATCACCATGTTTACATTTTATCACTGCTGCACTTTAGAAATGGAAATTTCTTGAGAGCTGTACTGAACGAAATTTTGTTTTTGTATACATTTTTACGGTGGCCGAGAGGTGCAAACCAACATTACAAAATTTAAAACACTTTTACAAGTTCCAAAACAAATGGTCATTTCAGAAAACAAATTTACATTTAAAAAAATAAATAGAAATAAACAACACACTTTTAAAAATTCAAAACAAATAGCATTTTAAGAAAAAAAGTAAAAAACATTCGAAACACGTTTACAATTCCCAAAACAAATTATCATTTGAGGAATTCAACCGGAAAGGGTGGGTACTAACTCCGAGGCTGAACCGGTCTTGTGCGAAATTCTGTTTCTGTTCCCCCTGTGTCGGGAGCGCGCATTGCGGCCAGAGAGGCGGATCTGACCGTTTTCAAGGCGCTCCTGATCATTTCTCGGTGTAAACAGCTCGTATAATCATGTCATCTTTGTAACATTCAGTTTAATCGGTTGCTCTTTTTACTAATTTGTAAAATAAATAAATTAACAAGGTCTCCTTACGCAAATTAAGTCGTCCTGCGAAGATGAGAGTGTCTTCTGAATTAGAATTTTAACAACAGCTCTTAATCCATGAGGGACCTTAACTAATGCTGGAAACAGCGCTAACTCTTCAGAGCACTTATCCACGACACTTTGCTGGAACGACATTAAGCAACCTCTTAGACATTCCTGCACTTAACCTCACAAATCTATCCTGGGGGATGGTCCCTCCCTTCTTTCCAGTTCTTACTGCTATGGACAGCCTCATCAGATGTTAGGACCAGGAGGGCAGAAACCAAAGCCTCTACTGTGCTCTTTGTTCCTTCTGCATTGGTCTTTATAATCTTTGGTAGTTAAGGTGTTTTGTTGCTTGTTACTAGAGCCTGCATGGTTATCATCATCTAAGGCCTTAACACAATGGAGACAAAGTAGTGCTTTAAACTGACAGAAAATATGTGATCATCTGAGGTGGGGACACTTAAAACGTATTGTAATAGATACCGGTAAAGAGAAGAGGGAAATTCCTCCTAAAGCGCTTCAGACCCTTTATGACACACTTTGACGATGCTCTCATCAAGATGCAGTGTTGCTTTAAATGGCGTTGTATGGAAGGAGTGATTTTAGGTTTCAATATGCATCAATTCTCCTAGTAAAGAATAAAAATTCCTGACTTCTTATGTCAGCATGTCTCTCCTAACCATCCCTATCATTTGCTGTTAGAGTGAGAACAAAAGGTTACCAACCTGTTAAGATGTGTGTGTCTGGGCTGCATTTGTGTGTCTTTCAGCTTTCATCATCCATTACTCACACAGAGCTTTCAATCCTGTAATTACCTTCATCTTTGATGGTCATTTCCTGGACGTGGGTATGCAAACAAACAGCATCTTTTTGTTCTCCCAGTGGTATGGGCACAAAAATCATTACATGCTCAGAGAAGTACTCTGTCATGCTGTGAAACTATTTGTGAAAATAAATAGAGTGCTGTCCGTATGTTTGGCACTATTGTGTTGATGCATGCAGCAGCTCTAAAGGTCCAACAGTTTTTTTTTTCTTGGTTCAAACACTTTTCTCTGTGCCTTTTATTGTAAAGTTTATTGAATTTCTTTTGAAAATAATACTTTAACTCTGGCTCGATATATTCAGGGCCTCATTGCCAATGCTTTTTATAATGTATTTTGATCTATTTTTTATTAATTAATTTTAGCCCTTATTTATATGTACATACTGAAAGGTAAATGGAGAAGAAACGTTGGAAGAGGTGCACATAAGCTGGAAATTACCTGCTTATCCTCACATTAGCTTTGAATCACATTTTCTCACTTTGTTCTTCTGAGCTTAAAGGGTGAACGCTTATCAGCTTCACATTTGTCTAATACACACAGATATTCAGCTTCATGCAGCGTGTCTGCATAATATGTAAAGGCAACACCCTGAATCTGATTTTTTTTCCCCAAACATCCATCCCTTTTTTCCCCAAAGCCTTCTCTGTAGACAGACTCTGATAAGAATGTGTGTGAACCTGCATGTATGGGAAGCATACAGATGACTGCTTTAGATGTAGTTTGACAAACCAATAGCAGCAGGTGTGAGGAAAGAATTTTCAAAATAAATCAAAACCAGCAGCTCTTCTTATTTCTCCTCTAAATTTATTCTCCCCTTTGCTTTTCCCAACATCTGTCTGTCTTCCTTTCTCGCATAGCTCTCTGTTTACCATCTTCTCCTCTTTCCACCATCTTCACAGGTGAAATGCATTTTCTCTCTCCTTCTCTGACTTCCCTGTTTCTCAAAATGAAGATTATTTTCTAGTGCGCTACCTCTGTCTCTCTCCTCCCAGACTGAGTTGTTTTTCTCCCTCTCCTGCTGTTTCACACCCAGGTGCTCGGAAAGAAAATCCCAAACAGCTGTATCATTTGTAAAGCAGGTTATCTGCTGTACACAGGGAATCTGCCTCTAAATATGTGTTAGTAATCATCTTAAAAACACATCTGTTTGCAGAAATTATATGTTGGTTCTCAGGAGTATGAACGCAAGTCATCTGCTGAGCTTCAGCTTTATGCAGCACAGTTAATAAAATTCTTTTTTTTTTTTTTGCCTATTAGAAATTTGGATCCAGGAAAAAAAAGCGGTATAGGGATTTATTATTGTGCGAATCATAAATGGTAAGTCTGTTACCTGTTTTCTTGATAACTATGGGCAGGAATTGGACTGAAAAAAGCCATAATCCACAACCAATAAGGATGACTAAGAATAAAACCTCTAACATAGAGGTTTTATTATTCTAATTTAGTGAGATTATTGTTATGTCTCCTGTTGTCCAGTCTGAGTGGGAGTTATTTCTGCGGATGCATATTGATGATTACTGGCTGTGTCCCCCCTCCTGTGCCTTGATGTCTCTGGGGCTCCTCCAGCAGCCATGTCATGCCTATACTTCAGAGCTCAAGATCTTTTGCACTTCCTGTTTGCATTTCAGTGAGAATATTACACAGCCACACTTCTTTCATTAGGCTTCATTCTGGTTGGAAATTCAGCTGCCAGGTATGAAACTGAGATCAAACCACATGTGCTCGTAGTATTTCTTTTTGTTATTCCCCTTAACTTGACTCTCTTGCTTCAGAAAGGCTTTTAAAATAATAAATAACCTCCATTTAAATGCATTAAAGAGCTCCACAACTCATCCTTCTGGAACATTGAAATGATGAACAGGATCTAAATTTCTCACACAAATTAATGCAAAAAATAAGAACATTAAGTTTCTGTCTTTTGTTCCAGAAATGGTAGAAATTCTGCATAGGGGTAATATGATGAAAAGAATTAAAAGTATCTGCCCGACATTAATAATGCAGTTATAGCTCAATAAATTGGAAGCCTGCTTGTTACGAATGATTGCTGACGATGGCTTGACTGTGCTTCTTAAAAATGACCCTGGGTTTACACAAACGCCATCATCTCCATGCTTTTGCCATTGCAATGAAAAAGAAACTCCTTTCTAGTTGATGTGGTAATTCCCACTGGCTCTATAGCGCTGCAGCATGACTGAGTACTCTCCTCCATCTTATGTCAGAAATGAGGAACAAGCGTAATTTTGATAGATCGCCAGGCAAAAGGTGTGTACATTTCTAAAGACTAGAAACATCATGCAGAAGTCCACAAGCTAAGACAGTCTGGACTGTCTTCATTTTTCATTTCATTGAGTCCTAGTAGAATGTAGCTTTATCTGGTCCCTATAAGAGTTTGTAATAGGGCTGGGCGCTTACTGTAAAAGCATTTACTATATAATCACAATTTAACATGATGCAATTTCCGAATTGCAGAGGCACTCACATTTTGGTGACATTACATTTAACAAGAGTAATAAATAACATTTCTGACTGCAGTGCTTCATGTAGCAGAAATATATTCAAAGTGGGTTTGCCACCATCACAGAAAAGAGCAGAAAGTTGCAGCTAGCATGCAAATTCATGTATGCAAGTAAGTAAGCACTTTGTCTTAAAGGTTACAGTAAAATCCTGCAACAATAGACTTAACAAGCAAGCTTTCAAGGCAATGTAAAAAACTGAAACCCTGAAATGAAACATCTACAAGCTTTTGATTAGTACTAAGGAAAATCCAAATAAAATCATACTTGCAATATTGGTGAAAAATAATCACAATTTAGATTTTTGGCAAAATCGTTCAGCCATAGTTTATGATTAAGAAGAAAATTGCTAACCTGTTGTGACTCTCCCAGACGAAGGGGGAGCTCATCCCTGCTTCCCAACAGCTGTGACTGAGAACATGAGACATTATGAATGGTGACGTTGGTCAGGACTTCAGGCTTAGCACATCACGGACAACCTCACCTGGACTGTAAACACTTCATCTCTAGTGAAGAGGGCACAGAAGCGCTTGTACTTTCTGCGGAGGATGAGGAGAGCCCGCCTGCCCCCGCCCATCCTCACAACCTTCTACAGAAGCACCATAGAGAGCGTTCTGACCAGCTGTCTCTCTCTGTGGTGTGGAGGCTGCAGAGCTTCTGACTGGAAGAATGTGAGGAGGGTGGTGAGGACAGCGGAAGGAATCATTGGGGCTCCTCTTCCCTCCATTAAGGACATTTCATCACAGCGCTGTGTGTCCCGAGCCCGTAATATCATCAAAGACCCCTCACACCCCCACCATGGACTGTTCTCCCTGCTGCCCTCTGGAAAGAGGTTCCGCAGCATCCGCTGCAGATCCACCAGGTTGTGCAACAGCTTCTTCCCCACTGCCATCAGACTGTTGAACCTTTGATCCACAATCCGAACTCTGCACCTATTGCACATTATCGGGCATCAAATGCTGCTGAACTTTTAACTTTTAGCCCTTTAAATTGTTCATCTCATTGTATTTTTCAATAACGCATTTTTTGCACAAATGCCATTTTGCACTGAACCACTGCAACTTGCACACTGTCTCTTATCCTCTGCACTGTTCACACTTTGACCACTGCTGCACTTTTTGTATTTTTCTATAACTCGTGCCATTTGAAATATCAATGCAACGTTCATAAGCTGTATGTAACGCAATTTCGTTCTGTATGCACCCTGTGCATACAAAATGACAAATAAAGAAGTCTAAGTCTAAGTCTAAGTTATGAAGCTGGAAACCAACTGGTAGGTCAGAGCATGGGAGCTGGTAAAGTCTAAGTTGAAGTTAGAGATTAAAATATTCTTTAAGCTTTATGAAATGAAGTCATATTTGACTGTTTTCTAGGGCTGCAACTAACGATTATTTTAAAAATCGATGAATCGGACAAAAAATATTTTTTTATATTAGCCTCTTTATTGCAAAATTAACATTATAGACAGAACAAACAAGCACACAAGTACAGGTTGCTCATTAACTGTACTGGTGCAATATGAAAAATAAATGTTTGTGTTAAAACTACGCAAACTTACATGAGAAATGTAGATGTACATCCACAAAATATAGGGTACTTTGTTTCATAAAGCGCAAAAAAAGACATTTTTGTTTTTAAAAGCCTCTAAGGGGTTCAACAATAGGCCCCCCCATTTCAACAAATGAGTTTTTTTTAGACTAGAAGAGTTCTGCCTTTTAAGACAGGAAAGTACAGCAGTTAAAGTTGCTACTTGAGAAATACTGAACCATAGAGATAAAAATAGCCCTGTGATTCAAATTATAAATTGTATTTGGAATAAAAATGAGAGAACTAGGGGTGCTAAAAACACATCCTCCAAAGACAGATATTTACATGGGAATGTGGCATATAATTAATTGACATATTACTGATCTTGCTGGATTTTATTCTGCTTTACTTCTATAAATTGCAGGATCATCTTTACTTTATCTTTGCCAGAAGATTTAAACTTTAAAAGTCTTGCCCTCATAATTTGCAAGTTAATTTATTTATAAAGTAAATGTAAACGCTGCTTAAGCTAATTCAAATGAAATTAAAAGTAAAATAAGTAGCCAACCTTATCACTGTCTGTAACCTACTAACAAGGTAAGGAAAGCATCAGATGAGCTACCTGAGAAACTAACGTAACGTTTCCCCACTTTAAAACCAAACAAACATGGTGGTTCCGTGCCATGTTAATTTCTTTTGAAAAAAGTTGCATGTTATCACTTTTTTCGCTTTACAAAGCGCAGGCTATTTTAATTATTGTGATCAATTTGCGCCGTCAATCCCGGTGCATGCGCGCTTCATTTGCAGTCTGGACGCTGAGGCTCTGACTGAGAGGGACTCCTGCGGGAAAACGCGGTTGGGGTGGGGGAGGCGCCCCACGGCAGAGTAGGAATGATACATGCTTTCACGTAAGAGTCTCCAAAAGCCGCCAGTGACACCGAAAAAAGTCGCCAGATTTGTCGCTAGTCGCTTTTTTGAAAAATAGTCGCTGGAGGGGTCTGAAAAGTCGCGGAGCTGGCAACACTGCACCTGCAGCGCTGACTCGCTCTGCCGTATTTTTTTTTCTTCCTCTTTCAGTCAAGAGGCAGTGATGACGGCGCAGCGGATGACGCAATAATCGCGCGACACAACTAATCGATGATGAAATTCGTTGCCAACGCTTTTAAAAGTCGATTTTTATCGATTTTATCGATTCGTTGTTGCAGCCCTACTGTTTTCTGAAATCATTAACAGTAATTCCCCTTGCATGATCTTTAATTTTGTACGTAGCTTTCACTGTGTGAATTTTGTTATACATATTTCTATTTTTTTTCTGTCATTAAAGTTTTTTCCTTAAGTGATATTACCAGTAAAAACTATGATTGAAATAAATTTGCAGACCAAGTTTGCTCAGCCTCTGAACTGCAGCAAAACAAGACTGGGTAGGTACCACCCAAGTAACTTTATATTAGTTTTTTAATTCGTGAAAATAAACTACATTTTGTGTATAAAGTTAAGGAAATTTATAGTGAAATGTTTAATCAATTCTGAATATGTATCCGGAAACACATGATGCCTCATTGGTTGAATGGATTACAATATTTTTTATTAATGTGATATTTTCAGATGCAATATTTAATTTCTATGGTGGTGATTCTAAAGTCATCTCCTGGTTTCTGCTGCGCAAAGCTTGAAAAATTAAAAAAGTAAAGAATAATCAACATTTCATTTGCTAAATGTAGTGAGGAACACGTGGCTATTATTAACCCTTTCCTTGCCCTGACCCTGACAGTAACTACAGGTGCTGGTCATAAAATTAGAATATCATGAAAAAGTAGATTGATTTCAGTAATTCCATTTAAAAAGTGAAACTTGTATATTATATTCATACATTACATACAAACTCATATATTTCAGATGTTTATTTTGTTTAATTTTGATGATTACAAATGACAACAAATGAAAATCTCAAATTCATCATATCAGAAAATTAGAATATTACTGAAGACCAATAAAAACAAAGGATTTATAGAAATGTTGGCCAACTGAAAAGTATGAACATGAAAAGTATGAGCATGTACAGCACTCAGTATTTAGTTGGGCCTCCTTTGGCCTGTATTACTGCAGCAATGCGGCGTGGCATGGAGTCGATCAGTCTGTGGCACTGCTCAGGTGTTATGATAGCCCAGGTTGCTCTAATAGTGGCTTTTAGCTCTTCTGAATTGTTGGGTCTGGTGTATTGCATCTTCTTCTTCACAATACCCCATAGATTTTCTATGGGGTTAAGGTCAGGAGAGTTTGCTGGCCAATTAAGAACAGGGATACCATGGTCCTTCAACCAGGTACTGGTAGCTTTGGCACTGTGTGCAGGTGCCAAGTCCTGTTGGAAAATGAAATCTGCATCTCCAAAAAGTTGGTCAGCTGCAGGAAGCATGAAGTGCTCTAAAACTTCCTGGTATGTGGCTGCGTTGACCCTGGACCTCAGAAAACACAATGGACCAACACCAGCAGATGACATGGCACCCCAAACCATCACTGACTGTGGAAACTTTACACTGGACTTCAAGCAACGTGGATGAAGTGCCTCTCTTCTTTTCCTCCAGACTCTGGGACCTTGATTTCCAAAGGAAATGCAAAATTTACTTTCATCAGAGAACATGACTTTGGACCACTCACCAGCAGTCCAGTCCTGTTTCTCTTTAGCCCAGGCAAGACGCTTCTGACGCTGTCTGTGGTTCAAGAGTGGCTTGACACAAGGAATGCGACAGCAGAAACCCATGTCTTTCATACGTCTGTGTGTGGTGGTTCTTGAAGCACTCACTCCAGCTGCAGTCCACTCTTTGTGAATCTCCCCCACATTTTTGAAGGGGTTTTGTTTCACAATCCTCTCCAGGGTGCGGTTATCTCTCTTGCTTGTACCCTTTTTTCGACCACATCTTTTCCTTCCCTTCGCCTCTCTATTAATGTGCTTGGACACTGAGCTCTGTGAACAGCCAGCCTCTTTAGCGATGACCTTTTGTGTCTTGCCCTCCTTGTGCAAGGTGTCGATGGTCGTCTTTTGGAAAACTGTCAAGTCAGCAGTCTTCCCCATGATTGTGTAGCCTATAGAACTAGACTGAAAGACCATTTAAAGGCTTTTGCAGGTGGTTTGAGTTAATTAGCTGATTAGAGTGTGGCACCAGGGGCCATCAATTTTGAACCTTTTCACAATATTCTAATTTTCTGATATGATGAATTTGAGATTTTCATTTGTTGTCATTTGTAATCATCAAAATTAAACAAAATAAATATCTGAAATATATGAGTTTGTATGTAATGTATGAATATAATATACAAGTTTCACTTTTTAAATGGAATTGCTGAAATCAATCTACTTTTTCATGATATTCTAATTTTATGACCAGCACCTGTATAAACCTAAACATTTACTGGTGCATACCTCACCCTAAACTAAACCAAACTCATATTTAAGGCCAACAGTAGATGGCATCAGTGACTCTTTAGAAGCTCTCTTTAAAATATTTTCTAATCCTTTTAACAGTCTTTCATTTTCACTTGGTAAAACTCAGCAATAGTGATGCTAACAAACAGATAAACTCTACAAGATGTTCCACATCTTTTCATCTAAATTTATTCCAGCCTGAACATTTCAGAAGAAGTGCTGCAGGTAACAGAAGAATTGATCCATGCAGCCCACTAACCAAAATTGTGGCCATTTACAAAAGAATAAAAGAAAAGGTGGCACATATTTATTCACCTTACCATTTTAGAGTAAGGTTTAGCACTAATGGCGGGGAGAAGAGTTTACTGTGTAGTTATTAACATACAAAAAAGCTCCGGAAGACTTCTAATCGGAGTAGAATCTCATGAACGCTGTGCTGCAGCCCATACTGCTGGGGAATCATTTGGCATGCTGCACACACCAGGAGGGATATGCTGAGGTAGGCCTAATTAGATGTCTTATGGCAAAGAATACAAAAAAACTGACCACATATACACCGATGGAAGAACACAGATCTGTAAAACTTGCATAATGATGGAGAAACCAGCATCTCCTGGTTTCTTCAAATTCCAATGAGTGGCAGCTTTAATGACCTATACATTCCTTCTCTTCTATTTATTCCTGTCTCATTCTTCTAGTTCTTCTGTTTCTATAGTAGTTTGGCTTCCCAACATTTATTCCTGGATCATAAATTTTTATTTACATGTTTTCTAATTTCGGATGAAAATAGAAATACAAAAAAACAAACAAAAAAGAAAAACTGTAATGCTTCCGCCTGTCTCTTTTTTACCAACAAAAAATGGAGAAAACTTAATAAGATACTTATTTATTGGTTTAAATACTTATTCATTAGTCTTAAATATGGCTGCTTGATATTTGAAAAACGCACAGTATTATTTAATTAAACAGAGTTATTATTAGGTGTTAATTTCTTTCTAGGAAACATAGACTCTTCATAATGAGTGGCTAAATCTGTTCCTGGGAAATGGAAACTAACCATTTTTATGTTGTTCATCTTAACACAATGGTCTTATTGAAAAAGGTAAGGTTTGTTATGATTTCTACTTTTTTTTTTACTTTTAAAAAATCTTATTTACTTTTTTGAAACAAACCGTAATTAAACGTTTTGTCTACATGATTACATCACTTTAACTATCTGAAACAAAGGGTTTAATCAGCACTTAAGTCATTTTTTATCAAAAACTTTTTTGCTCATGCTTAAGCTTTTATTTTGATTACCACTTTAAGATAATGTTGCTCTTGAATACATGTCTAGGCCACTCTGTCGACCTCTGACCATTGGTGCTCCTAAAAATTCTTAAATATCAGTTTCACGTTGGTTAAAACAAGAACGACTAAGCCCCACATCCTTATCTGACTAATTTTATTTATTCTTTGTAATCTTCCTTCTATTGTTTATTGGAAAGCTTCAACGGACTCCTGGAAGTTGCTATAAAATTTGCTGCAATCATCAAAACTTGCTTGTCTGCTGCTTCGAGGGAAACCATTACAGGTGCTGGTCATAAAATTAGAATATCATGAAAAAGTAGATTGATTTCAGTAATTCCATTTAAAAAGTGAAACTTGTATATTATATTCATACATTACATACAAACTCATATATTTCAGATGTTTATTTTGTTTAATTTTGATGATTACAAATGACAACAAATGAAAATCTCAAATTCATCATATCAGAAAATTAGAATATTGTGAAAAGGTTCAAAATTGATGGCCCCTGGTGCCACACTCTAATCAGCTAATTAACTCAAACCACCTGCAAAAGCCTTTAAATGGTCTTTCAGTCTAGTTCTATAGGCTACACAATCATGGGGAAGACTGCTGACTTGACAGTTGTCCAAAAGACGACCATCGACACCTTGCACAAGGAGGGCAAGACACAAAAGGTCATCGCTAAAGAGGCTGGCTGTTCACAGAGCTCAGTGTCCAAGCACATTAATAGAGAGGCGAAGGGAAGGAAAAGATGTGGTCGAAAAAAAGTGTACAAGCAAGAGAGATAACCGCACCCTGGAGAGGATTGTGAAACAAAACCCATTCAAAAATGTGGGGGAGATTCACAAAGAGTGGACTGCAGCTGGAGTGAGTGCTTCAAGAACCACCACACACAGACGTATGAAAGACATGGGTTTCTGCTGTCGCATTCCTTGTGTCAAGCCACTCTTGAACCACAGACAGCGTCAGAAGCGTCTTGCCTGGGCTAAAGAGAAACAGGACTGGACTGCTGGTGAGTGGTCCAAAGTCATGTTCTCTGATGAAAGTAAATTTTGCATTTCCTTTGGAAATCAAGGTCCCAGAGTCTGGAGGAAAAGAAGAGAGGCACTTCATCCACGTTGCTTGAAGTCCAGTGTAAAGTTTCCACAGTCAGTGATGGTTTGGGGTGCCATGTCATCTGCTGGTGTTGGTCCATTGTGTTTTCTGAGGTCCAGGGTCAACGCAGCCACATACCAGGAAGTTTTAGAGCACTTCATGCTTCCTGCAGCTGACCAACTTTTTGGAGATGCAGATTTCATTTTCCAACAGGACTTGGCACCTGCACACAGTGCCAAAGCTACCAGTACCTGGTTGAAGGACCATGGTATCCCTGTTCTTAATTGGCCAGCAAACTCTCCTGACCTTAACCCCATAGAAAATCTATGGGGTATTGTGAAGAAGAAGATGCAATACACCAGACCCAACAATTCAGAAGAGCTAAAAGCCACTATTAGAGCAACCTGGGCTATCATAACACCTGAGCAGTGCCACAGACTGATCGACTCCATGCCACGCCGCATTGCTGCAGTAATACAGGCCAAAGGAGGCCCAACTAAATACTGAGTGCTGTACATGCTCATACTTTTCATGTTCATACTTTTCAGTTGGCCAACATTTCTATAAATCCTTTGTTTTTATTGGTCTTCAGTAATATTCTAATTTTCTGATATGATGAATTTGAGATTTTCATTTGTTGTCATTTGTAATCATCAAAATTAAACAAAATAAACATCTGAAATATATGAGTTTGTATGTAATGTATGAATATAATATACAAGTTTCACTTTTTAAATGGAATTACTGAAATCAATCTACTTTTTCATGATATTCTAATTTTATGACCAGCACCTGTAAACTTAACACGTTATAGAGATTTTATTCCCCATTTTAAAGGCTTTTAAAAATGTATTTATTATATCTTTTGGAAGTAATCCCTACAATGTTACTGTTGTTTTATGGTTGTACAGTTGTTGGCCGAAGCAAACATCACCGGATTTATAGAATTAGAGAGAAGCATGAAAGTTTACATTGAAGGTTTAGTTGTTCACAGTTTGCTACAGTTGTATTACAAAAAGTGACAGGAGTAAGATATTCTGATGGAATGTAATAAAGGATTTATATTTGAATTACAATAATGGTGTATAGCCAAGAATAATGTGTCAATATGTTAGCTGACTCAAGACATTTTAATAAGCAAAAAAGGTTTTATTCAAAGTATTTTCAAACAGACCTTTTTCATGACTGTTAATTACTTTTTTTTTAACTACTACTACTTCGTCTACTTTATCATAAGTACAAACTTGGGAAGTTAATATGTAATGTCCAACCAAAAGAAACAACACACAAAATAATCTATTTAAATTTATACTCAGCAGAACAACATCATTTCAATGTTGGGATTCCTTGGAGATGACGAATGCCTCTGCCTAACTGACAGATTATACAGATGTTGGTTGTCAGGGACGACCCTGATTTAAAATATGCAATCACAAGCCGGGAAATGTCAGAAAATTAGAAATTTAACAAGTATTGAGGGAAAGAAGCAAAAATAAGAAAACAATATGACATTGAGGAAGAGTAGGATGGCATTAATTCCCCATTCTGGACGCTACTAATGAAACCCTTTTAATGTTATTCATGAGTTTTCCTACTGTGCCTGTAGTCCAGATATGGACCTGCCATCTCATCCCGCAACATCTGACAGAGACTCTGAAGAAACACTGAAAAATTCAGCGTGTGTGAGCTGTGATTGACACTCCATCAGACGCTCCTCTGGCTGTGATTGGTTGTTTTGACTCGTCCCGAATTATTCTTTCCAGATTGAAATACAGGCAGTAGGCGGTACCAATTGAAGCAGTTTTTTTCACAGGTTACATATCACATGTACTGCTGTCTGGGCATAGGGACAGCTTTAGCAAATATGACAAAAAAGTGATTTTTAAAAACTTACAGACTTCAGCTTTAACAAAGGTGCACATGCTGCTGGAGCTTCGAGTTGAGTCGTCTCTGTATTGGAGTCATGAAATAAAAAGCCAAGAACGTGTGTTACTGCTCCTAAACTAAATTATTAAACAGTCAATCCAAAGACTCTTGGCTGCACCGCTGAGCCAGAGGATAAAACAAGGTTTTTTATTATTGTGGTTGACAGTAAAATATTTCAGAGGGCGGTTTCATTCTCTCATGGTATGTGTCAAGGCAAATATATTTATGTACCATGAATCGTCTTGCAGAGTGAAAGTTTCCAGTTATTTATATTCAAAATTAAACTCCTTAAGGCCAGGGTGAAAGCGACATAACTGATACCTGCATTTGGTGACCTTGTTTCCATTTTTTCCCCCCAATTTGATTATCTTAATAGATATAATCATATAAATGCTCAAATCATGCACACAATCAATTGACTTATACAGTAGATTATCATTTGTAGGTATCTTATTATAACCACATTTCAATCCGAACCACCAGACTTGTACAATAATTAACCAATACTGAGTCCAGATTAAACCAAAATAAGTATAAATGACCTGCAGGTACATGCCGGTGTCCCATTAGCTGATTTTCTTAAAGAAGTCCAAATCTTTCTGTTTTATGAAGATAAGTTGGGATGAACAATTAATCTTTGAGGCAGTGTATGCTTATTAGTTCTCATGACAGTTAAATAGGATTTACCTTGAAAATGATTGGTTATATTCCTGGTATTACATGCTCCAGTATAAGCAGTGGTTATATTGCATAAAAGCTTGTGTTTGCACATGCTATGTTACACATGTACTTACTGCAGAGTTAATGCCAGCTGCAGCAATGTTCCGGTTACTTCATTAGTTAACGCCACACTATATACTTTGGTATCTGCAATGATAAAGATGAACTCAACTCAGCATGCTGGATGCTGAAACTGAAAGAGAAGCTGTTTGGCCATCTATCTTATAAACTGGGGTTCAGTTATCTGTCTACTTGGGAACACAGCAATAAACACATATGTGGTAAACAGATGGTGTCCAGTTTACTCCATAGCTACTGAACACGTACAAATCCTGTAGTTTCCTGATAAAGATACATAGTAAAAAGGATGGATCTGAGAATGGTTTTCTTGTTGTCAGGGGTCTCACTCGGTTTATGTGTTTAATAGGACTTACACTTTCTAGTTTATGAGAAGGATTGCATTTAAATTCTCCATGTTTATGTCTTATCTGTTGTTTTTGCTCCATATCTAAAGCTATGGAAATGTGTCTCTTAATCTGTGGGTGACTTTCCTGTTTCTGATGGATCTCAAATGTGACATGAATAATTGTGTTTTCATCAGGCAACGTTATAAACTTACCACCAAGATCGAGGCTGGAAAAGGTCGTTGCAACTCATGCCCAGTGGCAATGAAATCTATGAGACAGATGGTGAAGAGAAGGGGTTGGTGAACAGGAGAGAAAGGTGTTTTTAAAACCTTCTGCACGTCTGCTGCCTCCTTGGGCCAAACACAACAGTTGTGTCTTGAAATGCACAGATTGAGACACGTTTAATCTTTGGTCTTAATCTAATGAAAAGAGCCATAGTTTGTCAGCTAAGCCGTGGGCTAATGTAATATCATCCACCATACCGTGTATACCACATTTTGGGTGTATGCTCATATTAACATTCATTTTTCAATTCAATTATCACTAGATAAGAACCTTTATTCTATATTGTCTTCCTTTTACCCATTTATAATAAACCATAAAGATGTGTTGCTATTTATTCCACAAAACCTGAAACCTGAAAAAAAAAAAAAAAAAAAAAGTTACCCAGAGATAACTTCAAAATGGCAGTGTGTGTGTTTTTTATTTTTTATTTTTTTGACAAGTATAATGGTGGGTCTTTTACTGTGCTGTGCTTTTGCATCCTGAGGTAAAATGTATAAAGTTTTTCAACTTTTTAAAGATGCTTGACAAAAGCAACCATTATTCACCTACATTTCCCCCAAAACATCTTGATGTTCACATGAATGTTGGGAAAATATTCTATGTTGTGATGAGAAAAAGTGGAGGTGGACATCATTATGATCCTATCCTACTGTACTACACATTGCAGCAAACCGCTCTGTTATTCTGTTTGGTTTCATTTTCTATTCTGTTATCTTTTACTTTTTCAGTTCTTTTTTCATTATTACTGTAGCGGCACTCCAGCTCCTTTAGTGTCTTCTGTACCGCATGGAAAAACAGTCTAGCAGCAAGAAGTGAAACGTTAGCAATTCCAGATAATGTTCTTCAACTTGTGATGTTTATTAAAAGAATTCCAGATAATGTTCTTCAACTTGTGATGTTTATTAAAAGAAAACAAAAATAAGAGAATATCCACATTTGCATAATATAAACTCGATCAAAAACTGTGTTGCTTCCAGCATATCCGTTGTCCCTCAGTCCTTACGTACAGTACGTAAAAGCAAAAAAAAACAAAACACGTCTACAATTACAGCGTGCAGGAATCCAAAAAATATGCATTTCTATATTCTATGCTTTTAATATTAGAGTTTTTAAACTTAAATTCTAATCTTAACAACAAAAAAATATCAATCTTGTATTTTAACCCGTTTTAAAACTATAAATGAATTTGTTTCAAATTTCAAATTTAAATTAACCTCTTTCATTTTATCGTCTTAAAAACTGAAGGCAAGTCAGGCAGCCAAACCTGAACACAACTTTGCATAACACTTCCACTTGAATAAGTTTTATTTTAAAATTTTCTTTTTAATTAATTATTCATAGGCCTTAAATGTTAATGTTTTTTTTAATTTGTGGTATAGTTTATTCTTGCATTTTTTTTAACACACACACATGTTCAGCTCCCTTACCATTCCTTGCTCTCGATGTGCTGGTAACTCAGCTATTAGTGAACCCTTGACTTTTTCTGCTGCACATTATTAGCAGGAAAACAGACCCTAAATAAACCGACTCAGTCAGTCCTTCTGCTCTCTCCACCACATAATCCTTGTTTAAAATAAGATACTGCAGCCAATCTAGCCGTGTAGATTATTTGCAAGGCGTATGTTAACCTACACAAATACCCACTCTGGGAAATATCCCTGTGAGTCACATCTTCTGTGTGTGTGTGTTGAAGCGGAGGACTCTTGGCTGTCTGTAATTGGCTGCAGGGAGCAGACAGGCTCAGCCTTTGCTTGTTATCAGAGTTGAAGCTAAACTGGAAAGGGGCGGCAGTATCACCCAGACAGACATAGCAGACATAAATGCAAGAGTAGGCACAGTTGTCACACATCATCACTGAGACACATAGGAGAGGTGATTAGCGGATGCAGTGAGGAGAGGATACCTGAATGCATCGTCTTTAAATGGTCAAACAAGAGATTGTGAAGGTAGATAAAAAATATCTGATAGTTGTGCACAATTAAATTAGTTCAGCAAATACAATAAGAAAAGCTGGTTTCTATAAAGAAGGTCAGGGCAATGAAAGAGGTGTTCCTAGGATGCATGGAGGCTTTAAGGATGACTTGCAGCCAAACAACTGATGAGCTTATTTTATTTTAAAATGAAAATCTGACTTCTCAAACCCACACAGCTGCTTCTACTGCACTACAGTTTAGTCATTAACTCTGAAAATCATCCTTAATAATTTCTTTACCCTGGCCTAAATGGTTTTGGTCACAACTAAATTGACATTACGTGATTTCATCTCTGCGAAAATGAGTTATGAAAAGCAGCAATTTTTCCCCTGGAAGTGTCTGTCAGGTATTGAATATAATTTTTTTTTTCCCCTCTCCTGTCTAGACGAGAGTCCTTGTTGAGATGTTCTCAGTGCAAAATGGCACGATACTGCAACACAGCTTGCCAGGTAGGTGACTGATTGAGTATGTGTTCTTCTCGATGTCAGAAACAGCTGAGGATGTGCTTTTAATGAGGCTCCCTGGTCAGATTACAAGTACATTTTGAAAAAAACAAACTTCAGAAAAGGATTACATATATTTTTCATTTTGGCCACATTTCAATATAGAAACTTTTTTTTTTTTTTTGTCTGATTTAGGGCTGCAACTAACAATTATTTTGCAAATCGATTAATCTGTCCATTATTATTTTGGATTGATCAATTCATAATTGGATAGCCAAAGGTTCCTTAAAGGAGATTTTTTATGAAAGTAAACCAGGTGAAAATAAAACTTTTCCACTTGTAGTACATATTGACAGGCAAAATTTTCTTTTTAAATCTTAAATTCAAAAATGTTTTTATCTAAACTCATGTTTTACAGTGTCTACACTCCAGTCAATGAGTAATCAATTACTAAATTAGTTGACAATTATTTCAATAATCGATTAATCACAATTAATTGTTTCATCCCTAGTCAGATTTTCTCCTTAAATAGTGTTTTAATAGCTGAAAGATGACCATCATAATTAATTGAAATAAAGGTTGGAAAAGACACCTTTGGAAACTGGTGTCTGTTTATTGTTAAGGGATATATTACTGTTAAAAATGATCATAATCACTACAAATAAATAAATTAATGTCACATATGAAGGATTGAAGATGTTTTTGGTACATTTCTCTGGATTTAGATTTATTTAGAGTCAGCGTTAAATGTTACCCCTGAATCAATGACAAATTAGGGAAAACGTTTATAATAACAGAATAACAGAAAACAACCAATTATGGAAAAAAAATACTTTTATCATGAAGGAATAAATGTTCAAAGCAAAGATTAGATTCTAAGACTAATAACAAGTTGGTGAAACAGAAGTAAAAAGGAAGCTGAATAAACTGTTCAGTAACTTTTCAAAGGGCCAGCTTTCACATCAGAAATGCCGCTGTAGAACTGAGAATGTCTAGCCTTCATCTGAGACGACTGTTCGTCTACCTCGATCCAAGGCCCTGCTTTCATTGCCTTAACAGAGGGGCTGGATTTAGAGCTGTCTCTTCACAACCTATTGATTGTAGTTTTGTCTGAGACTCAGCTTAAGAAAAGGTGCCTTCATCAGGGACACCTCTGCCAATATGACAGATATGAACTGTAACCTTAACCTTATTTAAACATAACCTTTAAAAATAAAAGTATAAGCTATATCACTTCCTATGCTTATATCCTCAAGAATACCATGTAGTTCTGGATCAAACTTTTGCACAATTGTATAATTTTATCAGGTTTTACAAGATTTTATTTTTATTGGTGTACAATTGTAATGTTCTATATGTGATGGAAACATGCTATTTTGTCATTTGTACAGTATATGCATATGTTCATGTATATATATGACAATTTTCTGCAGAAACAAGCGTGGTCTGGCCATAAGAGAGAGTGTAGGTGTCTGCGCCGTCTCCTACCCAGACATCCTACCGACTCAGTTCGTCTGGCAGCAAGACTCATATTTGCCCTGGTATGTTTCTAGAAATACTCCTTGTTATTTTTAATCAGATAATATGTGCAAAGCAGGTTTTTAATGACTGTGAATAATTCTACATTTCCTTGTTTTTACTCTAAGAACTTCATGTTTTGTTCTAATATTGCAGACCTTGATAATTGTAATGATGTTTTTCATTTGCATTTGTGAAATCATTTGTTATTAAAATATTATAATAAAACACGAGAAAATCTTCATAAATGCAGTGCACTAAAGCTGTATGAATGCGTGGAGAACATCACTAATTCTTCTCTCCTATTCAGTTAAATCCTCCTATGAACATCAGTAATGAGCTCTACACTTTAGAGGAACATGATTCACGTAAGTAGCCCATGTAAAACTTTTTTCACAGTTCATGCCTTTTATACTGATAGGTTTCCTTTGAAGTAATTTTTCTTTCCTTGTGACCCAACTTTTGGATTTCTGAAATGAGGCTGTTATTTACTGGATGTTAAATACAAAAAAGTCATGAAATAGGGTTGATATTCTGCCATTTAATAAGAGTCCACTAGGCTTAATAGTGATTAGATGGAGTGATGGATGCCAAGATAAATTGATGAATGTGTTAATAAATGTTTTGCTTTTTGCAGACTTGAATTCCATGT
The DNA here is from genome assembly GCF_016077235.1 of Cyprinodon tularosa. NCBI lineage: Eukaryota > Metazoa > Chordata > Actinopteri > Cyprinodontiformes > Cyprinodontidae > Cyprinodon > Cyprinodon tularosa. The sequence goes on along the minus strand of NW_024039055.1, from coordinate 218,347 downwards.
CTAACGAGAAGAAGGAAGGTCTCTCTCAACTGGCATCTATGTTGGATCTGTATTTACAACAGGAGGATTCTGACCGGACGCAGGAAATTACATCTTCCTGTCAGGATCCCCTTAGCCTCATTGCAAAGGTAATAATAATAATAAATTTGATTTATACTGCACTTTTCATCAAAAATACCTCAAAGTACTACAAAAAAGAAAAGCATTAAAAAAGAAATACATAAAAAAAAAATAAAAAAAATAATAATGACAAAATTTTTTTAGAATAATACAAAAGCTGTTTTAAAAGAGAGAAGGAAAATTTTTTTTTTAAAGGGGACCAAAGTTTTGGTAAAAAGAAATGTTTTAAGGCCTTTTTTAAAACATTCAGTGGATTGAGATGCCCTCAAGGTGTCAGGGAGGGCATTCCACAGATGTGAGGCAGCAGCACAAAATGCTCTATCTCTCATTGTCTGGAGTCTGGTTCTGGGAATGTGGAGCATGTTTGAGTGAGCGTAATGAAGGTAGCGGGTTGTGTTTGTGGGTTGATAAGTTCTTTAAGGTAGGGGGGGGCATGTCCATAGATGCATTGATGTGTGAGGAGGGAAACCTTGTATTCAATCCTGGTGGAGATGGGAAGCCAGTGTAGTGAAGGGAGAATGGGGGTAATGTGCTCATGTTTCCATACTCTCATCAGGATCCTAGCTGCAGAGTTTTGAATGTACTGAAGCCTCTGCAGACTCTTTTTAGGGATCCCAATGAGAAGTGCATTGCAATAGTCAAGTCTGGAGGAGACAAAGGCATGGACCAGTTTGAACCAAGGTTGGCTAAATGTGAAAGCTATTCTTATTTAATTAACAGCAATTTAAAAACACACAAACACTAACCGAAACATGTGTTTAACCCCATAAAGAAACAGAAACACACAATTTTCCTTTTGTTAAGTCTCCATTCCTTAGGCTTGCTATTCCACTGAGTCTGGAATCATATATCTGTGTCTATGAATTTCCACAGCAGATCTTGTTAATTCAAAACATACAAACCACTTCTGGGATCTAAACTTCGGTGTGAAAAGATGCTTATTTGCATTTTGCGCTCCCTAAGTATCGTGTGTCTTTCTGTTTTGTCATTCTAAAAAGTGCAGGTGAATTTTGTCTGCTAGTGCACAGAAATTGAAAATGTCTCATTCTGGCTGGTAGATTTTCTTGGCCCAATATTTTGACAGTTTAATTAAACTGCAGAATCATATCCTATCATCTTTTATGCAGACTTTGCTCAGGGACATCAACAGTTTTCCAGGTTTATGTATGTTCATTAAGGCCTAAAACATTAGTTTCTCATATGACCCCCCAAAGCCTTCTTTGAGTTATTAAATATGTGGAGCTGTTTTATCACACGTTTCTCATGAATGAATGTAGAAGTGGATAAAAAAGAATGAGCACCTCTCAGCAATGAGTTCTATAGTTGCTACTCTATTGATCTGCACAGAGGCTCATGGCTTCTAGACTTTATGTTAAACCTCAAAAACCCAGGAAAGAATCAGGAAAACTACAGACTTACATTTCCTGAACTAGAAAACCTAGTTTCTGGATTATATCACTCTTTTTACAGCCGCCAGATCCATTTGTTAAAACAAGTCCAAAACCTGAACTAACCTGAAATAACTTTCTCATAGTGTCTACAAATTAACATGTTTGTGTTTCATTCAGACAAACAAAGTCTTTGTGCTTTAACCAATGCTGCATTCTTATATGTGCAATCAGAAAATGTGAATTTTGACCAAAAAAAAAAAACATTTAACATTTTAAATCCTTAACTAGGGTTGTTTTGATTTTACATTAAGAAGGACTACCGTAATTGGCCAAAATCAAAATTGGTAATTCATAGATCGCCAACAGGGGGCAGTGTTACAGCATGGGCAATATAATTTATTTACTTTGCAAAAAAGCAATTAAATGTGTTCCTGTTTTTTTTAAGGTCTTTTTAGTATGTCTCTGTCTTTAGACTCCTTGTTGTAGTTGCAATTTTTATGCATCTTCCCTTATTATTTCCCTCTGCACACTCAACCCTATTTGTTTGCCCCCCTTCTCTTTACATTAGTAATGATGACTTTAAATTAAATCTGCTGAGAATATTCAGCAAGCTTAACAAAATAGGCCATTACTGTATGTTGTTCATGTTTGTAGCTCTCTGTGTGTTGAGCTGCTCCTGTAGGAGGCTGTTTATTTGTCAAAAAGGGGGGAAAAAACAACACAAAAGACAGTCATTCTTTTTATTATTTCCTCCTCTCTAGTCCTAATAGTCTTATATAAACAGATCTAGTATATGGATGCAAAATAAAGCTACACCTTTGTATTTACCGGGTACTGTTTTAAATGCACCCATTGGGGAGTAGAGATACTGTATGAGGCTGGATTATAAAATAGATATACATAGAAAAAAAGGTACAAATGGAAAATAAATAATGATTTATCTGTTCTAAAGGGAATATTGAATTGATTCCATGTTGAGTGTGCAGTCTTACAATTTCTGCAATTATAAAATCTGCATGTGCTGAGCTACGTCATTACAGTTGATTTAGGAGAATAAGTCATCCAGAAAGACTGCTGTTCATGCATTTGTGCTCATCTACTCACTTGTTGTAATATGCCTAGACAAATTATATCTGCCCTATGCAAATATTAATGCTTCATAAAAAAAAAAAAAAAAAAAAAAAAAAAAAAATATATAAATATATATATATATATATATATATATATATATATATATATATATATATATATATATATATATATACATATATAGTATAAATATAAAATTGTGTATGATCCATTCTGATCGGGTCGTATCGGGTTAGTATTGGAATCAGTCAATACCAAAAAATGTAATTTTGGTATTATATCGAAATGAAAAGTTTGTATTACAACAACCCTATTTAAAAGTAGAATTAACAAATCCTTTATAATCACACTGCTTCTATAGAAAACACTTCAGAGAGGGTTTAAGATAAACAACACATAAAGAGAAACACAGAAGCAAAATCTAAAAAGGAAAAAAATATCTTGATCTCAGCACACGCATAAATTAGTTATTTTAGTAGCTAGCATTATTTGCATTGTACCCCTCCTTCATCTATAAAACTAGGTAATAGAAAACATTTAGCATATGATTTAAGTAATGTGTTATTACTTCCTTCTACCTGTAGTGGTTCAGAGTCTAAATTTGGCCTGATCACATGATTTGAGGGAGAGCTTTAACAGGCGAAGGCAGGGTAATAATAAACACTTTCTTGAAACAGATTCTGTGGGTTTCATAAAAATTTTTAGATGCATCAAGATGTGAACATGGAAGATTGTGATTGAATAAACAAATTTCAAAACTTTATCATCTTAAAGTAGTAGTTAATTTTGAGGAATGTACCACTAAGAAGTTCATAAGAGTTTCTCCTATACAGTTTATGGCGAACACTAAACCAGGTCTCATGCACTGCAGACAGTAGTGACCTATAAACACCAAAATGGAAACTATTTGGAAAACAACCAAACCACAAGCAGAGTGTGTAAAAAGAAGCTGAGATATATTATGCTATTATATATTAGGACTTTACAAACATTATATTATACATTATATTACTATACATTTATACAACACCTGCTTTAAGAACCAAGGAAGCAAGTTTAGAGCTGGTTACAAACTTCATTGTAATTTTTATAGTTTTTAATTTAACTCTTCCTACATTTTGTTGATTTACTTTGGAGTGATATGGACTCGTTTGTAGAGCAGGGATCAGGAAGATTGTTTGCACTAACGACTATAGGAAGGAGAAGGGGTATAATTAGATAAGTTTGACTACTCCATACCCCTTTGTACAATTAACTTAATGATACATATAAATGATTCTATTTTTGTCTGGAATACATTTAAAATTTCTTATAATCCATTCAGTCATATCAAACCTTCTCAATTCTAATCTAGCCATGAGTGCCTTATTCCCACCCCATGCCCATATTTTTCATAACATCTGTATATGAGATTTGCTTGGACTTGCTGGACAAGCACCATCCATTTTATCTTTCCACTTTTAGCCCAGCTGAGCAGCCACATTCAATATCCAGAGGTTAATTATTGGCTCTTAGAAACCAGCAGAGATGCTGTCTGCCATCTTTAATTGGGTCGCCCTTGTCCTTGAGATGTACATGAAGTGCTAGTTCATGACCTGATTGGATTGCTGTTCTGTGTTCGACCATCCATTATGCTTCAGGCTGGGTGATTGCACAAATGTATTGGCTATCAACAACAGATTGAGCACACCTACTGATGTTTAATGGGTCCTACAAAGGAACCTTTTCAGTAAGTATAGCACTTGTTTGAAGCAAAAAGATGCATTCCTATGGTGTGGCTGATAATTTTTGGTATGTAAAGATATCTTTGTGAAACCAATGGGAAATGTTTTTAGTGAATTTTCTAACAATCATTAGATATTCTCCATTGTTGACTTCCTCACTGAGTTACCTGTAATGGCTCAGAAAGTAGGACCCAGAATTCAGGCGAGACAGACAATTGCCGAACATTACCCATTAAGCATTTATACAGACAATGACTGAACCAATCTGCAGTGGCCGCGGCTGCAGTGGCTAGGGCGTCTGAAGCAGGAAGACAGATTAGTGATCAAGATAATCTGACTGAAGATGATTATGAACATGTAAGTCACTAACCTGGTTTGACAATTCGGTCCGTGCCCAGAGAACGAGGATGATTCCAGCAAGTTGGCTGACAAGACGCAGCAGACCCTGTCAGTAAGTTCCAGATGCAGAATCCTAGAAGTCTGCAGAGCTGACACAAGATCATATCCCAGCAGACAAAAGAATGCAGGATAATCCACAGGGCGAAGTCAAGAGGCAGATCCAGATTTAGTCCACTGAGGAATCCAACAGGAGCCCGAAGACAGGCCAGGCCAACCGATCAGTCAGGGGCAGGCAGGCTCAAAAGTCCAAATACAGAAACGGATCAGGATCAGGCAATCAAACACTATAGAAATGCTAGAGAACTCTTAACATCAAAGGGTCAAGAATAAGTACTGATGGCTGGGAACAGGCAGCTTGAATAGAAAACGGGAACAGGTGGATCTGAAGAGTGATGATTAAATGGTAAATGGCCTGTACTTATACAGTGCTTTTTTAAGTCAGGAGACTTGACCAAAGCGCTTTACACCACATTCAGTCATTCACCCATTCACGCACAGCTGCCCTGGGGCTCACTGACAGAAGCGAGGCTGCCGTACACTGGCGCCACCAGGCCCTCTGACCACCATTACTAGACAATGCAGGTGAAGTGTCTTGCCCAAGGACAGTGTCGCTGTGTCCTTCGATTTCAGGGCAAACTCCTACATGTGACGCCACTGTTGGGCAGAGATGGACAGGTGAAGGAAATGAGCAATCAAGCCAGGCATCAGCGCCAAAATCAGGACATTACCAGTCCATCTCTATATCTACCCTCTTCTACGGTGTGTGGCAATCTGTGCATATTCACCTTGATTTGGCCACAAATAAGCCTGCCTATATTGCCCATCTTTATTCATTGGACTCATGGCTGTCAGTTGGAAAACTATTACCGTATTTTCACGACCATAAGGCGCACCGGACTAAAAGGCGCACTCTCAGTTATGTGTCCCATTTCTGTATTTAACACACACATAAGGCGCACCGGACTATAGGGCGCGTTTTTTATATACAGGTACAAGTCCTCTACTACCTTTAAATACCTCTACTGCGTATTTAAAAATACAGCGGGGGCAAAACTGAGTATGACTGTGCTTTATTCATGTATTTATTACAAAGTATTAATCAAACCTGGCAGCTGGCCGTGAGACAGAGACATCGCAGATGACACAGCGCTGTGGTCACTCCTAAATTAACTTAAAATCCTGAAACCTGCTGACGGAATATGTTCGCTTTTATTGCCGGTATCCTGGTGCCTGCAGCTAAAATTATTTAGATGAAAAACACCTGCCAGCAGCCGCGGTGAACCCCAGGCTGCCCAGCCTACAGGCTGCTGATGAACAGATTTCTGCTGTCAGCGCACCGCTGGTATGTGGGGGTCTGAGCGCCTCCGACAGAAATAGATAATCTGGATGAACTGACTGCAATTATTAAGTTTTCAGGTGGACTTTCTCACTTAAAAACATATTAAAACTACTTTATTCCCACTGATCACAGCAAATATAGCTGCAAGATTTAGATTATTTAGACGAAAAACACCTGCAAGCAGCCGCGGTGAACGAAAGGATTTCTACTGTCGGTGCACCGCTGGTATGTGGGGGTCTGAGCGCCTCCGACAGAAATAGATAATCTGGATGAACTGACTGCAATTATTAAGTTTTCAGGTGGACTTTCTCACTTAAAAACATATTAAAACTACTTTATTCCCACTGATCACAGCAAATATAGCTGCAAGATTTAGATTATTTAGATGAAAAAACACCTGCCAGCCACCGCGATGAAGAGGAGGAGACGCGCCGGGGATGCTGTTGAATTAAGTTTTCAGGGAGAAAAATACAGCGGGAGCAAAACTGAGTATGATTGTGCTTTATTCATGTATTTATTACAAAGTATTAATCAAACCCATCAAAGTCATCATCCTCTGTTTCTGAATAAAACAGCTGCGCTAAATCAGACATGCCAGTTTCCCCTTCTTCGCTGTCAGTCACTTTCCGTGCAGCGCGGCTCCTCAGAAATAATGCCGGCTTTTGCGAAAGCTTGAACAACAGAGCCAGCAGACACTTTAGTCCAAGCATCTACAATCCATCCGCAAACTGTGGCGTAATCTGCCCGGCGCTGCCTTCCACTTATCCTGAAACTGTGGTCTCCGTCGGTCATCCATCGCTCCCACGCCGCTCGCAGCCTTACTTCGAACGGCCGCTTCACACCGATGTCGAGCGGTTGAAGTTCCTTTGTCAGACCCCCGGGATAACGGCGAGCACAGCGTTCATTTGATTCACCTTTTTTTCACATCGGCTGTGAGATGGGCACGCAGCGATGGTGATGCGTGGAAAAAACCACCTGGTCTCCTCACATAAACCTGCCTCAGCCACGCATCCATCCAGCCTTTTCCATTTGCGTTAATATCATATGTCATCAGAGCGCTGTCTGTCTCGCTGGCAGCTCCCAGATCAGCTTCTCTGATTGGTTGATGCGGCGCGTCCAGCAGCAAAACTTCAATTTTTCCATCTCGAGCAGCAGAAGCGCGGCGCTTCAGATGCTTAAACGCTCCCGACGTGCTGCACCAAAATGCGCTGCGGGACCTTTTGCTGCACCTATATGCGCGTCAACCATTGACTTTGCATGTAAACTCGCTGCTTCTGCTGCACCTGCTGGGTCCGGTTCACACCGATGTCGAGCAGCGTTAATTTGTTTCCCCATGTTTTTCACATCAGCTGTGAGATGGGCACGCATGGAGTTACATATTAACAGCGATGGTGAGGGGTGGAAAAAAAACACCTGGTCTCCTTACATTCAGCCACTCTTTCATCATCTCCTCAATGAGGTGGTCTCAAAAGTCGCAGTTACAACACACATAGGGCGCACCGCACCATAGGGCGCACCGCACATTTTGAGGGAAAAAAAAGACGTTTAAGTGCGCCTTATAGTCGTGAAAATACGGTACTTACAACCCAAAATGTAGCTACCAATTGGTTTCTCCACAGTAGAGGTCTGAACTATCTTTGATGATCAGGACTGCATACTGCTGAGCTTGTGTTTTTTCTCTCTCTGAGAAATAAAGCAGTAATTTTCTATTTCTGCACAAGAAAGGCAGGACGCTTGAGAATGAAAGAAGCTATCTAAATTTAATGTGAAAAACCAACACTAAACAATGGCCTGAGATTTCTTTCTAATACCTACTCTACAGGCCTGACTCATCACCACCAGGAAAGAGGTGAAACATGTTTAGGAATAGGAAAAGAAGTACACCTCAACACATAGAATAGTAAATACATTTCCTGTTGTGGTAAGCCTTTTTATATTTTTACAAACCTTATCTGATATGACATCTGTCTTAATATCATAAAAAACATCAAATCTGAACTATAACTTTAGTGAAAGATTCACAGGACAAATGGAGAAAGCTTAAAGGTATTGTGGAGGATTTTCGTGAATAAAAAAAAAAACACACACCCTAAGCCTGTGCATTTACACAACCTTGTACCTGCTCCCGAGAGGGAACGCGTATTAGACGCGTGCGAGAGCGTTCACAAGCCCATTTCTCCTCATGCAAGCTCTGTTTAAAAGTTGCTGTTCTCATATCTCATACAAGCTTATAGTGTTCAAACATCTGCCCTAACCACTAAATCCTATAGGGGACTATAAAGTGGACTTTATAGTGAACTCGATTAACTTACCATTTGGACAGATAATCACGTAACTCCTCCTCCACAGCATGGTGTCTGCACCATCTTTATTAGTTGCCGCTTTCGGGTAGCATCAGCCTAATAACACTTTACGAGGAGAAGTCTCTGCGCAAAGCATTCAGAGATATATCTGCCTCTTCTGAGGCCTTTTTTTATTTCTCATACACTTCGTAGACACATTTTCTCTTACAACCCTCAGCCATTTTCAAAGAACTGCAATGAGAAAGGTGAGCTTCAATGACTTTATGAAGCTGTAGCCCACCTCATATATAAGCCTGAAAGTGCGCATGTGCAGAAACAGATAGCTAATGGGACAAGCACAAGGGCGTAGCTTTGATTTGAACTTTGGTAGGGACACAATTGGTCTGGTGTCATTGGTGCTGCAATATGCGTGCCCTTTTTTATGCTCGATGTGAGCATCCGTACTGATAAGAGGAATTCATTGTTAAAAGAGAAAAGCAACATTTTGCTCCACTAATAAAAATGTTATAAGCTCTACACTCATTAGATGCTGTTTATCAATGTTTGAAGTATCACCGGCTCTGATCAATGTGGAATTAGGACTGTTTTCCACTTTGAAAACGGTTTGATTTGAACGACTAAGAGAGAAGGTAAATACAGTATTTTCTTCTGAAGATATAGAATTGTGCAGAGTTAAACCCCACTCTTATATTTGTACCTACTATTCTCTCTCTGTATCAAGCAAAATAATACATTCATTAAAATATTAACTTCAGTATAAAAGTTGAACATCTGGGCTGTAGTTACTCTGTGTCGCCCATTTCATGTATTTCATCTGGGGCTGAACTAAATTAATCAAATTAATTGATTATTTTAATAATCGTCAACTAATTTAGTGAGTGATTCATCATTAACTGGAGAATAGAGACTCTAAAACATACAGTAATATAAATGTAAAATGTGCCTTTCCCCACAGAGCAACCCACTTAGATCAGTTATTATATCAAAATTGTAAAAATAAAAACAAAAAAATGAAAACAGTAATAGCAACTAAATATCGGTAAAAAGGAAACCCTCACATTTTCTGTTTTAGTTGGCTGTGGCTAAGAATCAGAAATGTTGATGGCTTACAGCCTTTATTTGCCCATTTTTCCAGCAGTCTTCAGAACTCCTGGCTGACTCAGAATATTTCGTTTTATAAAAGAAAAAAAAAAGGTTTGTGTTCTTTAGTGAACATGATATTATTATTTTTTTTATCTGGACTAGTTTTGTAGCCTAATATTAATTGTAGTAACCGCTGCATTCTAGTGTGAATAGATTTTCAATGTTGCGCTCCAAGCACACGCGGACTAGAAAACAGCCAATCAGAGAGAGAGAAGGCGGAACTTAAGGGAGAACAACCAATGAGAGTTGAGTTAAACAGCGCAGCACAGTTCCATGCGCTGCTACATGAAAGGGACAGGAGAGAGCAGGCAGAGGAGCTGCGAGAGGAAAAGAAGCCACTGCTGGAACAACTACTGCTGTAAATTATAAACATGTTGCTCACATCCAATTATTGGTAGGGACAATTAGGTCGGTTCAAAATTTTGGTAGGGACATGTCCCTATGGTCCCTATGCAAACCTACGCCCATGGACAAGCACGTAGGACAGCCTTATATAAACATATCACCAGAATGATTGATGATTAGGAGGACCTCTTATTAAGATGATCCACCCTGAAATAAAAGATCGTCCTCAATACCTTTAAGAAGCATTATGGACTGGTGATAACCAGGTTCAACCACAAATGTCAGAGAGCTATGCAAGTTACTAAGCTGGAGACAATTTGGAAAAAGACTGAGAAACAGGACTGATGAAACGAAGTAAAATCAATGAACAAGGTGAAGAATTATGGGAAGGTGAAGGACACGTCTAGTTAGTGAGTCTTTTTTGTGTAGTTGAAATTTCTGCATGCCTGTAGAAATCCGACTTTTTCTGTGAGTACTTTGTTGTTACATCTATCTTTTATTTTTATTCGCCTTATCTGTTCAGAGGCTGTAAGCGCAATACAGTATATAGATTTTTTTTTAATGAAGAAGTGGGTGCTTAATGGCACCAAGTTTGTTGTTTGTTGTGAGCAAAACTAAGCTAAGTAATTTATGAAAAGATAAAATAACTGCAAACTGAAGTTTTTTGTATAAAGGTCTTAATTGTAAACATACAAAATTAATTTAGGCAGTAGACTTGTTTCTGTCAGCCTACATCACCCTGATTATGTGTTTGCCTGTATTCTGCATGTGAACTCATTAACATAATTCATGTGTCTATGTGTTAGTATTTTCAGTCTTATCTATGCAGCATTTTCCCGATCTGCCCGTGTAGCAGGCAGTTTCATCGGCGCTACCTAATTAGCTTAAGCTTAGCAAAATCACGCACACAACACCAACCCAACCTACTGTAATGACTTTGAGTTCATCATGTATTCAGACACAGAGAGTGTAATACGAGGGGAGAATAAAAACCATTTGCCTAATTGACAAAGATTGGCTGTATGGTGCGTGGGTGTGGTGGGGGAGGCGCTCTGGGAGAAGAGAAAAGAAAAAGAATATAAGGATATAAAAAAGCAAAGGCTTGGAAATGAGTGACGTGAGGCAAGAGAGAAAGGAAACAGTAGAGCAGACAGCAAAAGGAGATGGAGATGAAATTGGTGATGGAGGCAGTCAAGGGCAAATGGAAATGGTTGAGAAGGCAGAGTGATACATTAGAGGACATATATCATTTTTATAGCTTTTCCTTTTCAATTGTGTTACAACTTTTGGCTCAAAGATGTTGATATTCATTTGTATGGCCAGCATCAAAAAATGTAAGAAAGGAAAAAAGAAGTGAGCTCAAAGACACAGACAGCCAAACTTAAAGTTGTTTAAAAATGATGTTACATTGGGGCCACCAAACTCCGGCACCGATGCATAATATGTCCACAAAAGGGAAAGGAAAAATAATCAAAGGCTCAAGCTTATTTTTTGTGCATAAACTGGTGATTAAAACATTTGTTAGCAGTGGTTTAAACGTCTAAATAACAGCTTATCCAACAATCTAGAAGCGTTCTGTGGTGTTTCCACATGCTTATAATTCATTACATTTGAAAAATTACTGTTAACAAAAGCTTCATTCAAAACCTTACAATTGTTAGAGTATTCAAATCGGTGTTATAATTTTGTCTCCAATGTTGACCAGAATAGTTTTTATGACACATTGATGTGCTTTTAGTCCCTAACAACTTCCTCAAAGCTGATGATATCCATTGACTGATGAAGGGAAATAAAATACTGCTGTACAATCAGACTGGAACTGTAGTCAAAGACTATTTGCTTCATTTATCTCAGGCAAAGAAAAAAACAGAAGTTGATGATTTAATGGAATGGGTGCCATCGGCAGCTGTTTTCTGAAATAAAAAGAAATCATAGTAAAAGCAGAAAACATTTTCTGAGCAGAAAAATGATGCTCATAAATAACAGTTGTTTCCTCAGTGGTCTGTTTACCGCCTGCTCAAGGTATCCGTCATAGACATGACACGAGCCATGTTTCATCCTTATTACTCAAATGTGGGTAAATTGGTGCCATATAGCAAAGTTACAGATCAGCACAGAGACTGTTTTTGTTTGGTGAGGACAAATCTGTTCTCCTCTTCTGTCTTCTTCTCAGAGTTAATCCACATTTCCTGCAAAGATATTCATGTTAGCAAATTTGTTCACTTAAACTTTGTTCAGTTGGATGAAAATGTAATTAAAAAGGTATTTTTTAATCAAAGAAAGTCCTCTCTTAAGTGCAGTTATAGTTCCCTGTATATCAATTCAGATATGTTGTTAGAGCTGGGTGACATGGTTTAAAACTCTAATATAAAATTTTTTCCTACCAAATCTGATTAATCTTTTTTTTTTTCAAGTAAGTTTTATAATAAAAATGACAAATGACATATATTGCCTTCAATATACAAAATACCTTTGATATCAATCCTCCCCTCTGGGAGGTGACCTTCATTTAAAGGGCAACAAAATTCAAGCTGATTTGAAAACCAACAGAATGGTTGACTGTAGTGTATTTTTATTTTCACCTCTCGTGTATTTATAGATTTTAGTTGTTGCAGGACTTTATGACATTTACTTTTTGAAGTTTGGAGATGGAGGAATAGGGTTAATTGTGGTAGCAGTAAGAAAGTTGGTGAAATGCAATCACATTAGGGAAAGAGGAAACGAATGAATGAAAAAGTTTGGATTGTGTGTGTAATTCAGTGGTGGGATATTTGAATGAGATATATATTAGGTCTACATATTATGGGCCTGCTAGGAGTTCTGTGAATTTGTATCGGGGTTAAGGACCACCTAATGAACATCCCTTGATTCCAGATGAAACAATTACCATTCCTCTGCTCTTTTCAGCTTCATTGTTCTTTGACTTTGATGGGTTTGGAAAGGGACAGATATTGATAAATTACTAAGATGCTCCTGTTTTAATATGTTATCTAATGTCCCATTGTCCTCCAACAGCAGGTTAACATATAAATGAACCTGTCACATTGATAAGACCTGTTTTCTGCTGGGCTGAGACCCTTTAGACTTAATAAAGTAAGGAGTGATAGGCCCTCTCCCTACTTCATCTGTGGTATTTAATGATTTGCTGATAAGATGCATCTTTGACACTGGACTAACAAGGAGCAGAGATATACTTATTGTATGTGGTTTGGTGGTTATACTCTGCCAAAAAAAATCTAGTTTTTATCTGTCTTCAAAGTTTTATAAATAAATCTGGATTCCATCCAATAATTACATCCAATTACAGGTGCTCTATTCATGCATTCCCATATTACACCAATTCCCTAACCCTTTAAAGCCAGGTGTACTGTATCATATTTGATACAGGAGATTTTGAAACCTCTGCATCATCGGTGTGATGTTTTTGTTCTTGAAACCCTGACTTACACAATCACACACATGTAGTGAACAGAAAACATATAAAAGATGATATAGATGATATAGAAATGCGTAATATATGAAAATTGATGCAAATAAATTATGTAATTTAATGTTTTTACAAAATTTGTATAGTTATTTCATTTGTCAAAAAGTTCAATGACTATTCTAAATTTGAAAAATTAGAATCTTCTGTTCAGGCTTTAAAGGGCTAAATTAGTATAGACCTGTTCACATAAATAACCTTAGAATAAGGCAAGTTCTGATCAGTTTCTCTGAAAGATTGAGCTTATTTATGATAATAGAAGGAAAAGATGTTTTAAAAACAGGCTTGATTACACATATAGAAACCCCGTTTTACATTCAGATATGGCATAACACAGCAGCATACAGTTCCCACACCCAGTGGAGAGTTTTTAATGTAAGCTATAAATGTGCTATTTTGCTCACATTTTGCCTTATTAACCTAAATGCTGTCTGTGTGTTAACAGCTGAGAGGCTCTGCTGAGAGTTATAGCTCTTACTTGAATCACTGCAAGCCAATTGGTGCTGATTAGAATGAATCTGACATTTTATCAGCAAAGGTCTAAATGTTTTTTTCTCTGTAAAGTAGTTGTTTTTTTTATTTAAGCAGCTCATTGCAGTCTTTAGATTTACAGCTTACAGTGTTTTCAGTGATTTTTGCAAAAGTGGAATGACTGCAAGAGTAAACTATCCACAATTTGAGTAAAATTATTATTTAACTGTATTGGACAACTACCATGCAAAGATGAATATTATGAACTAAATACAAACAGTAATAATGGCCATTGGTTTTAGTATCTTCAGCCAGCAAGTATTTAAAGCCTTTTAATTTTAATTGAATTCTAATAAAGAAAGAGTGCGTATTGTCAGTGCATGTTAAAGTCATGATACCCCCAACCTCATAGAATACGGTTCTACTCCACAGGTCACCTCTTTATAAAGAGTGTGTAGATGTGTCTATGTCTGCGTTTGTTGGCTCACTAACTGCTCATGCACTTATGCGTGAAGTAATAGCTCTGCTCTAAGTGGGTCTGCACTTGTGGCTAATAATGGATCAGCCCTCTAGGTTATCAGTGCCTGTTTCTGGGCTCTTTTTATTATTTTCCTTAAACAGGACAAATAAATCCCAAGTGAAAAAGAACAGCTCAGTTTATCAGGAAATAAGGAAACTGACTGGCTGGTTGGCCACAGATTAGAATATGATAAATATTATTTTTTTCTGTTTAACTCCACTCCTGATATAAAACATTTTAGCATTGTACAGTTTCAGAAAAAAAACATGAATTTACCGTTGTTAACTTTGATATTAAATAAAGTTAAAATTATGTGAAATGGGGATTTTCATTTGAAAACTATGATTTACTATAAATAACCCACATATTTGGACATTTTTAGAAGTGTTTTTTTTTTTCTACTAATACAAGATTTACAACATGGTAGTGGTAAAACTTTTGTTACCTGCACCTCATACCATATGACTACATGTATATTTGAGTTGCACATAATGTCTTTTTTTTCTATTTTTTGACTTATTGTCATAGCAGTGTCACAAGTACAGCGTAACGTAATTCACTCTCTGCATTTAACCCATCCCTTTGTGGATGCCATTGTAGGGCGCCCAGGTGCAGTGTGGGGTTAAGGGTCTTGCTTGGGAAACCAGTGTTAGTCCGTGGGAATGGAGCTTCAACTCAGAATCTCTGGGATCCAAGCGCAATGCCCTAATCACTAGGCTGTCACTCCCCTAAATTTTGCATTTTCTTTGTTTATATGTAGTTTTTGCAAATCTCTATAGCCATGATGTGATTTTAGCTATTAGCAGATCTCCGCTCATAGAGGTGTTGAAAAGGAAAGTGAATTGTCAAAGACATGAAAAAAAACCCAATAATAATCAGTATTATTTTCAATCTGTAGAGAAGTTGGTTGGTTTGTGATGAAATTCACTTTTGAATAATTCATCTGGTTTAATAGTTTCTATTACAAATCAACAATATACAACCAAAGAGGAAGGGCAGGAACCTATCCAGAGGAGCTTCTCTTTATATAACACTTCATATCCCACACACACATGTGTACAATCTTAGGTCCACAACTTGAATGTCCTCATAGCAAGGAATATTTTTAGAGTCCATATGCCAAAATTTCAGTAATTTGGGACAATGGTGTATTAAAATAACAGTATATCGGGGAACAAGTCTTCAATAACCTCCTACCAGATCCACAGGGTCAATAGTACTTTGGTAACTCACAGATGGTAATAGATTCAATTATCTTTTACACTTTGCTATGTAGTTTAATGTTTATACATCGCATCAATATAGGATACACTATCAAATAATCTACTATCTTTTTTTTTTTTTTAACATTGTCCTGTCTGGCGATGTGGCAATAAGAATAATTGTCTAGATGCCAAAAAGAGAGCCCAACAGATTTAGCTAGATTCTAGATAATCTATTATCCATGTACAATTCAACAGGTATTTAAACAAATATGCTTAAATGTATATAAACATCCATAAACATAAAAAATTTCAGTATCTCAATGAAAAATTTGATGCATAAATGAAGTTCAGAAATGAAATAAGTGGTAAATTTGCACCTTCTTTAGTTAAGCTTAAAAAATCAATAGGATTGCAAGGGTAGCTTTAAACAGATGCTCCACTTCCATCAAAAGCATTTTTTTTTCATGCTGGCTTGATTTGGTCAACATGAGGAAGAGAGGCACATTGATGAAATCGAATTAATTTATTTCCCAGTTGTTCACATGTATCTAGCAGGCCCAGGATCCACTGGCCCCGCAAATATGATACTAAAGACCCAGGGACATTCTTTAATCTGTTCATAATGGTTTCCCAGCCATTTGGGAGACAGACTCAACATACTCCAGATGGTAAGTCTAATAGTCAGAGTTGAACCATTTCCTTGGTTTTACCACTAATGTGTTGATGTTTTCCCAAGATAAATAAACTTGAGAAAATGGTTTCCTTACCATCAGGTTATAAGTTATCACCTGAAGCATTGTGAAAATCTTATCACAGCTGTGTTTATCAGTACTGTAAAAACTCATGCAGGTTAGGAGCTTAGGGGCCTTGTTTTGATTTAGCTATAAGTGTTTCAGAGCGTTATGCTTCATCCTAGATTCAAACCTGTTTCTGCAATAGCTTAGAGTTATGACCTGCTTTATTTATATTTACACTGAAATATTTAAAGGGATTTTGCTTTAAGTGTAACTATGAGACACATTGTTCTGCCTCCCAGGCAGTTTTGAGTTTTAGGCATTTTAGCGCCCCCCTGTTTGGTAATGTGGTCAAATGTGGTATTGCAGTAGCACATGTTCCTGTCAGTTAATGGAGACCTCAGCAGATTATGGAGCTGTCTTTTCATCTGTCACCATCTGTTTGCTTTGAGCCATAGAAAGCATCGTCTGTAAGTAATATGTATCATTTACATGGATATCTTTTAGTTTTAATGTATATTGATGGAAATTTTCATGTTGCTAGATTAATATCTAGGTATTCATTCATCACCATCGTTCCGCATAGGATATGCTCATTATATCATACATCCAGGATTTTTAAGATACCTGTACTGTATTTGCTTTGGTAATGTGGTCAAATGTGGTATTGCAGTAGCACATGTTCCTGTCAGTTAATGGAGACCTCAGCAGATTATGGAGCTGTCTTTTCATCTGTCACCATCTGTTTGCTTTGAGCCATAGAAAGCATCGTCTGTAAGTAATATGTATCATTTACATGGATATCTTTTAGTTTTAATGTATATTGATGGAAATTTTCATGTTGCTAGATTAATATCTAGGTATTCATTCATCACCATCGTTCCGCATAGGATATGCTCATTATATCATACATCCAGGATTTTTAAGATACCTGTACTGTATTTGCTACTATAGTTCATGTAATTTTGGTTTAATATTCATGCATTAGTGTTTGTATTAGAAATTCATTCGACCTTATTTCTGTATTATTCCAGTTTTACACCTTGTCTGACAACAAGAGTCTGCAGTAAACTTGGAGCTTGAGACGCTACATCCTGACTCTCGCGTTATCATTCAGGGAGTTTGGCTGGCTGTCTAATTTTGGTTATGCACACCATTAGGAGGGGAGTACAGTAAAAAGACGAGTGAGCAGCCGTTCAACGCCAACTACAGTGACAGATCAAGACAGAAGGAAAAACACACATCATGGCAACAAGTAAGGATTATGACAACATCTCTCATGTCAGCAGCAGATCCAGTGTGCGCTCAAATGCATCTTCAGCCAGTGCAGCAGCCAAGGCCCGTGCAAAGGCGGAAGCAGCACGTGTACGCGCATCATTTGCAGAGAAGGAAGCTAAATTAAAAGTTGAATTAGCCGAGAGAGAGGCGAAGGCAGCTTTTGAAAAAGCAAAACTTGACGCTGAACTGGAGACTTTGGCCCACCAGCGAGAAGCGGCTGCTGCTAGCAGGCAGGCGGACATCTTGGAGGCCGCTGAAGAACAGGTTAGAGTTTCAGATAATGCCCATGGCAGTGCAAGGTCATTAAAGACAGAGGTCGAGGAGCGCACAACTGCATATGTAACAGAGCAGAATCAGTTACATGTATCGTCACACCACGATGATCCTGCACCTCCGGCCAGTCATGCTAATGAAACCTTAGTCTCATGGGGTACTCCAACCGGATCTCCTGCAGTCGACCCCTCTCCTTATGATGCTGCTATCTCACACGAACTGCACACTCAGCCTCCCAATGAGAAACCTTCTATGCCACCCCTTCCTGCTAGAAGGACAGATCGAAATGAAAGTGAGTTACGGTCTAAACCACAGCAACATATGGCACATTCAGCTCAAGCCTACACCCCTCTTCGCCATACTCACCACAACATAACCCGTTCAGCCGGATTCTACTCATCTCATCCACTTACTGGCCGCAATATAACCCCTTCAGCTCAACAATATACCTCTCCTCACCATACTTACCACAAGATGAACCCTACAGCTCAACCCTACATCCCTCATCAGCAAAGCAACCCCGCTGATCAGCACAATGGACCTGGAATGACAGACTTTAAGTATTTGGCATGTCGCGAGCTAGTGACTACCGGTCTCACCCAGTTTGATGATCGCCCTGAGAGTTTTAGGGCGTGGCAATCGTCCTTTGACAACGCTATCAGAGGTCTCTGCCTTTCAGCTAGCGAAGAATTGGACCTCTTGACTAAATGGCTGGGCAAGGAGTCATCCCGCCACGTCCGCACAGTTCGTCAGGTGCACGTCAACGATCCCGATGTAGCACTGAGCAATGCGTGGAGAAGGCTGATAAAGTTATATGCAGCGCCTGAGGTACTGGAAAAAGCACTTTTTAAGAAACTGGACGAATTCCCTAAGATTGCCAGCAAGGACCACGTCAAACTAAGGGAGCTCGGAGACCTCCTTATGGAGTTCCTATCCGCAAAAAACGACGGATACCTACCTGGGTTGGCCTTCCTGGATACCTCTCGGGGCATCGGCCCTATAGTAGAGAAACTTCCACATGCCCTACAGGAGAAATGGATAACACGAGGCTCTAGGTTCAAAGATGAATACGATGGGTGCTTTCCCCCATTCTCCTTCTTTGCGGAATTTGTCTACTATGAAGCAGAAATCAGGAATGACCCAAGCTTTGCTATTCCCAACAGTAGCAATCTTCCTGTGAAAGATAAGACAGGCTATTGGAGTGGAAAAGTGCCGGTATCAGTTCACAAAACCGATGTTGCTGCAGAGACTGAGTGTGACGTCTCCTCAAAGCAGGCTGAGAAGCCTGGCACAAACTGTCCAATCCATCATAAGCCGCACCCACTGAAGAAATGCCGTGGATTCAGAAGTAAGACACTTGAAGAAAGGAAGTTGTTCCTCCGCGAAAATGGGATATGCTACAGATGCTGCGCATCCACTTCCCATCTAGCCAAAGACTGTAAAGTCCCCCTCAAATGCAGTGAGTGTGAAAGTGACCGCCATATTGCAGCCATGCACCCTGGTCCGGTACCCGAGACACCCAAGGTTCAAGCTTCTACAGCAGAGAAAAAAGAAGAAGGAGAAGAACTTGGGTGTGTACCTACAGTCACGTCACGCTGCACTGAGATTTGTGGTGAAGGGAAACCACCAATGTCCTGTTCGAAGATATGCTTGGTCCGAGTATTTCCTAAGGGGCAGCGCGACAAGGCCATCAACATGTATGCCATACATGACGACCAGAGCAACCGCTCCTTGGTAAGGCCCGAATTCTTCGACCTATTCAATGTCAAAAGCAACTCCTCTCTCTATTCATTGGAAACATGCGCTGGCATCATGGAAATGTCTGGCCGGAAGGCAGAAGGCTTCGAGATAGAGTCTGTGAATGGGGGAGTTACACTCACTTTGCCGCCACTCATAGAATGCGACCAAGTACCCACCAATAGGTCAGAAATTCCGACCCCAAAGGTGGCTCTGTTCCATCCCCACCTAAAGTCCATGGCAAAGCACATCCCTGAGCTTGATCCAAACGCACAAATCCTTCTCTTGCTAGGGAGAGACATCATAAGAGCACACAAGGTGCGCCAGCAGATAAATGGACCCCATGATTCCCCCTTCGCTCAGAGGCTGGATTTAGGCTGGACGGTGGTTGGGGAAGTGTGCCTTGGACACGCCCATAAGCCCAGGGTGAGCGCCTTCAAGACCCACGTTTTGGAGAAGGGACGTCCTTCTTTCTTGTCACCTTGCAATAACTTTATTGATCTGAAAGAGAAGATGTGCCACGGCGGGGAGCAACCAAGCAGTCTCATCAACACCCCCCAGTCCAGCCTAGAAAGAGTTACTGAGCATCGCTTGGGTCAGAACCTGTTTCAAACAACAGAAAATGACAATAAGGTTGCTCAATCCATCGAAGACATTGCATTTCTAAAGATCATGGACTCTGAGGTGCACAGAGATGACAAGAACAACTGGGTCGCCCCATTACCCTTCAAGGTCCCACGAAGGAGGCTCCCAAACAATCGAAAGCAGGCACTCAATCGTCTTTCCTCACTTTGTCAGACCCTGAACAGGAAACCTGTGATGAAACAACAGGTTCTCGACTTCATGAGAAAGGTGTTTGAGGACGATCATGCCGAACCAGCCCCTTCCCTGATGCAGGATGAGGAGTGCTGGTACCTCCCAACATTTGGAGTTTATCACCCTCGGAAGCCTGGTCAAATTCGAGTGGTTTTCGACTCCAGTGCTCAGGAACGTGGTGTCTCCCTCAACAACGTGCTGTTGACAGGCCCAGACCTTAACAACAGCCTGCTGGGAGTCCTAATCCGCTTCAGAAAGGAGAAAGTGGCAATCATGGCGGACATCCAGAAAATGTTTCACTGCTTTCTGGTCAGAGAGGACCAGCGCAACTTTTTGAGGTTCTTGTGGTTCAGGGATAATGACCCGACGAAAGACATAATCGAGTACCGGATGAAGGTGCACGTTTTCGGCAATAGCCCTTCGCCCTCCATTGCCATCTATGGGCTGAGGCTTGCTGCCAAAGAAGGGGAACGTGAACATGGCGCAGACACACGAAGGTTCATAGAGAGACACTTCTACGTCGACGACGGGCTCATGTCATTGCCCAGTGACACAGAGGCCATCAGCCTCCTCAAGCGGACGCAAGCATCTCTTGCTGAGTCAAACCTTCGACTCCACAAAATCGTCTCCAACAGCCCAGCTGTGATGAAGGCCTTCCCACCAGAGGATCATGCTGTAGGTATACAGGATCTAGACCTGAGTGAGGAGAGCACAGTTTTACAACGAAGTCTTGGGTTGTGCTGGGAGATAGCTAGTGATGCATTTACCTTCCAAGTAACTGTGGGTGACAAGCCGTTCACCCGGCGTGGTGTCCTGTCCACCATCAACAGTGTCTTTGATCCACTTGGTCTAGCCTCTCCGGTCACAGTGCAAGGAAGAGTTCTACTTCGGGAACTTACCTGTGACACTTCTGATTGGGATGCTCCACTCCCAGAGGAGAAACGAAGTGAATGGGTAACCTGGCGAGACTCACTCCTAGAGCTGAAGGAGCTGCACATCCCTCGTACCTACACATCAGATTCCCTTACTAAGGCACGACGACTGGAACTATGTGTGTTTTCTGACGCCTCCACCAAGGCTATTGGAACTGTTGCTTACCTAAGAGCCATTGATGAAGATGGGAAAAGCAATGTCGGCTTCGTCCTAGGGAAAGCCAAATTAGCCCCTCAGTGTAAGCCTATCATCCCTCGCCTCGAACTTTGTGGCGCTGTGCTAGCAGTAGAAATGGCAGAGCTCATCCTTGAAGAAATAGATCTCAAGATGGATGCAGTCAAGTTTTACTGTGATAGCAAAGTGGTCTTGGGGTACATACATAATGAGGTGAAGCGATTTTATGTGTATGTACACAACAGAGTGCAACGGATACGCCAGTCGACCAAGCCAGAGCAGTGGCTCTATGTACCAACAGAGCACAATCCAGCTGATCACGCATCCAGGGCTGTCTCTGCATCAAACCTTGCGAGAACTACATGGTTCAGCGGACCAGCTTTCCTTCAAAGACCGTATGATGGTCTACAGGAGAAGTCTGAGTCCTTCGAACTCATTAGACCCGAACTTGATGTTGATGTGCGACCCGAGGTATCAAGCTTCCAAACACAGGTCCAAGTACAATCTCTCACAACAGATAGGTTCAAGCGCTTTTCTACTTGGGACTCACTAGTGAGAGCTGTCACCTTGCTCATCCACATAGTCCAGTGTCACAAGTCTAAGGACTATGCAAAGGGATGTAAAGGCTGGCATTGGTGCAAACAACCACGCACACCTGATGAACGTTCACAAGCCATGAACGTCATCATACAGGCCGTCCAAAGAGAAGCTTTCCCAGCTGAGTTCTCTGCTCTGATAAATGGTGAGGCTCTACCAAGCAGCAGCCCACTCTGTAGGCTCACTCCAGTAGTAGAAAAAGGCCTCATGAGAATAGGAGGAAGGCTCACACATGCACCATTGAAACACACTGAAAAGAACCCCCTAGTTCTACCTAAGCGAAACCATGTTTCTTCCCTGTTAGTGTCCTACCACCACAAGCAGGTGAAACATCAGGGGCGCCATTTCACTGAAGGTGCCATAAGGTCTTCAGGCCTGTGGATCATTGGATGCAAACGGCTCGTCAGCTCCATCATACATGGGTGTGTCACCTGTCGGAAGCTACGAGGCAAGATGGAAGAGCAAACCATGGCAGCTCTGCCCCCTGAGCATCTCAGTACATCTCCACCTTTCAGTTACGTTGGGCTGGACGTTTTTGGGCCATGGAAAGTCACTGCAAGGCGCACTAGAGGCGGGCAGGCCGAAAGTAAACGTTGGGCGATATTGTTTACCTGCATGAGCACTAGAGCTGTGCACATAGAGATAGTCGAGTCCATGGATACCTCTAGTTGTATCAATGCCCTGAGGCGACTCTTTGCAATCCGTGGACCTGCAAAGCAATTAAGGTCTGATTGTGGGACAAATTTCATTGCTGCTAGCAAGGAACTCGGACTGTCAAAACAGCAACAAGGGTCAAGTATCCAGAGATACCTGAGTGACCAAGGTTGCTCTTGGGAGTTCAATCCCCCATACTCATCGCATATGGGAGGCTCTTGGGAGAGGTTGATTGGAGTAGCCCGACGAATCTTCGACTCCATACTGCTACAGGAGCACGTCCATCTCTCCCATGAGGTCCTATGCACTTTCATGTGTGAAGTGTCCGCAATCATTAATGCGAGACCCCTTACTCCAGTGTCTACCGACCCAGATGCACCTTTTCTGTTGACTCCCGCAATGCTGCTCACACAAAAGGGTGCTGTGCCTCCTCCACCTGGGGACTTCTCAGATAAGGACCTCCACCAGAGCCAGTGGAGACAGGTGCAAGCTCTTCCGAGCACATTCTGGACCCGATGGAGACGGGAGTACCTCCCTACACTACAGAGCCGTCGCAAGTGGGTTGGGGCACACCGCAACCTGCAACAAGGTGATATAGTCCTGTTAAAAGACAGCCAAGCTGCAAGAAACGATTGGCCGCTGGCACTGGTGACCGCAACCCACCCAAGCCAGGATGGAAAGGTGCGGAAGGTTGAAGTGAAGACTGCAGCGCAAGGGGTTCCAAAGACATTTCTGAGACCAGTCTCAGCTGTTGTTCTTCTTGTTCCCAAAGAGGACTAAGTTGATATTTAGAAAGTTTAATAGTTAAGTGGCATTACAGATGCCAGGCGGGGAGTGTTCTGCCTCCCAGGCAGTTTTGAGTTTTAGGCATTTTAGCGCCCCCCTGTTTGGTAATGTGGTCAAATGTGGTATTGCAGTAGCACATGTTCCTGTCAGTTAATGGAGACCTCAGCAGATTATGGAGCTGTCTTTTCATCTGTCACCATCTGTTTGCTTTGAGCCATAGAAAGCATCGTCTGTAAGTAATATGTATCATTTACATGGATATCTTTTAGTTTTAATGTATATTGATGGAAATTTTCATGTTGCTAGATTAATATCTAGGTATTCATTCATCACCATCGTTCCGCATAGGATATGCTCATTATATCATACATCCAGGATTTTTAAGATACCTGTACTGTATTTGCTACTATAGTTCATGTAATTTTGGTTTAATATTCATGCATTAGTGTTTGTATTAGAAATTCATTCGACCTTATTTCTGTATTATTCCAGTTTTACACCTTGTCTGACAACAAGAGTCTGCAGTAAACTTGGAGCTTGAGACGCTACATCCTGACTCTCGTGTTATCATTCAGGGAGTTTGGCTGGCTGTCTAATTTTGGTTATGCACACCATTAGGAGGGCAGTACACACATTAATCTTTTAATAAGGTCATTAGAATTCAGATTGTTTAATTCAATTTGTATTTTTGTCAACTGTAGAATTTCTGAAGTTTTTCTGAAATTAGCCCGTCAGTCTAACAAAAGAATAACATTGATCTTGCACACAAATTGATTAGAGGCATCTGGATAACAGCTTAAAGATATATTTATCAACAATTTACCTAAATCAATTCTAAATGAACTGACCCCACCTGTCCTCACCTGAAAGGATAAGTTACCAATTGGAAAGTAAAAGGAAATATTTAATGGAGGAGGAATTGAGAAAATAGCTGAAATATTCTTGATATAAACCTGAAACTATAAGTTAGTTGTTATCTTATCAGTTATCTTAACTGACAGAGCTCAGATTTTAACTCTATTAACTAGTCTTGGTAACTAGTTCTATATATCGTTGTGTTTAAAGCATTAGCTTGCATCAGTCACAGTCATCCTACCTTAGAAGCAGTCGTTGCCTGAGAAATTATGAACTGTGATATCCAGCGTTTGGTTCATTTAGCTTGTTGAAAATCTGTTGTTTCCAATGTGTACATCGCCCTGATGCTGCGGTGCAGCAGCATGTAAAGCATTCAAAGATGAAATGCTTCATCAGTCCTGTTATTTACATCTTGAATATACATTAATATCCTTATTTTCCCTCAGCCTCTGTCCCAAGACAAGCACTATATGCACTACTTAGGGACAGTGAGAATTACCCTTCATGACTCCACCTTTCATTCTTTTTAGTGTAATGTGTGGTTTTGCCACCTTCTAAGGTACTAATAAGTTCGGTAACCTTTTAAATCCCAGAGGTTATTTCATGCACTAAATTAAGAGAACAGTTTTTGGCGTCAGAGCCCAGTAAATAAGCAATGCATCTTTCCTGTGTGTTAACTGGCTTACTGGTTCTTGCTGAACATTTTTTTTCTACCTTTGTACTTTGTTCTCTCTTCAGGTTGAAAACATTCATTCAACAAAAATATAAATGCAACAACTTTGGTTTTGCTCCCATTTTTTTAACGAAATGAGCTCGAAGATCTTAACTTTTTCCACATTGACAATATCACCATTCCTCTCAAATATTGTTTACAAACCAGTCTAAATCTGTGATAGTGAGCACTTCTCCTTTGCTGAGGTAATCCATCCCACCACACATGTGCGCAATATCAAGATGCCGATTAGACACCATGATTAGTGATCAAGTGTGCCTTAGACTGCCCTCAATAAAAGGTCACTCTGAAAGGTGAAGTTTTATCAAACAGAACAATGCCACAGATGTCGCAAGATATTTTTGTGAAGTGTACTACTCAGAGCAATCAGTTTCTGTAAATATTGTGGTCTAAAAGCAGAAAAGAAAGAAGTTAAACTTTAAAATAATTGTTTTTGTTTTTTTTAAGTGAGGAGATTTTTTTGGAAAGGTTCTTTTTCCAAAAAGATCATGTCTACTGTTGCAGACAGAAACCAGATTTGTCTCATTCAGAACAAAACAAACATTTTCACCACTTCCCTATATATTTACTGTGGCATTATAATCAGGACTTTGTGATAATTTTGTTGTTCTTTTTTGACTCCAACTATAGAACAAATTGTAGTTGAATTAAGATGGTCTTATACGGTAATATCACTATTAAAAAAGTCTCAGTCCAGGTTAAAACATGGATACTTTAGACCAAGCAACCATTCAATTGAAATGAGGAACAAGAGGGAAAAGAAGAGGTCATTAAATAGAAATCACCTTTATTAGCTCTCAGTGGGAAAATTCAGGATAGCAGCAATAGTTGGAAAAAAATCCATAAATGGGAATAAGCTGTAAAAGCTGCCTACTCTTAAAGAAGAAAACCTGCAGTCAAAGAAGAAGAAAAAGGACCTATCATAAAGGAAAGTTTCAAACCTCATTTTAAGTCCAGTTTAAACATTTATGAATTATTCTTTACTTGATCTGCCATAAAAGTTTAGGTGTTTACATCACACCACAGAACCAGAAGATAAAACATCAGCCGCACATTCTAGCAGTCTGTATATAAAGGTCTGTTGACACACTGCTGGACCACTGCTAAGAAAACTTCAAAGATGATTCAATATTTTTAAATACATTTTTTTATTAAATAGCAATTTATGTGTAAAACGAGTATAATATTTTTCTCACCTGGATCAAATTGGATTTCATGTGATTATAGCAATCATCAAAGGAAAATTGAGCAAATGACATGCAACATTAAAAAACCCAACAACTACATATAGTATAAACATCCTATATTTATTAGCTACTTCTGTGAGTGTTGTCCTTATTTTACTCTTCAAGAGACTAGAGTAAAATTTAGGATATAATGAGCCGCTCCCTGGAAGTCCCCCTAGGCAAGGTTGAAGAGAAAGTAAAACAGTGGGAGGGGTAGATGACAGGGAGAGGAAGGACAAACACACGAGCACAGCCGTCCCATTGGGCCAAGGTATTTAACAGTTTGTAATTACAATTGGGAGCTCCATTAATTGACACCCTTTAAAGGTCCATTGAGTATAAAAGTTGTGTTGCAAGAAAAGCCCCTGCCAACGAAATGCTTTGATAAATATTTGTATGAAATATGATCATGGCTTTGAACTCTGCATGAGTCTGTCTGATTTTTTAATTTATTTTTTTGTCCTCCAGGGTAAATTTTTGGTTGGTTTGTAAAGAGAATACAGATGTGTGCTGCATGCATCTGCTGCACCAATTATGTTATTTTTTTTTTTGGCTAATGCCCGTTACTGTGATATTTAGTTAAACCAGACGATGCATATCTTCTCTTTGTAAAGGTCAGTTGTGGCATTTTAATGATTGATGAAATCACATGAAATGTGCCTCTTGGAGCACCAAAGAGAAGGGATCCTCTCCTTACCTCAGGATGTGCAGTGAATTTCACCTGAGCCTAATTGTTGCCAATCTGCCTCTGCTCTAATCAAAGCTCATACATTTGTTGCCAGTTTCAGCTGAAAAGAAGGAGACCTGTGGGAGGAAACCTGTAATAACCGAGGCATGGTTCGAATGGCCTTAGATGAGTGGAAAGTAGCTTCATGGGACCCATTGTTCTGTTGTTAGGATGGAACACCTTCACAGTAATGAAAGCTTTTTTTTTTTCTAAACAGGATCCACTCTTCACTTTGTGATTAAAGAAGGCAATAGATGGTTGATGAATGGTCAGCTCTGCAGGCAAGTGTTTGGAAGTGCATCACCTCCTTAGAAATGCTTGCTGCCTAGAGGTCACATGCCCTCATCAGTCTTATGAATGTCATTTAGCTTCAGGCTGCCTGTAATCCAATTTTAAAACATGGCAATGATGTCTAATAATGATTGTCACACTGATATTGACCGAGCTGATAGAGTGGAGGGGCCTGACAGATGCTGAGAAAGGTGTGTTAAATTCAGTTTTTAATACAGTGGGATTCGTCTAATCTCTCTCTGTCTCTCCCTCTAACACACACCGCACTTTATTGTCCTTCTAAGTCAAGGACATTTCCGATTTCCACAGGTGAAGGAACACAGACTGTCTAGAATTTAGGGAGAAGAACGGGGCAGGAACAAGATGTGAGTTTAGGTGAAAAAGAAAATGTCTGTACCTTTTTTATTGGCTATCCAATATAACATATACCAGCCTGCTAAATGGAAATTCTCCAATTTTAAACAGTTCATGGCAGAAAGACTTCAGAAAAAAGGTAATGGCGTTAATGTTTAAGTCCAATAAGGAAGAAAGCTTGTAGCAGACCATATTAAAAAGTCTCAGAATAAGGAATAGCATGTGGTAGATGTAGTAATGGAAGACTTGAGGATGCAGAGTTAGGTGAGGATATTGAAGATAATGAAATAGAGGATCTCCTACATGGCTGGACTGTTTTTGAGATTTTTTAAGTGAAAAATGCATGTTTAAAAAGAGGGTTTCCATAGTGATACTATAATTAATCCATGAAAGGATTAACTGCACTTAAAGGCTACAAACCCCTGCAGCTTTTTTAAGAACTTGTAAATGAACGAACATTTCACCTTCTCTCTCTCCGTCTGCTGGTGGGTGTGGCTCCACAGTTAGCTGACATTTTAGAGCTTCGGGGTCTTTTGATCTTTGATTTCATATTGCAATCTCTCCTCATCATCTCCTCCATCCCCCATTTTCTTTTTACCCTCTCATCCTTTCATCATCCCGTGGCTGTAGCACTCAATTGGCCGATAACTCTCTGAAGGGATGTGCAATGAAGTGAGGCAGAGCAAAGGACTGGGAGATAGAGGGGGGGAGGAAACGTATAGAGGAAAAGAGGATTAGGCAAGTTGGTAGAAAAGAGAGATCATCTGTTTAAATAATCACAAGGAATATACGACAGAGAAAACAGTTCAGAACAGAAGAGGGAGAATGAGGTAACTCAGATGTTTTTATTAATGCCCTGCAGAACCATATAAGGGTCTCTTCTTATGTCGCTTCTTTTTAGGTTACATTATGCTTTCATTTAAATTCAAACAATATATTGTCCAAGAAATGCAAACTAGTTTAGATAATTAACAGACAGGAAGCAGAAATATTAAAAGGGGCCATCATTGGTTCCCCTGCAAAGACAAGAAAAAAGCACTTTAACACACTGGCAAGTATTACTTGAGCAGATGGTGATGGACAAAACAAAAAATCCAGTCTTTTTAAATAGTCCTTTTTTTTTGTTTTGTTTTTTGACACTTCATTCCTTTTGTGTGACATGGATACCAGTGTTGTATAAAGTACTTAAATTTCAGAGTCAACTGAAAGTATAGGTACCTCTCCAAAATATGACTTTGGTAAAAGTCCAAGTGTTACATGTTCCTTGAGTTAAAGTCTTATATTCTCTGAAATGTCTAGTATTTAAGTATGAAAATTACTGTAAAAATAGATATACTCAGGTAATGTAATGAAAAGCATAAGTAAAAAATAAAACAAGTCGAATGCTGTTTGAGTGACTTTTTTTTCCATGTTTTCACTGACTTTGAAGGTCAAATTTAGTTAAAATAATATATGCAAACAAGTGCAGGAGGAATTTAGACCAAGTTTAGGCAGAAAATACAACCTTTTTATAAGCCTTCAGTTTTCCTTCTTTAAAGTCAGTGCTATACACTTTAGTGAGCTAACCAAGCTATAGTTACTGAAACAGGAGGATTATACCCATTTTATAAGAAGTTACCTCGATATGTTTCTTCAGGTTGGATGGGGAGTTTTTGTAAGATGGAATTTACACGTCTTTTTGCAGGCA
The DNA here is from genome assembly GCF_016077235.1 of Cyprinodon tularosa. Classification (NCBI taxonomy): domain Eukaryota; kingdom Metazoa; phylum Chordata; class Actinopteri; order Cyprinodontiformes; family Cyprinodontidae; genus Cyprinodon; species Cyprinodon tularosa. The sequence continues at coordinate 188,959 of NW_024039055.1, read as the reverse complement.
ATATCCTACTATATTTTATCTCCATTCAGTTTTTCTTTTTGTGATGTGTTTATGTATTTTAGTCTTCAGTTTTTATCTTATGTTCCTTGACTGTGATTCCTTTACAGCACTTTGGTCAACCCCGGTTGTTTTATATTTGCTTTATAAATAAAGTTTGAGTTGAGTTGACACACTTTATGCAGTACGAAAAACCTTTAACACCCACAAAAGAGTCCTTTGTGTTTAAATAAGGCCACGGTCACGGGTTCATTACGACAGTTTTCTCCTGTTTGCCTCTCTAAAGGCCATGATGTGAATCCCTGTGTGTTAGATCTCTAAGTTAAAATTATTAACAGTGACATGTGCAGAAATTCAGAAAAAAAAAAGACTATAATTTCTCTTTAATAATTCTGTTCATTTTTTCACTGTACCTCTGCATCCTATTCAGGTGGTGTGTTTTTAGTAAGGTGTAACAATGTTTTCCACCAGACCACAAGCTCACCAGAGTTTGTTTTTAAAGCAACGGAAAATAGCAATTTCACAATCATAATCAGCTTTACTGGCCAAGACTGTTGTGCATAAACAAGAAATTTGTCATAAGTATGCTCACAGCATAAAGATGTTAGGAGCAGTTGTGTTCAAAATAATAGCAGAAGCTTATATGTAGTTGTATACTAAGCTAAACAAAATCTGGCAACTGTGAACCGGAACTCGGGTCCGGAATCATTTGACGACATTCTAGATATCCTCTGCATTTCCTGGTTTTGCCTCTGAAACAGCATTTTCGATGTTAGCTTATAAGTTTTCAATCGGATTATGATCCAGGGATTGGGCTGGCCCTGCCATAAATCTGTGGGCAGAAGATCCTGCTCCCTCGCTGGTGTCAGTGGTATTGTTGTCTTGTTGAAGTATTCATTTCAATGCTATTTTCTCTTTGAATAAGACAACACAACCTCTTTTGAAAGTTTAGATATATGATAAATGTATCAAACACCAGAGCAAGAGAAGCGTCCCCATATGATATTGTCATGACATTGTATTGTGACCTCAAATCAGTGTTTGGTAGTCGCCTGTCAGTCACAGTCTTATTTTCATGAGTGTCTTTTCATTTCTCTTTAGGCCAGTGATTGTGTTCTGTGGAGAATTATATCCCCCTTGTTATACGTCTCTGGGTCGATAGAAACAAGGAGATGCTCTCTGATGAAAGTGACTCTAGTATAGGAGAGAAAAACAACACAAAGAATGAGTGTGTTTAATACCAAGGCATCGGTCCAATCTGGTAACTTGGGATAAAAAACAAAAAATAAATATTAACCACCAATGCACTACCACACCCTCTTATATCTGGTTGTTTATTATGGTTTTGAATCAAAGAACCCCAGCAGGGTCATGTGAACTTAGGGCTGGGTACCGAACTTCGGTACTTTTATGGTACCGACCGAAATGCTTCGGTTCTACAGAGTATCGAAACATGCCTCGTCTTTCGGTACCAAGTTTCGGTGATTGGCTGGAACACTTAAGGTGATTGCGTCATCCAGGAAAAATACACAGGTGGTCACGCCTACAGCCAGGGTTCATGTGTATCTTTTGTGAACTGGTTGCAGCGTCGCGGAACCCCTTTAAAATGCCCCCCAGGTCAAAAGTGCGGCTTCACTTTATTAAGACTGATGCTAATAGTGCACAATGCAATACATCGTGCACGGAAATAATTTAAGAGCAGAAAGTCGCTCTGTGTTTGACTGCAAGAAGAGCGGACCGCAGCCAGCGCGACCATCCTCCTCTCAGCAGCCCGTGGGCAGAGCAAAGCCAGAGCGGAGTGAATCATGCTGCTTTCAAACTGGACGCAGCAAGAGCAGCAAAATCTCGTCTGCTGCTTCATTTTTGCTGCTTGTACCAGCTTCTGACGCGCTGCTGAAGAAGCTTTGCTGCTCTGGCTGCGCGGTCGCAAAGTGGGTCAGACGCGCGTTGGGCGGAGCTACTCTATCCTTTATTTGCCTTGCAGCTATATTTGCTGTGATCAGTGGGAATAAAGTAGTTTTATTATGTTTTTAAGTGGGAAAATCCACCTGAAAACGTAATCAGTGCAGTCAGTTCATCCTGCCTTCAATATTTCTGTCGGAGCCGCTCAGACCCCCCCCATACCAGCGGTGCGCTGTCAGTAGGATCCCATTCAACGGGCTTGTTTGTCAGACATGGTAATTTTTCTAAAGGAAAACTGCTAAGTAAAAAGGTCCTCACAATGTAACAGTGAATATTAGACACTGAATTATTTATTTTTTTATGTAAGAGGAAAAATGTAAATGGAAAAACAGAGCTTAAAATAAAATTCAAGATTTGTACTTTTTTATGTTGTGTAATTTTCTTTTTTTTCGAATTGATATTATAAAACTGGTATCGAAAAAAGTATCGTTCAGGAACCGGTATCGAAGTGAAGGTATCGGTATTGGTACCGGAACCGAAATTTTTTTAACAATACCCAGCCCTATGTGAACTTGTCTGATGGATTTGTATTGCATGCTGGCTTTCAGAGAGTTTGGTCTCATTTGGTAGAAAAAGGCAGAAAACAGAGAGACAAACAGCTTATTTTCTGGGGAAGGATGAAAGGTGCAATGCTGAAGCTGAAGGGTTATTAGTCGGGCCACTGCAAGCTAAGATAAAGGCCAGCCCTCCTAGCATCATGGACCCTGCCAGGTTTCCATCATGTTACTGAAAGCTACGGGTTGAAACGACCCCCCAGACAGCCACCTGCTGTGCTTGAATTCAGCCCTTGTTTCAGTTTTTATATGTTCATTATTTTTTTTTCCTCTTCTTTCTCTTTCCACTTCCATTTTCTGCCTTTTTTTGTTTTTCCTCTGGACATTAAGTTGTCTGTTTTGTTGTCCTTTCTCTCCCGCTCTAATGATGCTCTCTCCAGGTGCCTCAGGTGACCTAAAGAGTCAGAAAATAATCAACAAAACAACTTTTCTGTGAGCAGATTGCCTTGTTATCTAACACCACGGGAGCATGGGAAGAAGACAACTGTCTCATGCATATTTCCTATAAACACAAATGGAATTGCAGTCAAGATTCACACATCTTGTAAATGTTTCATTGCTAAAACATAAGACACTGTCATACTGTGCCAATAATGTGACACATATCCTTCAGGCTGTTCATCTCGATCTGACTGTAAAAAGTGTTCTAATATGTCAACAAAACATTTTGGTACATGTTGAGGACTTGATTAACAAAACATACACAGTGTTTACGCAACGTAACATTGCAGCTTTATATTAGTTGAATATATCAATGGTAGATAGCACAATAAACACTTGTGTTGCTGAAGTCTTTGAATTTAAAGAAGTTTGTCCAACTTAGTGATTCATTTGTCCCCCATTTACAAAGTATATGTTTAGTTTTAAAGAACATATGGTCAACTACTCTAGTTGTGGGCGGGGTGATGACACCATTTAACCTCTCTGCTGTTGCCATGTGCATTGAGACTGTAGGTAAATTTTTGTCATGGAGATGCCTCTACAGCAGTGTTCTTTTAACCCTGGTCCTCAAGGCACACTGCTCTGCATGTTTTGGCTGTTTCTGAGCTTCAGCACACCTTATTCAGATGATTGCAGTTCAGCAAAGCCTGATAATCTGCTATCAATTGATAACAGGTGTGTGGAAGCTGGGAAACATTTAAAACATGTAAGGCAGTGTGCCCTGAGGACCAGGATTGAAAAACACTGCTCTACAGAAATTAAATAAAAAAACAAAAAAAAAAAAACTTTTTAATGGAACCTTTTCATGTCAGCTGTCCACCTTCTTTTAAATTGACAAAACATAGAGAATTACTGACACAAATACTTGGATCAAACCGACATTCACTGAGGTGGGCTTTTCCTCTGTGTCAGCCATCCTTTACTCACACAGATGAATTCAGCTCAGTGACCACCATCAGACGATCAACCTTGTCTTCATTGGCGATGACATTGGTGCTGGCTGATGATCATTTTTAGAAGTATCGTCATAATCGGATAAGTAAACATGGGTCATTTTCCATCTAGTTGCTGTTTTTGTTTCAGTAGGGAGAGAATATGTGAGTGGATGGAGGGGGATGGCCATGAGGTATTTGATCATGTGACACTAATAGTCATGCTCTGAGGGATTGTGGGTGTTCAGATGAAGCAGATAAGCAATGTAAGCATTGGGGGAAGTTTTTGCAGCATTTAGAGTAAATATAATATGGATTAATATCTATTATCAACCATAAAGGCAATTATGCTATCATATCTTGTTTTCTGTCCAGGTTTTCATATTGGTTAATCCCTATTTAAAATGAAAACATTATAATCAGCTAACAGTATTTTCTTTTGTCTCCAAATGATTGAATCAGACGTTCCAACTGCTTCTATGACAGAAAAGCTTCAAGAAAAGTGTGATTTCCACCTTTGAGGGGTGTTTTACGGTCAGCTGTTTGTGCTTTTACAATGAGGTCAAAGTGGCTGGGAGTGTGTTTATTTAGGGCTGTGTATTTTCTTTTAATACTGTGAAAAGAAAAAAAGATAAATGTTTTTCATAAATGGTAGAAATGAAAAATACTCTAAGCTCGAAATATATTTTAAAAGGTTCCTGAAGGACCAATGTGTGGTCTGCAATGAGGTTACAAGTGAATCTACAGAAAAAAACATCTTTAAAGAAAAGGTTATAAGCTCTGGTTTCAATTAACAGATATTTATAAAACTAAATTGAAATCTCCAAATGCGGAACGTGTTGTTTTTCAATTATGAAGATGGCAACACTGTCCCACTGAAAAATGTCCCTTCCACAGGGTGAAGTGCAGCATTACTAAAACAAGGCTGTCTCGCCTGCTATTACGTTGCACAAAAACAATGCCATTGGATTTTGCTTAATACACTACAAGTGGGGGAGGATGAAATGTTCCCATTTTAATTTCAAGCCAGGAGATAATGACACCGCTTCTGCTTGTGCTTTTAGATAGCTAGGAAACAGGGGGAGGCTGAAACTTTTCTTATTTTATCATATATTATGTGTTTTAACTGCAGATAATTGCGTAAATGATCGTTGTAAAAGTGTTGCAGTCCACCTGTGCCTAAGTGAGCGCTGCGTTCATGAGAAACACAAATGTGCATAGTTATTGCCTTGAATTGTTGAATTGGATCGTTATTGTATATCAGCCGATATGCTCAGCCCAGGTATCAGAATTGGACTGTATCAGATCAGAAAAAAAAATGTATTGGGGCATCTCTACACAGGACAATAGGACAATTCCTTCTAAGTAACAACAAATGTTATAATTTAGGGAAAACTGTCTGTACAATAGCTGAATGATTGTTTGGGATGTCAAGTCTGGAGCATGAGTAAAATATGTTCGTACCAGAGAGAAGATTAGAAATAGAAAAATTGTAAATGCATCATTTTCTCCTATTTCCGTAATACTAATGATTTAGGAACTAAATTGTTCTTGCATAAGGCCCAATGTTCTTAAGTGCTAAGTGCTGATGAAGGTTCTCAGTCATCCAGGTCATAGTCATTCCGTAAAAAAGTGCTAAGTGCTAAGCAATTTTTTGTCCGTATATAAGGGTTTTGTTCATTATTACTATGCCTATACTAACCAACGAAATGTGTATTTCATGGCTTCACAGTTTAGAGGCATTCCTCAGGTCCTGACATAAGATAGATGCAAATAGTAAAAGAAATTTCAAGACTTGGTTAAACAAAAAAGTACTGTAAGAATGATAAAGATAACAATAACTAGAACAGTTGCCTGTGTTTCTGTTTTAGTTTGATTATTTAGTTTTAACCCTCCTGCTTTGTGTTCCTCATCTCTTGTTGTTTGCTTTTAGCCATTCTTCATATGTATCAGTTGCTCTCCTCCTACATTGTTCTCATCTTTTTTCTGTCACCCTCCTCTCTTCTCTACCCCTAGGACTCTTGGTTTATTTCTGAGACTAAAATATCAACCAAGAAGTTTCCTTAATTAGCTTCCCTAAAATGTGTGTTTTGGGCTGACACGGTTAGCTATTTTTTCCCAGGGTAACTATCAAAAAGAGTTCAGTTGTCTTTTTTGCATGTGTTTTATGCTGATTGATAAATAAGTTAAAATAGATTAGTTAATTATTCAATGTATGAATAACAAGTGAGATGGGTTCTTTTGTTGAGAAAATAACTGTTATGTAGGCTCTTAGGCATATATTTATGGTCACAATTTTTGTACAAATTATTGATGTAATTGAGCTGTCAGTTTTCAACCCTGTCTTTTTAAGTTGTTAAAAAAACAGCCAAGAAATTCTGATAGAAATAACAACCAAAAGGCATAGATGATAGATGATAGATTATTTGCAACATTCATGTGGAAAAACATAAGTTTTACATGCATGTAGATGTTTAATACATGAAAAATTGTCAGGTGTTTTGATCTTGTGCAATTAAATGTTTTAAGGACCTACTTCATTTTGAAGTAATCCTCGCCTATTTTGCATACTCAAATGGAGAAGCAAATAACTGTACTGAACTGTAAGCCCAAATTATATGTGTGAAACATCATTTGAAAGCTAACACCTTCTAGTTTCCGAAAATATAAATGATTATATAAATGTTTTTTTTATTCTAAACAATAATAGGTCCTTTTTGAACAGCAGTAACAACAACATGCTTGAGAATAGGCACGTCTCATATTACATTTGTTCTACATCACGTCAGCCACAAATGCAGAAACTTTCAGACCTCCAGCTACAACTGATCCTAACCCTGGAAAGGGACTTACTAGAGAAAAGACGCCCCCGTCTTTGGTCAATTCTACATGTTTCACATGATCCAGATTTACTGACAACGTTCAAGCATGGAATCAAACAGGTGTTTACAAAATAATGGCCTTTGTTTAACCTCCTTACCAGTCTGGCCACCACCAGTTCACTGGATATGTGGTAATAGCCAGAAAAGTCTTAGTTCAGTTTAGTCTATTTTTTTGGTCATCACTTTTGTCTACTTCATTTGTGTTTATTTTATCTCCTTTTCTATTTTTTTGGCCAATTAGTATAATTTCTCTATGTGAAATGGATATGGGTGAGCATTGTATTTGCAGAGGTTTTCCCTGCATATGTCCCACATGTTACTCTATCATTTACCATGTTGCTCTTGGGTAATAGAATATTCTTAATCAGTTATGCAGTAATTTGTCATTTCAAGGATTAATTAGCATGCAAAACGCACTAATTTTCCACACTTGGACTTGCTGCATATCTCATGAGTTTTAACCACCCGTTAACAGACATCAATACTCAACACTGTATCTGAGCGCAGCAAACAGCTTTTTGCTATGTGAATATATATACTGCGAAGTATTGATGTTTTTATCAGAGTGCGCAGCCTTTCTCCCTCCTGTGCTTTTGTTCTGTAGTTTTGCATAAAACAATATGCAAAATGTCTCTATCATAGTAAGTGAAGTTCAAGCTTCACTCCATTGGGGGGAAAACACTTCAAGAATGCAATTAGAGTCACATTTTTCTTGTTTTATTAGAGATAATAGCTTTAGAAGTTATTTTGAAAGGCTACGTCTTGGGTGTAGCTTTTAGTGCTGCCGGTTTATTACTGTAATTGGCTGCTACTTTCCTTAGATCATCTTTACAGAGTTTTCACTTTAACCACACTCAGTGGGGTAAGAAATGAACCTGAAAGCCAGACTGTAGAAAATTTCTACCCTACAGGTTTCAGGCAAGTCTCCAGCTTGGAAAGCTTCTCTGAACATATTAACAGGTTAAATGATAGATGAGACATTTTAACTACCTTGTTATTATAAAAAACTGTTGGAAGAAGTTATACTTAAATCTTTCCTAAGCAGGGTTGTAGTACAATATGATCTCTGATTTTAAATTGTCTAAAGTCACATCCAAATGTGTTAAAGTCTTATTTTACATTTAATGTGAATAAACCCCGAAAAGAATATTCAAATGTGTTTTAACTGTGTTGCATAACAACTGTTAATTTTGTCTACTTGAATATTTGGTTATTGAAGATACTCAAAATTTGGTAAATATAACAATATGGCTCTATTGATATGGTAAAATAATTTTATTTAAAAGAAACAATGCCTAGATATCACAATTTTAAAGATGCACACATTTTATAATTTTAGTTGTATTTTCTATTTTACTAAAACCAAACTTTATACATTTACTGTGTTATAGTGTATTGTTATCATCACTTAGTTTTATTACATTTAACTTTCTACTTTTCTGATTTGTATTAGAGTTAAGCCTTTTGTTGTGATATCTTTTTTCTAACATTTCATTTCCATAATTGTTCCTAATCTTTTAATTGTTGATGTGTTTAACCAGCTCTAATGTTCCCTTTTTTTGTGAATTACAATCTAAGCTCCTATGATTTGTGTCAAATGTTGTTTTATTGGGCATCATTGAGGTTTTTCCTGCTGATATCTTTATTTTATTATGCCTTTTAACTCCAGCATGCCTCCCTGACTTTCATCATAATAGCTTTTCCTCCCCCTGTTGTTTGTCCATTTCTTTGTGTTTGTTGCACGTGCACACCGTTGTGCACCACAGGAGATGGATGAGCATAATTTCTATTTTTCCTGCTGCCATAGTTTCCACACATTTTGTTTATACATGCACATATGGCCTCAAGGCTCTCCTTTTTCACTGAAAGAAACAAACGGGTATTTAAATCAGAACTGAGACTACATTAGACCTCGCTCCATGTTGCCACATTCACACAGACAGGAAACCTGTTTATATATATTGTGTTTGAGATGATCTTTAAGAGTCATAGACATCAAAATTGCAAAAACACAAATGAATAGCTTTCACAAAGGTATGCTCAGTTATTGTGAATGCATACTCCATTGAATGGTAGGCCTGTCAGTGGCGTCCTCTGTAGGATTTATGTCAGTATTGAAATATATTACACTATTAAACCAGGGTTTATACACAGTATTGGAAAGTTCTGAAAAATACTGACTTTTTTTTAGCAATGTGGATAGAAAATATAGCTGATAAAATATTTGCATTTCCAAATTTTGTTTCTTATTCATTGTATTAAAAGGTTGTGTACCTACTTCTTTATCTCCTTTCACCAAGTCCCTCCTTGCTTCTTTCCTGCCTTTTTAATGTCTTTCCCCCTTTTCTTGAATCCTTCCCTCCTTAGGCTGTACCCTGCTCCTTTCCCTCACCCTCTAGTGCCTTTCCTTCCTTCCATTTTTGTAGGCATTCCTCCCTTGTGTACTTTCATTTTTTGCTGTGCCCTTTCATACTCCCTAACTATTCGTTTCCTTCCTCCCTTTACTGTATTCCTCAATTTTTCCTGCCTTTATTTCTTGTCTTTTTTTCTTAGTACCTACAAAATGTCAGGCAAAAGTAAAAGCACCTAGAAATAGCAAATTTTTCACAGGTTTTCTGTTCGGTGTGAATGTACTGTATAAGACAGAGTGTTGCATATGTGAAGGACACATTTAAGCTTCTTCAGTATGGAATAAGTATAAGAAGATTTCTTTTTTTATTTTTATTTTGCATCCTGCTTACTTTCACGTACTGTATACTGCTATTTAAGCATTGTATAGTCATCTGCAATCTAAGCTTTATTCAAACTTGTTTATTGACTGCCAATATCAAAGCTGTGCTGTATGTTTGCTTTGCAAGCTGATTATGCGTGCAGTTTGTCAAACTCATTATAGAGATGTGTCACTAGAGCATAAGGTCATTCATTTCTGTGAATAAAATAACATGAGCATCTATGTTAAAGAACACTAGATGTTGTAAATGACCAGGTCACGATACTGATGTCAAATGTAACCTGCATAAAATAAGAACCCGTATTTTATTTTGGCGGGTCAAATTGATAGCACCCTTTAAGTTCCGGGTCACAGGTGACTCAGATCTGAATAGCTGTTGCTGCTGTCGCTGTGGCTAGCTGCTCGTCTCGGCGTCTTCTAAACTAATAGAAGAATACGGCTGGATCAAGGCTTACTAAGACGGCCGAAGGATTTAACTGAGTGTTTTCTGTCGACCGCTCGACGGTGAGTCGTTTAATTTACGTATTTTGTTTTTCTTTAGAAATAGAAATGCGGTGGCGACACGCCCACTAAATTTGTGCATTTAAAGATTGAAAAGTATATTTATTGACTTAAGGGTCATTTTCTTTTGTTAATTTTGTGGCCGAATGGATTATATGTTGTTAAAATATTAAATAGGCCTTTTGATTTTTGTAGATTCATCCTTTTAGGACGGTTTCAGTTACTTTTTATTAAATTTTGCTAACAGCCTACAGAACTCTGGGCTTAGATATTTTTTTTGTGAGGAATAAGAGGAAAAAAAACAATTCTTTTTTGAAATGATATGGAAGTCAATTAAGTTTAATTGACTGCGTCAATTAAACTTAGATGGAATTTAAAAAGTGCACTTTACTTTGATCTGTACCGGTAACTTTACTTTGATCTGTACCGGTAACTTTACTTTGATTTGTACTAGTAACTTTAATCTGATCGCGATCTTTAATTTAAATTCATGAGAAACACTTATTGAAATGAAGTTATTTATTTATGTTGTAATTGTTGAATGTTTCTTTATTTTGAATAACATTTTAACAATGTTTAAATATGATAGCTAATTTGTATTTTTATTTATGACCTTGTTTAGGTCAGGTTTTTTTCACCCCCTGTGTCACGTCAGGATGGCGAGCTACCGGATCACCGCAGCTTCGCGGTAGGATTTACATGAACCAAGTTACTTTCTCATTCTGAACTTATTTGCTTTGGGTTATGGACAAGAAAAACCCTACAACAATCAGACATTGATTGATGAACCGTTGAATCACTCTAGATTCATGAATGGACTAAAAAGGAAACTCTTGGGTGACATAAGGGTTTATTGTTTTTGTTGCTGAGTTGTTTGTCCTTTTTTTTTTCCCCCCCTTGTCGTGTTTTTGGTTATATTATAGAAAATCACTGTTATTATAAATATTATTAATATTGCATATCTTCCTATATATATGAAAAAAAACTCAAACTTGAATACAATAATTTAAGCATACTTTTGTCTAATGGTATTTTGTTCACACCCACGGGCTCCATAGGCGAACCTATCTGAGTGCCTATTATAACTGGCTGCAGTCAGGCGCCTAGCCTTAAATAAGCGTTACACGTGGCGAGCTAGCCAGGAGCTTGTGTGTGTGAACATTTTTTTTTTTTGGGCTATTTCTCATTTTGAACATTTATTTCAGTTGTAGGAATAGGAAATTCTAAGTAAAATATTCAACTTTTTCAAAAGGTAAAATAAAGAATACTTAATAATTAATAAAAAAAGACAAAATGGATTTTGTTGAGCAATCTGGTATAAATGTATCACAGTCTGTGATGATTACTGGTGCTACCGATACCAAGGTTGATGAGGAAATACTTAATTGCTTAAGTAGATACGGTAAACTTAACCGCACTTTATATGTAACTGATTCCTCAAGCACGTTTTTTAAAAACCTGATCGTTGAGTTTGCAGATTTAGCTGCTTTTTCCGCACTACAACCGCTTCTACCTTATACTTACACCTCTCAAACAAATACTGACCGAGTGTTTTGTGTCACCGCTTTGGCATTCGAGTATGCAGCCACAGAGGGCAGCAGCAGCAAACATCAGCCCAACTACATCGCTGAGCTCAGGAAAATTGCTGATCAAAGCGGCCATCGTTTTGAAGATGTTCTGAAGACAGTAATGAGCCAGATAGGCCAACATCTGCATGCAGCAGGAGCAGATGAAAATTTTGATGATGATGATGATGATGACTATGACAATGATGAGGAAGAGGACGGAGTAAAGGTGAAAGAGGAAAGGGAAGTGGATAAATTTACTACTGCACAGCCAGTGCAAATGGACTTAGGATCATTATCCTCACTTCCTCCTGCTCATTCATCCTCGGGCCAGGGAGCACGACCTCGTCGAAAGCAAACTGGACCAGCTCCAGGACTGTCGCTTTCTACCAATGATCTTAACCCACCTCAGATACAACGGGTTGTTGTTGAACATGTGGTTCGAAATACTGATTTGACTGGTCCAACCTCACTTCGTCTCCGTACTTTTTCAGGAAGGTTTCCTAAACCGAGTAATGAAGCTGATTTTGAGTCCTGGCGTTCCCAGATTGAGTCTCTGCTTGCTGATCCCAGTCTCTCTGCGCTACATATCACTAGACGAATCACAGAGAGCTTGTCATCACCTGCAGCTGATTTGGTCAAAGGTTTGAGCCCCAACACAGTACCAACAGTTTTGCTAAACATACTAGATTCTGCCTTTGGAACAGTGCAGGACGGTGAAGAATTGTATGCACAATACTTAAACATTCTGCAGAATCCAGGGGAACGACCGTCCACTTACCTTCAAAGACTTCTGCTCACTCTCAACACTGTTGTGAAGCAAGGAGGAGTTTCACCTGCTGACATTAATAAACATTTACTCAAACAGTTTTGTCGTGGGTGTTGGGATAACACTGTCATCACAAAGTTACAGCTGGAACAAAAGAAAGACAACCCACCATCTTTTTCTGATTTATTGTTGTTACTCAGGACAGAAGAAGATAGGCAACATGCTAAAGAATCACTTATGAAAAAACACATTGGAACGTCCAAACAGAAAGTTAACATCCAGTCCCAAAGTGCCTGTTCTTGTGGACATTCTACATCCAATGAAGAGCTGAAAGAAATGAAAAAACAGCTTCAGAAACTACAGCAGCAAATGTCCCAACTTCTGTCCAGGAAGAGTCCAGCTGAATTCAAGTCCATGTCAAGACAGAACAAGTCCTACTCTTCACCTCAGGTACGAACCAAGCCCAAGCCTTGGTACTGTTTTAATTGTGGAGAAGACAGCCATCTTTCCTCCTCCTGCACAAATAAAGCAAACCCCAGTCTGGTTGAGCAGAAAAAGAAACTGTTACGCCAGAAGCAACAAGCATGGGATGCCAAAATTTCAAAATCTTTAAACTAGAAACAGCTCCTGTAGTGGGACACACAGAAGCTGTGTATATGAACAGTCCCAAAGAACGCAGGATAAGAACACTGCCACAAGGTCTTATTGGCACAAAGAGCATATGCCAAGTTCAGATAAAAGGAGATCAGCTTAACTGCCTCCTTGATTCTGGCTCACAGGTTACTACTATCCCCTACTCCTTCTACAATACTTACCTCAGGGACCATGAAATCAAACCAATAAACAACCTGTTGGAAATAGAAGGAGCAAATGGACAAACAGTGCCTTACCTGGGATATGTAGAGATCAACATGACCTTCCCACCTGAATTGTTTGGTTTACCTGTTGAAGTTGACACACTTGCTCTTGTTGTGCCTGATAATAAGCCATCTCAACATCTGGTTCTCATTGGCACAAATACCTTAGATGTTGCTTACAGCAAACATTTTGACACTCACCCTGACGAGTCATTTCAACCTACAGTCTCTGGTTATATAGCGGTGTATAAGATCCTCCAACACCGCTATGCCCAGAGTTCGAATGAACTTACTGCAACTGTCACCCTGCAGTCTAGTCAGCCCCAAATCATTACTGCTGGGCAGACCACAGTTGTAGAAGGGTGCTTAGCTTCAAGATTGTGGCAAGGAGAAAAACAAGTCCTCCTGGAACATCCGAGTTCCTATGCCCTCCCTGGTGGGCTCATGGTAAAAGCCTGCCTCATTGACTTGCCTCAACACCGGCCGTGTCATGTGCCAGTCGTTGTGAGCAATGAGTCGAACCATGAGATTCATATTCCAGCACGAGCAGTCATAGCAGAAATCAGCACTTTCCAGAGTGTGATCTCACAAGAGCAAACAGTCCACAATTCAACCCAGTCTACAGAGTCCCTACAACCATCTCAACCACAATACAACTTTGGAGACTCACCTTTATCTCCAGAATGGAAGCAGCGAATCATCCAGAAACTCAACAGTATTCCTGAGGTGTTTGCAAAGCACGAGCTGGACTTCGGCCGGACAGACAAAGTTAAACATCAAATCAAGTTGTCTGATCCCACTCCTTTCAAACAAAGGCCAAGACCAATCCACCCTCAGGATATTGATGCTGTAAGAAAGCATTTGCAAGAGCTTTCTGATTCCGGAGTAATACGCGAGTCTGATTCACCATTTGCTTCTCCAATTGTGGTTGTACGCAAGAAGAACGGCAGTGTACGCCTCTGTATTGACTACAGGAAGCTAAATCTTCAAACAATAAAGGACGCCTATGCTCTACCCAAGCTTGAAGATACATTTTCTGCCCTTTCTGGATCAAAGTGGTTCACTGTGTTAGACCTTAAGTCGGGCTATTACCAGATTGAAATGGAGGAAAAGGATAAATCCAAAACTGCCTTTGTATGTCCATTGGGGTTTTGGGAATTCAACCGCATGCCGCAAGGGGTCACCAATGCCCCAAGTACATTCCAAAGGTTGATGGAAAAATGCATGGGAGACTTAAATTTAAAAGAAGTTTTGGTTTTCATCGATGATTTAATCGTTTTTGCACCTACCTTGGAAGAACATGAAGAGCGCCTGATGAAAGTTCTCAACAAACTTAAGGATTTTGGGTTGAAGCTGTCAGTTGAGAAGTGTGTGTTTTTCCAAACATCTGTGAAGTATCTGGGGCATGTTGTGTCCCAGAATGGTGTTGAGACAGATCCAGATAAGATCAAAACACTTACCTCCTGGCCAGTGCCCAAAAACCTAAAAGAGCTAAGGTCTTTTCTCGGTTTCTCTGGATATTACCGCCGTTTCGTCCAAGGATATTCAGCCATAGTTAAGCCATTGCATGACCTGACTGCTGGTTATCCGCCATCTCAGAAGAGACTGAAGCCAACGGTAAAGCCAGAGAATTACCTGAACCCCAAGGCACCATTTGGAGGACGATGGACTCCAGTGTGTGAGAAGGCTTTTGAAACCATAATCGAAAGATTAGTCTCTGCCCCTGTATTGGCATTTGCTGATCCACAAAAACCCTACATACTCCACACCGATGCCAGTTCTACCGGTCTTGGTGCGGTGTTGTATCAGGAGCAGGGCGAAAAGAACAGAGTTGTGGCATATGCCAGCAGAGGTCTCTCGCGGAGTGAATCCAAGTATCCAGCTCACAAATTGGAATTTCTCACTCTGAAATGGGCAGTGACAGAGAAATTCAATGATTATCTTTATGGTGCTCAGTTCACAGTTGTCACAGACAGCAATCCACTGACTTACCTGTTATCCTCAGCAAAACTTGATGCGACCGGTTACAGATGGCTTTCAGCTTTGTCAACATTCACATTCAAGATCATCTACAGAGCCGGAAAGCAGAACATGGATGCTGATGGATTGTCTCGACGACCTCATGGTGAGCTGTCTGATGATCCTACCTCCCGGAAGGAACATGAACGAGTCCTGAAGTTCGTTCAGCATCACCTCAACGAACCAGATTATGTTTCCATTGATCAGCACACCATCGAAGCAGTTTGTGCCCGTCACCTGGTGTATAGCCCAGGTGCACATCTTGACCACGCTCTGGTGTTGTCTATGACCACTCATGTCAACAGCCTACCTGACAGCTTTACTGATGATGAACAGTTCAGCTCCCCTTCACTTCCTCTATTCTCAGCAGATGACATTGCAGCTAAGCAGCGTGACGACCCTGTTATCCGCCATGTCATAGCTCAGCTGGAACGAGGAGAATCACCATCACCATCGGTGAAGGAAGAACTTCCTGAACTGCCCCTTCTACTCCGAGAAGTAAATAAAATGGAGCTCCAAAACAACCTTCTCGTTAGGAGGAGACAAGTGGGAAGTGAAACAAAGTACCAACTAGTATTACCTGAGGGGTATCGAGCTGTTGTGCTGCACCAACTGCATAACCAAATGGGTCATATGGGAATTGACAGAACTATAGACTTAGTCCGTTCCCGTTTCTACTGGCCTAGGATGTTTATTGATGTTGTCAATAAAATCAGAACCTGTGAAAGATGTGTGAGACGCAAATCTTTACCAGAACGAGCTGCACCTTTGGTCAACATCAAAACCACTCACCCCTTGGAGTTGATGTGTATGGATTTCCTCTCTGTAGAACCGGATCGCAGAATCAAAGACATCCTTGTTATAACAGACCACTTTACAAAGTATGCCATTGCTGTGCCTACTCCAAACCAAAAAGCTAAGACCGTTGCTAAGTGTTTGTGGGATAATTTCCTCATGCATTACGGCATTCCAGAAAAGCTGCACAGTGATCAGGGTCCAGATTTTGAATCAAGAACCATCCGAGAACTCTGTAAAATGGCCAACATTCACAAAATAAGGACCACACCATATCATCCAAGAGGAAATCCTGTGGAACGTTTTAACAGAACGCTTCTGGACATGCTGGGAACATTATCTGAAAAAGAAAAAACTAATTGGACGGATTTTGTAAAACCACTAGTGCATGCTTACAACTGCACAAAGAACGATGTCACGGGATACTCACCCTACGAGCTGATGTTCGGACGCCAACCCCGCCTACCGGTGGATTTAGCTTTTGGACTGCCATTAAATGAGGATGGATTTTGCTCCCATACGCAGTATGTGCAAAAGTTAAAGTCCCACCTGGAGGAAAGCTACAAACTGGCCAGTAAGAACTCAGCTAAAGTGATGCAGCGTAACAAAACCCGATTTGACCAGAAAGTTACTGCATCAGAACTTAATGTTGGAGACAGAGTCCTAGTAAGGAACGTGCGACTAAGGGGAAAGCACAAACTCGCAGATAAGTGGGAGTCATCTGTGTATATTGTTGTGAAGAAAGCCGGCAATCTTCCTGTGTACACAGTCAGACCGGAAGGCCAGAACAAACCACTAAGAACCCTGCATCGAGACCTTTTATTGCCATGTGGATACTTACCTTTTCCTGAGGAAGAAATGCCTACCAGAGCTAAAAGGAAATCTCCTGTGTTTTCTCCAGTATCTCCTGATGATGAAGAGGGTCCATCAGAGGAAGAACTAGTCGATCCACCTTTGCACATTCCATCATCTTTTGAACCTGTCAGATTTACGATTGATATTGACCTGCCTCCTGTCGAGCAGTCTGTCCCAGGAACTGAACAGTTTGTTCCCATCACACAATCTCCAGTGCCTGTAACTGAAGAGGACAGTGATGCTGAGGATGATGAACCCAAATTTGTGGAAGGGGAACCTATGACTGTTAAAGAGGAACAACTAACAGTAGACAGTGAGGAACCTGAAATTGATGCTGGACAAGTCAATCCTGCTAACGCCTCCAGAGTTGAAGGAAGACTCTCTCCAGATCCTGATACTCCAGAGTCTGACAATGCAGAACATGACACACAAGAAACTGATATATTTGACATTCCCAGCCATACTGAAGAACCTCACTCACCAGTGGATTCAGTATCTCTGGACAGTGAAGACCAACCTCTGAGACGTTCTAGCCGCACAAGAAATCCACCTGATCGATTACAGTACACTAAACCTGGCAAACCATTACTGAAAAGCATTCAGGCTTTGCTTCACGGTTTGAGCTCTGCTTTCTCCTTCGCCCTTCAAGAAGATGAAGAAGAACAGTTCATTGCTCCGTACTCCAATCAGCCTCCCATTTGCTGCCAGCCTGGTGCATGTACGAGGACGTACATGGGATCAGGAGGGGAGGGTGTAACCTGCATAAAATAAGAACCCGTATTTTATTTTGGCGGGTCAAATTGATAGCACCCTTTAAGTTCCGGGTCACAGGTGACTCAGATCTGAATAGCTGTTGCTGCTGTCGCTGTGGCTAGCTGCTCGTCTCGGCGTCTTCTAAACTAATAGAAGAATACGGCTGGATCAAGGCTTACTAAGACGGCCGAAGGATTTAACTGAGTGTTTTCTGTCGACCGCTCGACGGTGAGTCGTTTAATTTACGTATTTTGTTTTTCTTTAGAAATAGAAATGCGGTGGCGACACGCCCACTAAATTTGTGCATTTAAAGATTGAAAAGTATATTTATTGACTTAAGGGTCATTTTCTTTTGTTAATTTTGTGGCCGAATGGATTATATGTTGTTAAAATATTAAATAGGCCTTTTGATTTTTGTAGATTCATCCTTTTAGGACGGTTTCAGTTACTTTTTATTAAATTTTGCTAACAGCCTACAGAACTCTGGGCTTAGATATTTTTTTGTGAGGAATAAGAGGAAAAAAAACAATTCTTTTTTGAAATGATATGGAAGTCAATTAAGTTTAATTGACTGCGTCAATTAAACTTAGATGGAATTTAAAAAGTGCACTTTACTTTGATCTGTACCGGTAACTTTACTTTGATCTGTACCGGTAACTTTACTTTGATTTGTACTAGTAACTTTAATCTGATCGCGATCTTTAATTTAAATTCATGAGAAACACTTATTGAAATGAAGTTATTTATTTATGTTGTAATTGTTGAATGTTTCTTTATTTTGAATAACATTTTAACAATGTTTAAATATGATAGCTAATTTGTATTTTTATTTATGACCTTGTTTAGGTCAGGTTTTTTTCACCCCCTGTGTCACGTCAGGATGGCGAGCTACCGGATCACCGCAGCTTCGCGGTAGGATTTACATGAACCAAGTTACTTTCTCATTCTGAACTTATTTGCTTTGGGTTATGGACAAGAAAAACCCTACAACAATCAGACATTGATTGATGAACCGTTGAATCACTCTAGATTCATGAATGGACTAAAAAGGAAACTCTTGGGTGACATAAGGGTTTATTGTTTTTGTTGCTGAGTTGTTTGTCCTTTTTTTTTTCCCCCCCTTGTCGTGTTTTTGGTTATATTATAGAAAATCACTGTTATTATAAATATTATTAATATTGCATATCTTCCTATATATATGAAAAAAAAAACTCAAACTTGAATACAATAATTTAAGCATACTTTTGTCTAATGGTATTTTGTTCACACCCACGGGCTCCATAGGCGAACCTATCTGAGTGCCTATTATAACTGGCTGCAGTCAGGCGCCTAGCCTTAAATAAGCGTTACACAAATTTGTTTCCATGGGTTGTGAGCTTTATCATCTATCTAAAGGTCACACAGCACCCAATCATGGCTCATAAAAATTTAGATAAAGGTTAACCTAATTATATAATAAAACAAAGTGGCATTTGGATGTTTTTTGTAGATGTAGGAATATAAAATAGGCTTATATATAGGAATCAGAAGTAGGAAGAGGGATTTCGTAGCACCTATCAACATATCTAAGAGATATCTTAACAAGTATCACATAAGGACAGCAATCAGCTAATTGCAGACAGAAGGATTAATGCTGCTTAAAATTTATTGATTAAACACTATCGTCATAAAAATGTAATTACGCCTCAAGCTTGACTGATTCAACAGAAGCAGCCTGTGAAGAGAGAGAGAGGCTTTTGTTGGCAGAAATCTAACTTATTGCTGTCTGTGAACATCCACACAGACACAGATAAATTAATGAAGAATTTGGCCTGCAACCTGAATGTTACCCTGAAGTGGGAGATAATTGAACATTACAACCTCAGAGGTTATGTGTGTAGCTGAAAGAGAGACAGAAGGTTTTTATTAGTGTGTCAAAAATATCAGGCGTGTTCCCTCTAATTATACATTGATAAATACTGAAGGCACATACATTAAATGTAACATGGGTTAATCTAATTATGTTAAGGCTTGATTTGTTTTTCGTATTTTTGAAAAAAGTCTTCGTAATCTTGCATAAAACAAACCAATTTGCAAGACAACTTTTAATAATGCAGTTGCTTGATTCGTTTCTAGGCATGCTTTTTGAAAAATGTACCAGAGAAACAGAAACGGAAGGATTGGGTGTGCTTAAAGTTGCGGCTTTCAATTATTGATCTGTTTTTACTGTAGAGGTGTCAAGGTATACCAAACACCCTGGTGTGTAAGTGTGGTGAATCCTTTAATACTCCAAAAGCTAAGGATAGCCTGAGGTTAAATATTAATTGGCATAAGATGTTGGCTAAACTGCCCTGTATCTCTCTGAATGGGAGTTGCTTTGCTCAGTGCTGATGAGGACAGAATTTCAAGTGGGAAACCATCTTGCTGTTTTGAGACTATCAACATGTATTGCTTAAATATTATGTTTACCCATTCTTTTACAAAGAAAATATTTAAACACCAGAGGCTACGTGTCTCCCATCAGTTCTTTCCATAGTTTTCTACAATGTTCAGATCAGATGGGGCATTCTAGCAGCTTTTTTCCCCCTTTTTTTTCTGAAACAAATCAAGCTATTCTTTGGCTCAAGGTTCAAAATCGTTATCTTGCTTAACCATCTGGGTATCCTCAATCTTCTTCTTCCTGGTAAATTACATCATAATCTATAAAAAAAAAAAAAAAAAGAGCAGAGTAGAAAGACATCCATATTGTAACTCGGAGGGGTCACTCAGGACGATGTGCTCTAGAAACCGCCACTGCTCGGTTCATTTGTCTACCCATCATTGATTGAAGCATATAATGCCTCAATAAACAAATGTGTGGCGTTGCTATTTGCCATAAAACAGCTGGTATAGTTTTTTGGGGGGTTGTCATGAGTTCTTTTTGACCTCAAATCTAACTGATCATGGTATCTAAAGAGTTTATTTTGTTCTCGTCTGATCAAATAATATTCCTCCAGTTTTTTATGGGCTCTAATTTCTGTTAAGCAAACACGGTATATGATTCATTGGTTTTATCTTCAGGCATTGTTTTGAAGCTTTTTTTTTTTGCATTCAGTCAAATGCAGTTTAGTGCGTGAAGTTTTATTTTCTTTGAAACGGTTGTAACTTTAAGTCTTGAGATCTTGCTGGGAGCTTGTGGTTATAAACCATTTATGTTGTAATGTAGTTGTTTCCATTTCTGGATTATGATCCCAACAGGGCTCACTGGATCTTGTAGTAGTTAGGAAATATCTTCTGTCACCATATCTACTGGTATACTTTGAACAGTAATGTTGGGACGGTTGTTTCTTTTCCTTGTGTTGAATCTTAAGGCATTAATTGGGATGTTGCCTGCTGGTTTTGGGTTTTATACCTCCCCCTCCTCGTCTTCCACTGTATCTGCGACCAGTTTGCAGGGGCAATAAAATTAGCAGAGACTCCCGGACTTGTATATCCTTATATGTTTTGTTTCTGTAAATCCCTGCACTCATCAATATGATGCCTCCAAACTATAACACATAAAAGAGAGAAAGATAAATCTTCCTGATAGTGGGTTTAGTTTAGTGTAAAATAATAATGGATTTTCTCCATTTTGCATCAAAACTGGATCTAACCCCATTAATTCACTCAAAACTATCAGAATTTCCAGTCTTTATTATTTTTTATGCTTTTCTTTTACTGTTACCAGCTCATGGAGAGAAATCCAACCAGTTTTGCTGAAATGAATTGTGACATTAGAAGAGTGAGTTCACAATTTATCAGGGAAATTTTATGCTGAGGACTTTGACTTTTAAATGTGTAGAGTGGGTGGATTGCCAAATCATGATTTTAATTTTGAATATATTATTTAGTTTTTTCTTTGTTTTAAGAAACAGAAAAAGATCAAAATAGCTTTTTTTTATTTTTTTATTTTTTTAAATCATTTTTGCATTCTGCAGCAAATATACAAACATACATTTTAACATCACACCAATGCATACAAAGGACAACACAGACATACGAAATCATACAATTGTAGATGGAAAGAAACTTAATCATAGTTTCATACATTTTTTAAAAAACTTTTTTTCATTAGATCAATTAGCTTTCCTCAGTTTATTAGAAATTTATTGTTTTTATTAACCAATAAGATTTTATGACTTGTGGGATTCTGATATTGGCCTCACTATTTTAACACGTTTCACGTTGTATTTTAGTCCAGAGAAGCTTTTAGTTTGCCTTTAATCAACAAGCACAGATTGTTAAAGTCTATTTTTAAAGAAACTGCTGTTGATATAAAGCTCAAGGTTTAGTTGGACCCACAGATCTTCATTGCATGCAAGTTTAAGGGCAAAGCCATTGCTCTGTCAGCTGTGACATATTTGCTCACACCTATTAAGTAGATAAACGTGATGCATATGATAATGACCCTCTTGAATGCCTTGGCAGTGATTGAAGAATGTGAGTCATTTTCAGTGCATCCTCATAAGATGCATCTAGTTTATTATTAATCAGACCAGCCTGGTCATTACTGTCATGGTAAAAGGAAAGAGCCTGTTTATTGTTTGGATTTTAAGATAAAAAAAAAAGGGCTGTCCCTTTTGAGATTCTGAAATGAATTAAATCGAACCTTAAATAAAAACAAAGCAACATAAAGAAGCCACGAATGAGCTTACTTTTATTTTTACTTTATGCTTTTCTAAAAACTGTAAGTGGCACCTTTGTTTCTTATTATGTGGCAGTGATATATTTACATAAGTTGCATAATGGGACTAAACTGACTCGGCATGCCTGCTGCTTATGTTTACAAGAAACCTCCACAAATTGTTAAGTGCAATCAAGCATTTTTTTTCTCCAAACTCTGTTCCTTGGGGACAATGTTTTGCATTCCCTGTTTTGCTCTAGTTCCCCTGATATAAATTATTATATTACCTCCTCAGCATGCAACTGATCGCTGCAGGAGCCTCAATCTCTCATTTATTTAAGTCAGGTGTGTAGCAGTAGGGAAATCTCTAAGACATGCAGGGCTGTGAGGACCAGGGTTAGACACATGTGCTTTAGGTCAGACATCAGGATTTAAGCTTTTAGTAAGAAAGCTCTAGGACATAAGAAGATGCATACAATCCAAAAATCCTCCATAAAAAAGCTCAAATACACATACTATGGACAATTAAGGAGGGGATTTTATGTTCTGTTAGTAAAATACGTTTTTCTGTAAAATTGGAGTAAAACTGACTGACGCAGTCCTTATAGTGCCGTGTTCCATTTTATTGTACAGTTAATCTGGCACCAATCAGTGGACACACTTCTCAATATGTAGAAAAAAGAAATATAACTGATATTTATAATGGCAAAATTTGTTATTTTTTTCCCTTTTGATGTTAGTCATATAAAAATTGAGAATAGTCTGTTTTGTGATAAGGTGCCAGATCTCTTCTGGCTTTCACCTGAATGATCAGAAAGGTCTCACCTCTGTAAGACCCACTTGACCCCGATATCTTTCACTATTTCTTCCACATCGTTCATACGAGATTCCATAAAGTTTGACTAATAATTGAGAGTTTCCTTTTTATTTATATAGCAGAGGAAGTCATAAAATTAGTTTTATGTCGACACTAAACAGAACCAGTGGCACTCATTACAAACATCCAATGCCATTGATTTGGCTGCTGCTGCTTTCATCCACTGTTAACTAAGGATACTTTAGATTAAACTTATGGATGCTGTAAAATCATGAAGGAAAAGGCTTTAAAACGTGATTGCCTTCTCACTCTGAGGGGAAAGATTCAGGCTACAGCAGAGCAGTCAAGCATTAAAAAACAATTTCCCTCAAAGAGTGCCTTTGTGAACACAATGATCTGTTCATTTTGTCATTACCAACCATGTTTTTCTCTTCCTGCAAGGCTAAGCCTTTCTGTGGGTCATGGTAGTTATATGTGCCATCACAGTTAGTGTTTCTGCAGCAGAGGGGGCTTTTCTTATGATTGACGCAGCTAAACTAGTTGGGAGTGCTGGAAAACCTTGCCCCATTGGAAAAAACAAAACAAAATGCTTGAGCGTCCTAATAAACTGGATTGATATTTTTGAAGCGTTTCCCATTTTGCTCTGAAGCCACACACCCTTTATGCTTGCTCTTTTATTTTTGCTTCTAGTTTCTTTGTTCTTTTGTTGTTCAGTTCAGTAGTTGGGAGGAAAAAAAGGAGCAAATCCAGGCGGATATGAGACAAACAGAAAGTAGAATGACCTCCAGGGCCACGTCAGTGTGGAGGCAGCAGTGACAGCAGATGTCCAGGCACTATGGGCTCACCCAAATAAATTAGCATTATAAACTGTACTTTTGTGGGTTTTAGTTGTTTTGTTTAGAATAAATTATTTAAAGCAAAGATTTTTTATGTATTACCCGGTATATTGAAATAGTTCAGTACATTACAGTATTTAATAGACTTAAACTAGTATGTTGTTGTGTGTTTTAGTGATTCTGTTGGACATATTGTTTCATGTTGTATTTGTAACATTTGCATATTTATTAACCTCTTACTGATTATCCAGGCAAAACTTTTTATTTATTTATTTATTTATTTTTTTTCCCTCCTTTCTCTCTTTTTCCCACCACGGTTTCTGAGTCCCGAATTGTGGATGATCTGTGTTAAATTGTTGTAACAATCCAAAAGCCAAAACATAATATAATTTAATTTAAATTGTATCAAACACGGTTTTAGTTTTATTTAGAAGGAAAACTGCTCCTGAAAATCCTGGATACTCAAGTTTGGTCAGAAAAAATAAAAAAAAAGTTACAATAGTAGGCTAAGTATCTCCCCATGGTTTTTGTTTTTATGCTCGGTCTTGCTTGTTTCGTCCAACTTTTGTCCAATTTCACACTTCATACAAAATCGCAAATCGAAGTCTTATGTGATTACATAATTGTCCAGCATGACATCGCTACTGCAATTGCAATTAGATTAATCGTGCAGTATTATGATGAAACAATGAAATTTGAATGTATTTGGTAAACAATGTGAAGTTTATATATTGCAAGAGTACTGTGGCATATTGCTTTATCTTCATAAATTGGAAAAGTTGATGGGAATGATGAAATGTAACATTTTCAAAGCATTAAAAGGTTTTGAAAATTTTCTCACTTCATCATGCTACAATGCATGTGTTTGAGAAATTAGGAGAAAAAGCATTGACCAGTTTTCAAAGTTGTTTACAAGTTGAAATCCCCTTCCAACCTCCACGTCCATTTCTTTGTAGAGCCACGTTTGGCTGAAGTTACAGCTGGGTTTGCCTCTACTCGTCTTGCAGGTCTAGTAACTGAAATATGTGCTCAGTCATCTTTGCAACATTGTTTTATGCTTGGTCTATCACATAATTATAAAAGTCCATTATTCTTTGTTTTTGCCTTGGATACAATGTGAAAAGTTTCAAGGTTTATGAATTAATTTACAAGTCAATCCTGTCATTGTGAGTCTCCAGAATGCAGAATATTTTTATCTTTTATGCTAAACTTAACCTTTGCTGGACTCGACAGCTCGGATGGGAATGTGTTATTCTGCAAAATATGCCCTGATGGGGAATGAGGAGCAAATGGTCAGCACAGGGACAGACAAGATATGAAGTTACTGCTCAGAGCACTGAGCATAATTTTAACACACATGCACATCTATCCCTATTTAGACTCTGTGCTGAGTGAGGACAACTAAGATATATTGAAAATGGAGACTTCTTTTTATATGAACAATGCACTCTAGCTTACTGCTTGAGATTTTTAGTATTCACTGTGAAGGTTTTTAGATTATAATTCAAATTTAATGTGCATTTTTTTTATGTGCATTTTGAAATATTGCATCAGAAAAGGTTCATGGAGAGGTTCAAAAAGAAGATAAAAACATTTGAAATAACTTCCCTTAATTTTCCGAAAAAGCAGTTAAAGCTACTAAACAGAGGATCGAAACACATTTGCTGAATAATTACTGACGCACTGGTAGCTCCATTACAGTCTGGTGCAGAGGGTGGAAGGTGTTGTCCATAATGGATGCAAGCTTGGACAGCACCTATGTCTCTGTCCCTTGACAGCATTTGGCAGCTCTAACACAAGTTGTTATGACAGAACAATTAGCACTGGTCTAAAGGTAACATAGTCCTGAAAAACTCACTTGTTTTTTCTCTGTGTGGTCCATGCTAGTTTGCAACTTCTACTTCCTGTTTATTAACGTGTAACATAAACTTTACATGACATTACACTTCGTATGTGTAGTTAATTTGCTGCAAACCATTTTCTTATTTTTTGCATAACTTTAAAGGTATAGTGGAAGATGTATAGTGGAAGATCATCAAAATAAGTGGTCCTCCTAATTGTCAATCATTCTGGTGATATGTTTACTTAAGGCCGTCCTATGTGCTCGTCCCCATTTTCACTTACCAGTGGTGAGACAACAATGACCAGGACTACAGAGAGGAGGTGGAGCGGCTGGTGCGGAGAAAAAAACCTGATCCTTAATGTGGAGAAAACACAGGAGCTCATTGTTGAGTTGAGGAAGAACCGTCCTAACCACGCTCCACTGCTCATCAACAGCTCAGCTATAGAGGTGGTCAGCAGCACCAAATTCAGACACATCACAGACACCCTAAACTGGACTGTAAACACCACCTCACTGGTCAAAAGGGCACAGAAGTGCATGTACTTCCTGCAGAGGATGAGGAGAGCCTACCTGCCCCGACCCATCCTCACAATCTTCTACAGAAGCACCATAGAGACCAGTTGTCTCACTGTGTGGTGTTGAGGCTGCAGCACCTCAGACTGGAAGAAAGTGGGAAGAGTGGTGAGAACAGCAGAGAAGATCATCAGGACTCCTCTTCCCTCCATTAAAGACATTTTATTCCAGCACTGTGTGTCCCGAGGCCGTCCAGCAGATTTTGAAACAGCTTCTTCCGCACTGCCATTAGGCTGCAGAATTTCGAATAAAACAAGAAAAAAAAAGCGCTGAATGTTGGAAAAATTGTAAATCATATCTCAGTCTTGTGTTTACATTTGATCACCATGTTTACATTTTATCACTGCTGCAGTTTAAGAAATGGAAATGTCTTGAGAGCTGTACTCAACAAAGTTTCTTTTGTTTACACCATGTGGGTACAAAAGTCTTTGTACCAAACTTAATTTAGGTGAAAGAATGATCTTCCTCTTTTGTATAAAAAACAGTTGTACGTTGATTAAAAAGAAAATACTTTTGCATGAATTAATCATTTGAAAACAAGACTATGAGTTCACTTATAAATTCGATTTTTAGAGTCACCCATTTTAAATTAATCTTAATTCAAATTATGCTCTGCTACCAAGCTGCAACGAGTTCATGGAATCCAAAATCTCAGCATCGGCTAATCTGGTCATCAAAGATAAATTTTGCAAAAGAAAAATTAAGAATGCTGATAAGAAGAAGCAGAGTTTAATAAATTTACAGTTTGACTTATAATGCATACATTTATTGTTGTCCTGTTTTTAACGTCTCCAGTCATTTGAATAAAAATATGCGACTCACTGCCTTAAAGTTTATCCAGTCTTTACTTGGTGCTATCTCTACAGGCAGACTCTGGGAGAATATGATGTTTAGCCTTGTGTTTTTATGTTTTTCTGCCTGTCAATGGAGAGATGAAAGTACTGTGATTAGGTCATGAATACTTTATCAAAGAAAACAGACACACACACAGCAGTGGCAGATATACTGCCTTTGATTTGGTCTGATGGCCTTTGTAGTTTTTTCAGATTGACAGTAATTGAACCAATTCCAGCTACCTTAAAGTTAAACCTTACAGTGACAAGTTTATTTTATTTTAGCTGGCTAGACGGGGCAAAGCAAACCTACTTAATATACCAGTGTTGGGTGACCAAACTGGTTTATCTCTGTCCTAAAAAAAACTGCTTTCCCGCCTTTGGAGGAATTTATTTTAACTAAAAATGTTAAAATGTCACCTACTGTAGGTACTTTAGATGCTTTTTCCACAATTATTGATCTGTTAGATTCTAAAATGGGCTGTTGTTTGACACCATTTTAGTCTTAGTGTTTCTATTGAGGAAGTATTTTAAATTCTAATGTTTTATAAGGAGTCAAGTATGAACTTAAACATTACTCTACAAAAATAATCTAAAAATGAGTTTCCACCTTTTTTTTAAAGTAAGACTTAATTTGAGTAATTAATTAAAATGAAATGTCAATGGAATCAGTATGTTTAGCCTAATGGCTTATTCCATTGGAGTGTCTCACTTACCTGTTCAATTCTAAAAAAACAGCATCTTAAGCTTAGATTCAAATCTTCTGAATTGTATGTTAGCTGTAGATGTTTTTATTTTAAAAAATAATATGAAAAGTGTTTTTTTTTTCTTAAGTAATGTAATGTGTTTATTAAGTTAAATAAGAATATTTCTTTTTGAAAATACTGATCAGTATCTAATATTTGAGATGTTAATGACAGATATTTACTGCAGACACAATATCAGGTCAGTAAATTACACCATTACTTTCTTTTTCACTTCTTTTTGTCTACGCTGAGTTCGAAATGTTTGATCTGAGCATCACTCGCTCACTCTCCTCACTCCACGCTGGCTCGCCTGTCATTGTTCCACGCTCTCACATTTTCAACGTCTGCAACTTTCATCTAAAGCTCAATATCCTGGATATTGTTTATGACAGGCTATAAAAAAAAAAAAACCAGGCGAACAAATGAAGGGGTGCTGAGGCTGACACTGTCTGGACGATTTCTGAAGAATAACCCTTAATATGGTAAGATAATTAGATTGGCGTCTTTTGTTCAGATGCAGTAGGGGAAAGTTCAACACAGTAATTATGATATTGTCTCTATCATATTAGGGTTGTCATCCATGCTTAGCACCTTCTTTATTTGCTGCAGAGGTTTTCTTATGTAATTATGTAGAGTTTAATTCCTTCATTTAGGCTGGCTAGACAGCAGCAAGTCAGACTGTTTCCTCTTTGCTCCTCCAGACCCGGTCTCTCCTCACTAACACTTCACCACTTTCACCTCATGTGAACTCCTTCACATCTGTGGAGGGCTCTCATTATTAACAGGCAGGTTATAAATAAACAGGTAGGAGGCTCTTATTGCATGGAGGAAATGGCCGTTGCCATGGTTACTGATGGGCGATATGCTCACCCATCTGTTCAGTTACATCAAGTATTGTTTGACCTCTCCGTCACAGAGGATATTTTGATAAATCCATCATGACCGTACTGTAAGCCGCTGTAGTTCAAGTAAACGGATTCGGTTAGCTCGTTTTTCTGTCTAAAGGAAACACATTGTACAACATAAATAAAATGTGGGCTTTAATGATTTTGGCCAAACAGTATTGCTTTAATTAGCTTTTTACAGCTATGGGTTGTTTATTACTGCTGTTAAAAATGAAGAGTTTTCTGTACTCCTTTGAGCAGCTGCAAGGAACTGTGAAATTTACAGTGATGCAAATAAAGCTTGAAAAGGTTAAATTAGCTGTTGTTGCACTTTGTTTTATTTATTTTTTTTAGCCAGGCAAGGAACTGGATTAACACAGGGGATGTTACTGGTTGAAGGACAAATAAATCAGCTTATTAATGTTCGAAGCTTAATTTTACTTAAGTATTAAAGTGTAATTTAATTAAACCATTATCGTAAATGCAATGCAAAAGTTGACACAAGGTAAAGAATTTCAATCACTTATAGTTTCTAAACTCCAAAATATCTGCAAACAAAACAATTAAAAGATACAAATTAAACATTTTTTTTAGGTTTAAAATATTAAAAAGTTGGATTTACTGTTCACTGCAGGATAATGGGAATAATGCATTATCTAATCCATCTAATCCAATTTTTATAATGCGGGAAATTCCCTCTTTGAAAAATCATGGCGATGTGTAGCTACTAATGTGGACGTTTCTTTGGATTCAGATGAAGAAGAACGTTTCCGCTACTCACTGGTGCGCACTCTTTTCTTTCTTCCTTTTCTCTTATAGCAGTTTAGGTTTTTGGGTAGCAAATCAGTGGTTATGAGATTCAATGTCTTTAACCTTTAAAATATCCCAAATGTTTAATTTACACAATATTTCATTTACATTTCAGCCTAACTGACTAAAGCTTTATCCCCGGTGAAATGAGCTGCTTCATCTGTAAAACTTACTGTCCTGTACCCTTTACCAGCCAAAGCTTAAAAAAACTCAACTTTGCGCCGCCAGTCTGATGATGTTTCTCCCACTGCAGCAGTGGTAAAGAAACGTAAGGCAGATTCAGCAAAAAAATTAATGGCCAACACTTTCCACAATGTGCAACTGCAGCATGAAGATGAAATAAAGGAGCTTCTTAAAACTGCCTACTTTGTTGTAGAAAACGAAATGGCCAAAGCTAAATTTTGCACATATATGCTTTGATCTAACATAAGGAAAGAGTAAGCTGCGTAGGTAACCTTACAGGGTTTTTTTATCCCATGGAGGTTTTTTTCCATTCTCAAAAAGATGTTCTTCCTTTAACCCCACAGTTAAGTGGAAAAAAAGAGATCAAGCAAGGGGAAGGGCAAGAGAGAGCAGTTGAAACAACAGCTAGGGGAAAAAAAGATGGAGAATGAAAGTGACATATTAATCTGAGGTATGATTAGCAAAACATAACACCTGTAGTCATTAACTAATAGGCAGCAATGCTCTGCGCTGGAATGCAGGTGGAAGATTTGAAATCTACTGTACAGACGATCAAACAACATGTTCTTTTCGGAATTCTGCTTTCTTATAGAGGTTTGGGACCAAAATGTGCTCCAGTGTGAATAACTAAATCTCTATGTAAATAACTATCTAAATTAAATGAACTGTAGAAAGGGAAGCTCTGCTCCACTGAGTTTTCCTTCAACTAATCCAAACTGCCGCTCTACAGTATGAATGCTCCTCCTGTTCAGGCTCTTCACTGAGTGTCTGTGGAAACTCTTGGTGCTTCAAGTGGTTTTATTTCCAAGTTGGATTTTTACCAAACACTTGAATGATCCCAGTCATTCAAAGCTTTTCCAACATTATTTTAGATCAGAGATGTTTTATTATTTTTTTTACTTCACTGGATGTTTTATGTTAAAATTTCCTGCAGTCTTAATTAATTTTGTTTACTCGAACTTGTTGGCAGCTAAATCATTTAATTCACTGCAGGACTTTTCCAGTTGAAGCCTCAATGGGGCTATTTTCTGAGATTTCTCAGTAAAAGGTTGAACTTTGAGCTTTAGCTGATCGAAACAACTGAAAGCTTTTATTTTTATCTGTTTCATTCTAACATAAGCATTACCTTCAGCCCTTTACTTAATTAGTTAATTGCCTTTATTTCCCTCTCTTCTTTGACACAAAGAATAACTTGGTTGAAAACCTAATAACAATAAAGTGTGTCTAAACTGAAAGATTATCTCAAACTTGGACTAGACTAGATTTAGATTAGATTTTTGTCTGAATTTGTGTAATTTTTCCAACTGCCAGATATATATTTGTTTCTATTTCTGGTAGAGGCATTTCTGCAGTTTTTTATTCAAAACCCTTTGTTTCTCTTCTTAATAGGTTTTTTTTCTGTTAAAAATAACCTGGTGGTAATTTCAGACAATCTAAACACCTGTGTCTTCATGCAAGGTTTCATCTAAGCGCTGCTGTGGTTCAGCAGATGCCAGAGCTTTGTGAGAATAACATATGATTAGAGGTATTGTTGAATCCCTGAAGCATTTTAACTGATAATAACTCTCTCTCCCTTGTCTTGTTTTTTTTTATTCCCTATTTCTCCTTAAGGTGACGTGTAATTGTTTCACCATCAGTGACGGGGAGCTGCAGGAGGTTGGAGTGGGGCTCTATCCAAGGTACCACACAATTTCTTTTATTAGTCTTGCATGTATAAAATGTCAGGATTTGAAGCCCACAGAAGTAAAATGTTCAATTAATTTTAGTATAACTCATCTTGCCCAGACCTGTAACTTTCACAGGATTAAAAAGCAGCTTGGAGATGCAGTATTTGCCCCATCAGTCCTTCGCTCACGCTCGTTCAAAGCCCTCACAGTGCTTCCCGCTCTGGCCTGACACTTCTTTGAAGTCAGGAGCAAAGGAAAGTAGGAGAGAGGACATGAGTTATTTTTTCCTTGTTAGGTGAAAAAAATGGAAAGAATATCATCACAACGTTTCCACGACAGAAGCCAAATTTTTTATGGAAAAAACGAGAGTTGACTAGAGCCTCTGTATAAATGATGAAACGGTTTCTGCCTGGACTGTGAAAGTAAAAGATCTATGCACAAACACACACAGGATGCCGATACGCTCAGTAATCCCTCTATTGCTTCCTGGGTGAGTGGGGTGGGATTTGGCCTGTTGTTGTACATGCTGTTAGTGCTGCTACCCGCACAGTCATGCTTGTGGTCACTAATGCTGCAGGTTTCCCAGCCAGTTTATCTGGCCGACGTTGAGATGTCAGATGGTCACAGCGGCATCAGTGAAGCTCAGCCAAACTGTGTCTGGGTGTGAGTTGTGTTTTTACTCATCCATTAATGATGCACCCGTTTGCAGGATGCTCCCCTGCCTATTCGTATTTTAGGTTGCTTAGCAACCATGGGTTAGCTAAAGAAAGGGAGGATTATTCTGCTAAGGTTGCACCTCAGTTCAACTAGTCTGTTTATTTTCTTATTTTGTCTCTTTTGTGCTTCAGAAACTACTTCTTTCTGTTCAGTTGGCTTTTTCTCCTAATTATTCCTCCTACATCATTGCTTCAGTGCTTATTATCCTGCAGAATTTATGAGTTCTCTGTTAGGAATAAAGGTGTGTTTCCATTAAAGGAAACTTTGTATTCATCATTTCAAGTGCATATTATCTAATATCTTATTTTAAGAGTAAAAAAAACTAATTCCATTTGAAAATCATCGTATTTACCTACTCAAACACTTCATTTAAGACATTTTTGCTCATTTCAAGATCATTTAGCAGTGTGCTTGTTTCCTTTTTAACTATACTGCATCACCACTAGGTAACCAGGGCCAGATCAGATAAAAGCAGGTAGAAATCTGCGATTGTATGGAGGTTGGACTTTTGGATGTAGCTTTGTGGTGGGACGTTGCTCAACCTTGATTACAATCCAACATTGTAATATTTACAAATAGGAGGCCCTAACTTCCACTCTGAGCTTCTTGCAGGGCGACCGGATTTGAAGCCTCTCTTCAACCCTATTCAGAGATTGTAACTAGTGAAATTAGAATATCTTTCATTGTTTATCACTACTGCCTGACATTGTTAATTTCTCATATTAAAGTTCATTCTGTTTTAGTTTTTTGAAGCATTTTTTAAAGATGAATTTTCTCATTAATTGTCTTAGTTTACTATTTTTTTACCCCATGTTGGTAAATGAAGAATTAATTGGGATTAATCGTGTTTATTTAGTTTGTTTTACAAGCCACCATCAACCATGATTTCTGCCTCTACAATCAAGATGACACCTAAACAGAAGCTGCAGCAAAAGTAGAGCTAGACCAGGTGGAGCTGATAGAAAATGTCATCAATCAGTGCTGAAAGGGTTACAACACCATTTCTAAGGCTGTGGGACTAAAACGAATGGATGCTGCTTCCATTATCCTCAAATAGAGAAAACATGGAGTCAGCCTTCCAAAGAGTGTTCAACCCTTTAACAGTCGACGACTACTCCAGATGTAGTTAATTCAGATTAGAAAAAGGCCTGAAAACGCTTAATGGTGGCTATTTGCATAAGAACGTATTAGTTTGGACATCTTCTTCGGATGCCCCCTGGACGCCTCCCTCGGGAGGTGTTCCAGGCCTGTCCCACCGGGGGGAGGCCCAGGGGACGGCCCAGGACACGCTGGAGAGACTATGTCTCTCGGCTGGCCTGGGAGCGCCTAGGGCTTCCCCCAACAGAGCTGGAGGAGGTGTCTGCGGAGAGGGAAGTCTGGGAGTCTCTGCTTAGTCTGCTGCCCCCGCGACCCGGTTCCGGATAAAGCGGGAGACGACGAGTACGAGTACGAGTACGAGTACGTATTAGTTTGGATAGAGTTTTTTTTTTTTCATAATTTAGAGAAAAAAAAATTCATCTGGAGATCGTTGTCCGCATTTGAATTTTCTTAATGATCAGAATTTTTTTTGTGGAAACAAAAACAAATAAAATGCATTAGTATGTGAAAGCTAAATACGCATATAATAATATATGCATCTATGCATATATATATGCATATTATTATATGCATATAATAATAATTTATGCAAAGTAGTCTTGAAGTAAACGTCACATAGTACAACAGCATCATCAGTGCAGTGCTGTGAATACGACCTGCTTGGATTGCATCAACCTGCAGCACCCGTCATGTTCCTCTTGAATCTCCTTTTATGCCTCTAGTTCCTTTAATTAGCCTTTATGTATAAAATGTTTTCATTATCTTAATCCATATTTTGGTATAAATGCTTAGCTAAAAGTTAATTAGAAACATGTTTTGTTTGTTCTTTATTACGGCTACAAAAAGGAAGGAAGTAATGAAATGCCAACAAGTAGTGACATTATGAACTGAAACATACCAGCTTACAGCATACTGAGGCTCTGATTTTCAAATTCTGATTTCATAGTACTTTCACATTTTTACACAACTAATTCAGTTTCATCTGTTTAAAGAGGTGGGTTGTTTTGGTCTTGTAAGTTATAAATGTATTTTCTCAGCACATTCTAAAGCCCTGCTGATGCAGCTGTCTAAATCATGTAGGTTAAAATATGGAAACATCAGAATCACACAAGACATCAGCTCATGAGGGCTAGAGGTCTCCATGTCTGCTTTATAAAATAATAGGCTTGTTTTTAAATAACTTGTGGAAGTTCTAAGATGTTTTCTCAGTACATATTGGCTCAATGTAAGGAATCATGTTCTGCACTTTCACATGTCCCACTCCACTCTGCTACACTGCAACATTTACTTTCCAAGGTACCGTTTATGGGAGACTTGGTTTAGTCAATTATTCTGATTAACATGCTAATGAGCTGCTCTCCTTCAAGATAAAAGCATCTTTCGGTAGCTTGACGTCTAGTTGGTATTCAACCTGCAACTACTCCACTGTAGAGCAAAGCCAGGGGCGTTATTGATGGTTTTACAAAGGCTGAACACGCATTCCTAATCTCATGCACCCATTGTTTCGCTGAATATGATGAACGATAGCTGCAGTAATGGAGGCGCTGTTAATGCACACAAACCCCCTCCAGTGTTTTTTCCCAGCCACATGTGCAGTAATAAATGTCTATTTGTTGTGTGGTGGGCTCCTTAAAGAGGCTTTAATTCTCATTATGCTTGAGGTAATATACTCATCAGGTAGAGATTTAAAGATTTAGTTTCGGGTAAAAATCCATTTTGCAGACTCTCTCTTGGGTTTAATGCTTAAATTTTCAGTTAATTTATGCAAATACTGCTATGATATACTAAGTTTTTTTGTGTGATCAAAGTTACGTAACAATTAGGTCTGATTCATCTTCACGATCATATTGAAGGTCAAGGCTGCACTGTTTGAGAGCTTCTATGCTGCAACTTTAAGATGCATTCCTGCTCCCCCGATGCCTTGGATTTTTTCTTCTGTTGGTCATCCTGCTCTGCAGAGGCCAATCAATGTAATATTCGTTTTATTCAGATATTCTGTCACAGGGATAGATTTGAAGAGCTCTTTTCTAGTTTTTGTTCATTTACAAATGAACCACACCCCACTGTGTCTGTATCCATCCTAGAGGGAAATGTCTTACAGGTGTGTTACAGGTATGTATAAAAACCTTTTAATTTTTACTGGATGACCTCACTCGTTATATGTAGAAGAAGAATAATGAAGAAGAATGTTTTTAAGATGACTTGGATAATAGCGCGTTGTGACAAACACCAGAAACAACACGGGGACTTGCTCAACAGTCGATACTGCCCCGTGACATCACAAACCAGTAAAGCACATTAAAATGAAAAATTCCTATTTAATACCTAATAATTAATAACACTTATGCATTGATCAGTATGTAATAATTTTATGTTTAAAGTATGTTTAATATGACCAGCCTTCTCCTTTAAAAGTTGCTGTTCTCATAGCTCATACAAGCTTACTGTGCCCGAGCAACCGCCCTAAATCCCTCAATCACTATAAAGAGCGGGAATATGTAG
The DNA here is from genome assembly GCF_016077235.1 of Cyprinodon tularosa. Taxonomy (NCBI): domain Eukaryota; kingdom Metazoa; phylum Chordata; class Actinopteri; order Cyprinodontiformes; family Cyprinodontidae; genus Cyprinodon; species Cyprinodon tularosa. The sequence continues at coordinate 153,216 of NW_024039055.1, read as the reverse complement.
TGGACTTTATAGTGAACTCAGTCAACTTGCCATTCGAACAGATGATCACTTCCCCGTTGGTCAAGTAACTCCTCCTCTTTATTATTAGTGGCTGCTGTAGGGTAGCGGCAGCCTATGGAGAGCGCGGATGGCTGTGACAGCAAATTTAATTGGGATATATCTGCCTCTTCTGAGGCCTTTCTTTTCTTCTCATACACTTCTTAGACACTTTTGTTCTTATGACCCTCAGCCATTTTCAAAGCTTCAATGACTGTCTGAAACCGTAGCTCACCACACATATATGCCTGAAAGTGCATATGCGCAGAAAAAGATAGCTAAGGGGACGAGCATGTAGAACGGCCTTAAGGAAACACCTCACCAGAATGATTGACAATTAGGAGGATCACTTATTTAGATGGTCCACCCAGAAATAAAAGATCATCCTCTATACCTTTAAGACCAGACAAAGATCCTAGAGATAACCTTCATAAATTGTGATTTTTTTTTCTTGAATTGTATCTTAAAGAGACCCTTTTAGTCATTCAGATTGATAGGTGTAACTTCTTAGGTCAGTGCCCTTGAAAGCAACAGTTAACGCTGTACTGCACAGCATTAACTAGTCTCCCTTGGTGTTTTGGAATACAGAGTTACTGGTAAAGACAAGGCTACATTCACCACTCGAAATCAAATCCCACATCAGAGAACCAATACTATATCTGATCATGTAAGTGTCATACTGTATGTATTTTGTTACCTAATTGCTGTAAACTGTCGCTCTAGGTCACACGATTAATTCAGCAACAGATCTGACACTCTTAACCCTGGTCTTGAAGGCTCACTGTCCTACATGTTTTAGGTGCTTCCCTGCCTCCAAAATACCTGACCTGAATGAAAAGTTACATAAAAGGCTTTTGTAGCATCTGATTGCTGTCGAGGAGGAAATGCAATCATTTGAATCGGGTGTGCTTCAGTAGAGACACATCTAAAACATGAAGGACAGTGGGCCCTAATGACCAGGGTTAGGAAACCCTACTCTAAGTTACATAGGATAGTTTTTTTAGTAGTTCAGCATCAATATTTGACAAATACTTTATATTGACATGAAAATTAATACATCTTTACATAAACTTATACTTGACTCCAAACTTACACAGTGTTGCTTTAATTGTTTTAGACTGTATCTCAATTATGTGTTGTTTGTTTTCATTGTGATGCAAGTTTTGCTGCCTCTGGCAGGACTCCCTCTGGTCCCTCCATGGTTCAATAAACCTTAAATAAAATAAAATTTGGTGATATTAAATAAATAAAAAAATTGTCTCTTCTTGCAGCTTGCTGATGGAGATTCTCAGTCATCCAGGTCACAGTTAAAAAACAACCCACTGGACTTTGTTTTCCAAGTTTTAAGACGTTTAGCTTCCCATCCAGCCATCCATCCCTTTCTGGATGTAAAGCAAGAAGTCTTCAAACTCGAAAAAAAAGTCTAGTGGTTTGTTTTTTTTTCACATTTTTGCAACTTCTTTCTGCTCTTTAAAAATGTCGATCTCTTGCAGAACATCCCTGATTAGGTCAACCGTATGTTTTACCTAATACTTAAATGTTTCTATAATGGCATAATATATAACAATGAACTTATTATATCCAGTGTCAGTGGGGAAGATATGCTAGAATAACGTGTTATACATCAAATGTATACTTCAGAGATGTAAATTAAAAAAAGTTTCATATTTTAAAATAATAATTGGGTAAACCAGTTAAACTTATTTATGAAAATAAGCTTAATTATTCATAAACCCTCTCATACTGGCAGGCTTACAATGTGCATCAGGAATGCTGATTGAAATCCCTCTATTGATGTCAAAAGAAGAGAAATATAACCAGAACATAGATCTGGGAAATGAACTTGTTGTGACAGAAGTTGAGTAGTATTGTTTTTGATGTCTGTAAGATGTAGGAAAATTGACAGAAGTAAAGAGTGGCTTTTGTTATGACAGAAGCAGAGGGCTTCATTTTTCTGTATACTATCCTGTGTGTATGGGTAATTTATTTTTTGTACTTTGTATTAATCTTGTTCCAAACATGCAGTTTTTACCGTCTGATGTTCCTATAAAAGATTTGACCTCTAATAACTCCTCTTAGGATGTAATTAAGGTGGCGTTAAACTCCATAAATGTCACCCTAAACAACTGTTCAAACATTATAACCTTTACCGGAACAGATCCACTTAAAGCTGTTTTATGCATAAAAGTCCCTACGTACCAGTTTTAAATTAATAATTTAAATAAGTTAATTGGTTAACAAGATCTATATAATAAAAATCCTGAAATACTCATTCTATATTATTAGACTATAGTTAACGGTAAATTAAATGTTTTCTAAAATGTACAGTATTCCCATGATCTTTTTCTTCTAAAAAGCTTCCTTTAAAAAAAAGTGCATCTGAAAAGTTCCTTTTCAGGTTAACGAGGTTTATTATGTTCATGAACTTTTACACGGGTTCACTTTGTTAGAATGGGTACGTGACAATGATGCAGATGATTGTATTAAACTGAAGCAGAGAAGCAAAATCTGCGACGTGGTAACATTTAAAAATAATCAGAACCAATTTTATTTGCAAGTAGGATTGCACTTAAAGGAATTAGAGTTGGTAAATGGACAATATAAAATAAACAATATACTCTAAACAAGATATAAGATATTGTATATGTATAGTATATAGCTATATACTATACACATTGTAGACTGCACTAATGCAATGCAGGAGGTCTGGAGATGCTACGTTGATGTAACTTGTAATTGGGTTCACAACCTATTTGTTACTGTTTATATTGACAATATTATCATCACATATTGGCCCAGATTTTAATATCACTGCATACTTATATTATAGTGTTCTTCTTTGTGGCTCAATATGTAATACAGCCTGCAACTTCAATGATAAACAAACAACAATGTAAAAACATTGGATCAAAAAATATGAATTTGTTGCAGATTTTCTTTAACACACACAATATCAAAATTATAAATACTTATATAAACATACACTGCAATATTTAAATATTCCACAAAAAGTAACAAACATTTTCCTTTTTATGCCTCTAATTTTGGTTCTTGCATTATTCCTTTTGGACATATGATCACTCCATGTGGCAGAGTTGGTAGAATTGGAGGTTGTCTCATTACTCCATGGACTATAGTTTTAAGCAGCAGAACTGCCGTCATCACAATCCCCACCGTGGAGTAACTTCGATATTTCTTAATGGTCTTACAGTGTCAGGCTCACTCGACACCTTCCGGTTTACTTCACCCTTTTTGTCAACTTTCACGATTAAAAGAATCTCTCCAGAAGGTCTCTAAATTGCTGCTTCATTTCAGCATGAAGTGGACAGTAATTGAGTGGGGGCCGACACTCTATCCCTTGATTTTTTTTTTGGTGATCTTAAACTTGTTTCAAAGTTTTCAGTCTTTCTAATGTTGCTGCATCGTATACCTCATATGTTGCCAGGTTGCAGTTTGAAAAAGTCGCCGAAAATCATTAAAATCCATCATATGAAGCCCAACATGTATGTTTATCATGCAAATGTGTTTAAACCTCTGACCAGAACTTTGTGTCCCTGCTAAATAAAACTGTATGAATTAATATTATTTCTAATGCTTTTTCACTGCAACATGCTTTGATGAATCATTGTTGTTGTTTTTTTTATTTAACAATGAGCTTAAATATTATAAAATCAGTTTAGGGTGTAGTTTAATTTTTATATTTCATAAATAATTAAACTGAAGTTTGGAAAAATCTTTAGTTATTTTTTAATCTTCTGTATGACAATATGAACTTCAGCTCTTCTTTTTAAAGATAATTATATCTTAGTTTTTCATATGACATATTTTACACAAAAAAATTTGAAATTTGTTCACAAATGATCGTATCCCTCTAACCCCTTTTCCACTCCCTTGTCCCCTGACTTCTTCCCTCACCTTTCCTACTCCCACTGGTTTTCCTCCTCTTCCTCCTGTGTCCTCTCATCTCCTTCCTTCATGTCTGATCTGCCTCAGTTTATCCCTGTTAAATCACGACTGTCGGCCAAACTGTGTGATGGTGTTTGAGGGAACAAGGCTGCAGCTCCGAGCTGTCCAGGATATCAGCCCTCAAGAGGAGGTAAGAAGGAGGAAATACATTCTGGATGTTTACAGCATGTGGAGCACGATTCTGCTTTCATTGATTACGTTCCATCTGCTTCTATGTTCCCACATTTTATCAATATTTATTTACTTTGCAATAATAATTTTACCTTCGTTGATGCATGATCTGCAAATAGAATTGGTTTGTTATAAAATGAAATTTATTGTACAGGTGCTAACAAATATCAATAGATGCAGGATGAATTTAACGTTGTTATGGGTTATTTAATCTGTAGCCAAGTGAAACATCTCTGTAAAATAAGCAGGATGACAGCTTCTAACTCGGCAGTGTTTCCCCATTTTTCTTCCATCATCCCTCGTGGCTGTGTGTAATGAGATGCATTGTGACTATATGTAATGAGATTCATCCATGCCATCTGGACGAAGAGACTCTCACACACCCACACACAATGCTCCCAGAGTAGAGTTTCATTCCTGCTCAGTTTTACTCAGTTTTACTCAGATTTATCAGTTTTGTCCTTTTTCAGAGAATCACACGAACTGTGCTCTACACTGTGACAATATATTCAAAAGTACTGTTGAAAGGACTTGCGTCCACTTCAATATTTGTGTCACTTTCTTTTTCCTGTTTTTAGTTAACTATAAGTTACATCGAGACTCTGTCCTTGACTGAAGAGCGACAGAAGCAGCTGGAGGAGCAGTACCATTTCATCTGCCGCTGCCAGAGATGTGACTCAAAACAAGAGGCAAGAAACACAGAAATCATAAAAAAACACTCTGCAATCACTTTTTTTTTATTTTTTTATATCAGTTCAAAATCACAATCCAAACCGGGAGTAAAACAATGTAAATTTTTGGGCGAGATGTTTTTCCAACTTTTTATTGTTCCATTTTATTAGTTAAATCTTCATGTATTTATACTCCAGACATATTTTGTTTTTGGAGTATTCCATTCAATCAAGAAGATTGGTCCACAAAGGAAATTGTTGGGTTTCTCTCCAAGATAATAAAAAACAAAAAAGTAAAAATTACACCTAAATGGTGTGCATTTATGAAATCATCCATATCCTTCTCAGAAATCTTTGGGAACAACAATTTAACCCAGCTTAAAATGGCTTCACAGCATGTTTCCATATAGTGATAGTTGATAGTTGAGGGAACATCCTGAATCTTCTCACGTCAAAACTGCTGATGTCAGTGTATATCCATAGGTACCTTCAGAGAATACCTTGGGTTTTTAGATGTGGGTTTGACATGGTTGTCATAAGTCATTGGTAGGATTAGAAAAAAAATCTCATCTGATAAATTGCAACATACACAATGCCGGATACATGTAGTTATGTTTTATGAATATTTTAATACATATATAATATTTTACAGCTATGCAACCTATTAATTTTGAAATAAACCCTAAAAAGAGAATGCAGCTCCGACTTAAGTAATTTAAATTAAGTTTGCCCAACTTGATTTCTTTAACTTTGCAACTTATAAACTAAATAATTTCAGTTAAATGAACTTGATGTAACTTGATTTTAGCAATTGAAGCAATTTATTTAAGTTGGAGCTGGATTATTTTTAGAGTAAAGGAAAAATAAATAAATCATGACTGACCTTTATAATGTTTGAAAAGCAAACAAGTAGCTTTCAAAGCAACTTATCACAGCATAAAAAACATTACATCCACACCTCTCTAAAGTTTTGCAGCTTCTGATGGACTGTTTGTTTGGAAAGACTTTTAAATTAGAATAAGTCAAATTGGTAAAAAGGAAATATAATGAAGTATGCGTTTCTGCTGCATAGATCCTGCATGGGTTTTATCCTTTTGATGTTGCTCTGTGTCAACTTGCCCCTAAGTCCCTCCCTACCTAATATTTATAATGAGGATAAGAGTACAAACAGGTTCTACCTGCAGATATGCTCACAGCATGTTTCTCAGCATGGATTTGTGGCAGAATTCTCTCCTAAAACCGGAATGAACACTGCAAGTAGAGTAAATGGTATAAGTTCTGAATGTTCAGTTTTAATGTTTCTGAAAAAGTAAGCAGATAAGCAAACAATATTTCATTTATTTTCTTAATGCTTATGAAAAAAAAATCACAGCCTTTGTATCACTAAATAGGCATTATTTTCCATATTTAGTGAGGTTCCTAATGCAAGTCACATAAGCCTTACTTAAGTCCAAATGATTAAAATGCAAATTTTACATGTGTGTTTACTTTATGTAACACCTTTAATCTTATGGAAATGTAAACTCTTCCATGCCTTTAGCTCCATGTGAGAAACTTGGATGTTTATAGTACACCTACATTCCAAAATTGAAAACAACATTTTGCCAATTTATCTTGATGCAAATGGTAAGTTTTTTTTTTTTTAATGAAAACTGATTTAAAAAAAGTTACAAAATAGTTCAACAAAAGGGAGAAGACTGGGAGCTTTTGCTGCTTAGATCCACAAAAAGTTTAGAGAAGTTAAAACACACCCATGCATGTACCTCCTCCCTCTCTCTTTCACACACATTCACCTGTGTTCTGCTGCTCAGACAGCGTGTCGGTGCACAACGTGTCACAGTGTACCTTTTCCTGTCCTCCTCTACTTCTTCCTCCTTCACTCCGACATGCTCTCTTATCTCCTGCTGTCCTCCTCTTCTTCTCTGTCACTCTGTTACGCTCCACCTCCTCATACCCTTCCTATGTCTGCCGGGCCACCTACTGAAAAATGAGAAAATTATCTTGTCTTTCAGCTGCAGTTTTCTTTTCCATTCATCTATGCCCGTTCCATCTCCCTGCACTGATATTTCAGTGCCTCTGTCCTGGTCCGTCTGTTTACTTTTCCCCTACTCCTCTCATCTTTTTATGTCAACCTTCACCTTTGTCTTTGATGTCTCTATACTGGGATTTAAATGACATTTCCCAATGCAGCGACTTGCAAAATTGCCACGCCTGTTCAGGCTGGGGTGTGTGTGTGTGTGTGTGTGTGTGTGTGTGTGCCAGTTGGTTTTCTAGGACAATGGCTTTCAGGTTACTTGGCAAACCTTTGTTGTTAATGCAACACGCACACTGTGTTGTCAGCCACTTTAATGTCGAGCTGATGAAGAGGGGTTGCTCAGGTTTCACCTGATGAAATGGCAGCACGGTTGTATTAAATCAGTTGGATCTGTAAAGTGCACCGTTTCTGATGTGAAACAGCTCATAAAAAGAAAGCATATCTCTTATAGAAAGTGCATTGCTTTACTATGTTCCTATAGAATACACTGTGCTCATAATTATTAGGCTAGTTGAAGTTTTATGGATTAATTTTAATATGAACAACTACAGTATTCTTGGTTAATATCATTAATAAACCCTCAAACACGATTTTTTAAGAAAGTAAAAGTGAGATTTTGGAATTCTTAGGAGAATATCTGTGTGTGCACAACTATAGCGCAACTACTGGTGAGAAGAATTATTATTTAAAATTGAAAATCTCCCCATCTAACTTTTTTAATTTTATGTAACTTTTTTATATTTCGAGTCAGTTGGGGAAGGCCTCACATCATTATTCTTTTATCTTTAAGGCCTGTACCGGCAAGCCACATAGTGGAGCACCTCCATTAATACGATGGAGAAAAATCAAAGTCCTCTTGAAAGATGCAGACTTTAATCTGCATTAGTGTTTGAAGAAAGTGTTTACTTAAAAAAAAAAGCATTAGGCATGGAAGTTGAGTTCATCTTCAACTCAAAAAAGTCCAACTAGTTCTTCTTTGATAACAATGGCCCATACCGGTACGCTGCATCCATCTTGCTGGCATCGTAGCTCTGTGCCCATTAGTGATCAGGCCACAGCCCATCCATCTGATCCGTCAAGAGTCACTCTCATCTCATTGGTTCAGAAAACCTTTGACAAAACTGACTTTAGATATTTCTTGGCCCAGTCTTGATGTTTTAACTTGCAGGTCTTGTTCAGTGGGGATCAGGTTTCAGCCTTCTTTACCTTGGCCATCTCTGAGCGCTGCAGGTAGGCTGCAGTTCTGGAATATTGCAACAATAGAGGATAAGGGTTCCTGGTAGCTTCACATTTCTCTCTTCGTAATCTTTGACCGTTTTTTTGTGACTTGGTGTGACAATTTAAAAAGTGCTGCATCCCTCAGACAGTGTCAGATAAATTAAATGTACCCTGCATACACCTTGAACTTAGCACAGTGAAAATCTGACGAATGTGGTGTGCATGTGTATCTTTCAGTTTTTAATCTGACACAGCTAATTAAAAATGATGAAGGGCTTTCTCACCAGAAACTGGCATTAAAAAGGGAAATGCTTCATGGATAAAATGCGCGGAAATCCTTTGTGTGCCTTCCATCATGAAAATGTTTAAAGTAATATGAATAATTTCCCCCAGAACTGTTTATTATTATCTTATTTGTGATAAAGGAATTCTGCTTACACTAATCCAATTTCCTGTTTACCGGTGTGTTGTTCTGTCAGTTTGCATAAATGCCCAAAATGTGTGTTTTCAAGATGATTCAGGACCAAGCTATATAGTTAGTTCAAACTATCATCCGTTTGTTTGTTCACTTATTTATGTTTAGGAAGAACTCATGCTGTCAGGGGAAGAAGAAAATTGGCTCCAGCTGAAGGTGGCGCTACCCAAACTGGAAGAACTGAACACTGAGTCCAGTATCCTTTCCCTGTTTCTAACATTGGAAACTGGGATTCGCCTTAACTACCATCAGTTCTTGAGTTCTGCTGTTAATATAAAATAATCTGATGTAAATTGAAATAATATAAAATATTTTTTCACATTTATTTTGTACATTTATGTTGGAAAATTCCTCAGACTTCCCTCAGGAGTCTACAGGATTAGATTGGATGTTCAGCATTATTGTTCCTTTTCCTTCATTCTTCTCCTTATAGATTGGCAGGTGTTGTTGGAGAGCTGCGGCCGTCTCTTATCAGCTGCTGGGGTTGAAGTTCCTGATGAAAACCTGTATAAGCTGAGGGTTACAGACCTGGCTTTAGATGCTGCTGTTCACCTTGGACAGTGGGAGGATGCTCTGAGATATGGCATGAAGACGCTGCCAGCTTACAGGTACATTTTTCTCAGATTGATTTAGAAAAACAAAACAAAAAGCATGCTTAATGCAGGGGGTAACTTGTCAAGATTTTAGGAGAGAAAATCATATTTTCCTTTAGATCTGCAACTTTGCAGTGGTTCTTTTCTTCCATCTATCAATTATTGATACCTATATAGTTCTTGAAGGAAAGAATATCTGTTAGCAACTGGGTGAAGAACAGCCTGAACAAGCTCTCAATCATCACAGATTTAACGGATTTCCTCTTGTTTTCTGTAGGAACATCAATAGGAAGGAATCTAAAGACCCTGGATGAGGGACTCTTCAACTTTTTAGAGGTTTTTCTAAATACTAATTATATGCGTACAATTTTCACAGGTCCAATACATTACCTTTACTTAAAGGTATAGAGCACGATCTTTTATTTCCGGGTGGATCATCTAAATAATTTGTCCTCCTAATCGTCAGTCATTCTGGTGATATGTTTCCGTAAGGCTGTCCTAAATGCTCGTCCCATTAGCTAACTTTTTCTGCACTTGCGCACTTTCAGGCGTATCACTGTGATAAGCTAAGGTTTCAGCCAGTCATTGAAGCTCACCTTTCTTACCGCAGTTCTTTGAAAATCGCTGAGGGTCGTCAGAGAAAAGGTGTCTACAAAGTGAATGATAAAAAAGAGAGGCCGCAGAAGAGGCCGGTATATCCTGGAATGCTTTGCGGGGAGAGCTCTTCTCACAAAGAGTTGTTGGATTTGCTGTCGCCATAGGCTGTCTCTAACCTACAGCGGCAACTAATAACAAAGATGGCGCAGGCAACACGCAGTGGAGGAGGAGTTATGTTAACAATGGAGCAAAAAAGGTGATCATCGGTCCAAACGGTCAGTTAACTGAGTTAGCTATAAAGTCCACTATATGCTCTCCTCTGTAAGTGGACACAGTAAGCTTGTATGAGCTATGAGCAGCACATTTTAAATGGCGTGCACAAAGAAAAATGGGCTGTTGCATGCTCTTGCACGCCCATTTTTTTAAAGTGGAAAGGGCTTTTTTTTTTTTTATCCTCTGCAATACCTTTAATCAGTATTTAAAAGTTTCTGTCTTTATATGTAGTCATTGTTCTTACGTTTGGTACTGCTTTACATTTACCTGAACAGTTTGAGATCAGTCATCCTGATTATCTCTACAGTAGGTTCCTATAGTGGTATGGTATTAACCATGTTGTCAGTGACCCATCACATCATTAGAAAAAGGATTTTCCTATGTCCCCTGCTTAGAATAGATAGACTAGGGTACATGTTTGTGCAGGACAACACTGTGTTTCATTGTTTACATTTTTAATTGATTGGTTTCCATGTAAAAAAAAGACCATTACACCTACACAAACAATTAAAGAACATTGGTTATGAAATATTGATTAAAAAACCTGCAGCAGGTTACCCGATTTAGGTATTGGTTTTAGCAACTGAAAATAAAGCCGTTACAGGATCACCCCCATGTATTAGTCAAATACTATTTTCCCTTGACTGATCAACTGTTTGTTGATGTGTTTACAGACCAAGAAATGGGACCATTTACTTTTGATGCATTAAAAAAGCTTCACAAAGAAAATAAATAACTACAGTAATTGAAGAATTAAAAGGGAAATCTGCTTAGGCAATAAAGATGTTTTCTATTTAATAGCATTGAAGAAGGATTTTTATATTAATGCCTGAGTAGATGGCTTACTGCTTTGTTTATACTGTACAGTATAGATGGAATTATGTAGAATATCTGGTACTACTGTACATAAATAGAATGTATGATATGAACTTTATTAGAAAATCAATAGAACATCTCATGTAACTGAGGTATAATGGCTGGTTTAACTGCAGCAATGACTGCTGGGAAAAGTAATCAACTTTAGTGCGACCTTCGATAAGGAAAGCATAATATCAGCTCTAAGTTTCAAATAATCATTTTACAAATTTCTGATGGTTTCATTTATGCTGGGTTTAATCTTTACTACTCTAACTGTGGTTCATATGGTGATTTATAATAAGCATTTGGTTAGGGCTGATGTTGAAGCATTAAATATGAAACAGTTAGCATTGTGCCATGCATGCAAATAATTAGAGTTCAGGGTAATGAAGGTCTGCGGTCCTAAGGAACACATTTAGATGATGAACTACTCAAGAAGATTGTAGCAGCAACTGTAGCAATATATTGTGTGCAGTCAAATAGTGTAATTATGCCATTAAAACATATTCATTTCAACAAATTACCCCATAGTTTATACCAGTAATTTAAAAGAAGTTGACCTTTTTTAAAGTTAAATTTGCCATTGTTTAAAAAATGTCCAGCTTCTGTTTTAGATCTTGTGCTCCATCACTAGATTCCCTGGTATCAAGCCGTTCATTCTTATTCTGGCACCTTAAAGAAAATGGAAAAAGGTCGTAGGAATCTGTAGGAAAAGTAATAATAGGAAAGGCTACGAGGGAGTCCTTTCAACATGTAACATGACTCATGGGCTCATACGCTAAATTGAACTAAAAGTAATTCTATATGTTTTCACACCGCTCTGCTCAGAGATAGATATCATAAAATATAGTAACAATACAGCTGAGAGATGACGGAGCAGTGCCACACCTCATAAGTAATAGACGTCAACTCAAAAAGACAGCTCCTGAGAAATGATGTCTTGGTTTGTTAAATTCCCTTAACCTTATTCATTCAGCTGCTTCCTTGGATCATTGCATCCTGTTACTGATGGGAAGCATAAAAAGATGAGAAAAGAATCAGGATTTAGAAACTGACAAACAAAGATTATTATATATATTTCTGAAGGTAAATATCTATGTATTTATATATAAATATAAGATATATATTAATATAATAATATATGTGAGTACAATGCAAATGAGTACAATGCAAATATATAAATTATGATACTGAAATATTATGTTTTAGTTTTTCATTTACTAAGTGAATTACACTATATAAATTAATTACATAGAATGATGGTTTAAACATTTATTTTGCTAATTGTGTTTGTTTTCCTTGTACAGCTAATGGAAACACTACAGTTGAAATTAGAATATTCCATCAGACCAATGAAAGCTATTTTAGTACAGTTATCTCTTATGTTTCAAAAGATATTTTATCTTAAAGAGCTTTATCAGAAGCCAAAAGCCATTCTATTGGACTATACTGCATAACTAATATCCCTTTAGAGCTAATCTCAGTTGAACTACTTTAGATTTTGCCAAATGATTTGAATTTTCTCTCAAATCATGAAAATAAAATGTAAGTTTAAGTAAGCACTGCTTGCTCAGTTCAGGTAAACATGTTTGTGAAATGTTTAGAGAGATATGTTTATTTAAGTGATTGATGAGAACAGCTGCAAAGTATTTCTACTGACAGAGGATACAAAAGTAAAAACCCACAGTAAAAGAAAGCATCCTCTAAACTGATAATGTTCACAAACATACATTTTCCTCCATCGCCTGGCTGTTAAATTCCTACTTGAAGTTTCTCTCCTTGCTATCAAAAATTAAAAGAAAAGCCTTGTGTCCCCCCCCCTTTTTTTTTGCTATTTTTTTATTACAGCATTCTAACTGTTGAACAATCCTAGAATGAGAAAGATTTCCACCAGAGAGACTTCGTGGGTTTGAGCATAATTCTGTTCTCTGTACCTGTTGGACTAAACTTATACAGAGCTCACCTAAATTCCCTCATAGTTCATTTGTCTAAAACGTTCACTAGGTTCTTTTTTTGTCTGATATTAATAAATGTTAATTATTTTTTGTTTTTTGACACAGTCCAGTTTAAGAGGTCTATTTTTGGTTCGGTTTTTTTCCTTTTACAGAAATGAAATAAGCCTATTTGATCAGGTACAGAGCAGGTACATATCTAATGTTAAAAATTTAATGGTTAAATGCAAAGTAAAAATTTTGTTGGAATCTAAAGCAACACATAAAGTTTATTATTATTATTATTATTATTATTATTATTATTATTATTATTAGTAGTAGTAGTAGTATTAATATTATTATTATTATTATTATAATTATTATATGAAAAACGGGGTTCTTTGCTTAAGTATTGCCCAGAGTGGTACACTTGTTAGTTAGTCTTACTCTTGCTAAACATCCAACTTTCAATGTAAACATGAGAAAGATTGCTTTTCTAAACCTGTAAAAGCCTCATTGAGGCATAATATGGGGGGAAAGCCTATGATTTTACCATAAACAGTGACCCCCTCAGGAATTCCTCATGATATTATTTGCAGACATCTGCAGAACACTCGTGATCTTTCCAAGAACTTTAAACTGTAAATGACAGTCTTTATCTAAAATATTTAAGCAATGAACAGCAATGCATTGCTCACTGTGCAAGACTCCACTGGTGAAGGAAAATCTAATTTAAGTTGGCTAGGTTTTTTGCAAATTTGGACAAACCAGTGCAATATCAGGAGAACATAGTTTTGTCAGATGAGGCCACAGCTAAACTCTTGGGAGGTTATTGAACAAACCATGTTAGAATGAAGAACGGTTCTGCACTTCAACAAGAAAACAACACACAGAAACAGGTTTTCAGTAAGGGATAAATTGGTCTGCACTGTCTCAGACATTATTGTACTGGAATAATTCATCTGAATGAAAAAAGGGAGCCACCCCTGGTGGCGCCACTGGCAGTGAATGCTTTAAGGGCCCTGAACGCCCACCACTGGTCAAAGGGCAATACATAATGTTTTACTGTTATTGCTATCCTAACTTGCAAATTCTTTGGAGACTTTTGTTTTGTTTTCTTTGTATGTATGGATTACATTGGTTGTGCATAACATCTACTGTGAATTTTATTAAATTCAATTATTACAAAAACATATTACACACTTATTTTACTTGCTTTATAGAAATTTCTGTCTGTTTTTAGAAGGCGTGCCTCTAAAGAACCAGTTAGCACAATACTTTTAAAATTACCAACCCCCTTGAAAAATAATTAAAATTATGTTTTTAGATTTTCTGGCTCTACCTTATATTTTTTTCTCTTTAAAAAAAACAAAGAAAGAGAAGCATTTTTATCTGGATCGTTAAAGTTTCGATCGGAGGAAACCGTGAACTACTTCAACATTGTCTGATTAGGTTTGTACGAGCCTCACACACCTCAGCATCCTTGTTCCTGCAGTGCAGTATGTTCTCTCAGTGCTACACCTCTAATGCACTTTTCTTTGTGAGTGTGAGACTAATTGATCTTGTGTGAAGGGCAGAGCTCCAGTGGCGCAGCTAGGCTCACACCAGCAGCAGCAAGCCACAGGAGAGAAGCCACAACGCAGCTTATAAATAAATAACCAGACTGTAAGCGTCAGAATAAAAAGAAAGATGGTGGTGAGAATAAGGGGATCTGGATAATATGAAAAGTGCTTCTCATAGAAGCAAGGCAAAGCCAAAGGAAGATTGGGTTCTAGTGTTTGTAGTGTGACCCTGGGAGCTAAAATCTTAGTTTTCCTGTTTTTCAATTTCCCATTTTTCTTCACGGAGGCTGAAAATTGCAATATACCCAACTAGGCTTTATGGTCCCCTTCCACATTAACATTGTCTCTGTGGAAAGTCAGTCATTTCTTTCGGTATCGTCTTATACTTTTTTATGCCTTCTCCAACATGTTTTTCTCATATTAAAAAAATTGCTGCTCTAAGTGTAAATAAAATATAAATACATATGTGTGTGTGTATGTGTATGTAAGTATGTGTGTATATATATATATATATATATATATATATATATATATATATATATATATATACACACACAAAGAGACGGTTACCGCCTAAAGTTAGACCAGACCCTCAGCAGGCATTTACATCCAACTAACATTCGAATTTCAAGCAAACTTATAAAAGTTAAAAAGGAAATGTGAATTTGCGGCATTTGCATTTGGTTAAAAGTGAATTAACCAAGCAACATGGTATAATGTCCTCATACGTCATCCCCATTACGTTGTCCCGTATGGCTGTAATAAACAGGAAGTAGAGGCTGCCATCTAGATCTGACCCAGCAGAAAGAGCTGATTGGTCATGTGAGGTAAAGAGATTCGCTACCTCAGCGCTGATTAAAAAAAAAACTGTTTACCTCTCCTGTTTTGCTCATAAATCCTTTTTGCAAAAGCCAAAAAACCACATTAAGCAAGAGGAAAAACTTTTTTTTTGTCAATTTGAAGGATTTTTTTTCAGATTGTGTCATTTCATTCAAGCTTTTCTAATGTTATACTTAAAAATAAACACAATAAAAAGCTAATGGAAACAAACTTTGTAAAGGAATAACTGGATGCTAAAAGAACCGAAGCAAAATGTACTTTTGTCTGGAGCTCTTCCATTATTTGGGTTAGGTGGAAGCTTTTCTGAACTTGCAGTTTTTGCTAGTTCCTGCATTTTTCCCTTTGCATGCATTTTGTGTGTTTTTGTGTCAGTATCATTTATGTATTTGCATTGGGCTTTGTGTGCAGCATGTTTCCACTTTGCTTCTATCTATTGTCTGTGATTGCAGCTTTTCCAAACTAGCAGTTTTTTTGCTAGTTGCTGCATTTTACCTTTGCATGTGTTGTTTGTCTCATTTTTGTGTTTGCTAGTCTGACTTTTAACTTTTAACAAACTTTGCTCATCTAATTTTTGAATTTGCTGTGAAAATATGTTTTTACAATACCTTAGCCACAGTCAGAAGTAAATAGTAATTATTACTTTGTATATTTTCAAATAAAAAAATACAGAGCTCTGTCTTTTAATTTAAAATTGTTCATAATTTTAATTGTTTTGAAAGAAAATCTCTGCAGCTATTGAATGTATTGTAAAAAATACTTTTTTTAAGAAACCTATAAAAAACCTTTATGTCCTTTAGTTGTATATCATACTAGTTGACTATTCCGCCTGATGTTGGCATTCTGTAATATTTATGCAGTTTTATCCCAAGGTTTGTTGTTTTTAACCATTAAGTTTCCCTAATGTAGCGAAAACAGCCCTGTGGCTTTTAAAGAAGTATTTTAAAGGGTTTTAAATTTAAATATCATAAAATAAAAAGAAACAATTTATTGCAATATGAATAAGAAATCATTTTTGTGCTTATTATTGACAAATAATTCTGCAAATGTATTCATGTGCTATTACTATTTGGTTAATGAAAAGTAACTATTACTTTTGCAATTGATTGCGGGTAATTCTCTTCTAGTTTAGCACGTTTAGAAACAGGAATTCTTCCCGTTACTCATTCCAGTAAAGTTCAAGCTCAGTCATATTGGAAAGTGTGGGGACATGATTGGCATACTCATGTCTTGCAACAATTTCTCAATTGGATTTAGATTTGGATCTTGAATTGGACAGTCGACACCTGTTTTTTTTTTCTAATTTAAATCATTTGTTCTCTGCATGTTTTGGCTAATCTTTCAGTGCTAACCTAAATGAATGGGAGGTTAATAGGCTTCTTTAGTGCTTGATAGTTTGCTGAGCAGGTAATACAGTCATTTAGAAGACCTATCCTGGAGCAGAGACACAAATTGGTGAATCATTCACCTAAACCTTTTCTAATCTCAAATCTTCTGCACCCTTTAAGGTTTTCTTCCCAGATTTCCTTGCATTTATCTCTTTCCATCCTCTCATGATCTCTCACCTTTTTCTTCTTCTTTGGAATGATAGGCCTCCCCCAAGCATGTTGGTGCCACCACCATGTTCTACTGTGGGCCTGTTTTATTCAGGGTGGTGTGTTGTTTACGTTTTGAGTTTAGGCCAAAGAACTATTCAGTTTTCATCTAAACAGAGCCTTTTCTTTCAAATACTATTGCAAAAACAAATTTTTTTGGTTGCTTAATGCCTAAAGATTTTTTATTTTTTTTAATGTTTGATAATGTTTTTTACTGTTCTGTCTATAATCAGCATGAAACAGATATCAGTTATATATTGATGCACTGCTTTTTGGATGAAAGTATTGTGCAGGGCAAAATGACCTTGACGTAAAAGCACTAAACTGATTCTAAATAGGAAATTACCCCCAAAACATTACTGAACAAATTAAAAACCAATCCATGGATTGATGAGGACTTTTAAAAGTTCGGGGAAATGGGAAAAGAAGAAGTGAGATATTGTTTGTCTTTCAAAGATTAAACTTGAGAGATTATTAACTAAAAGGGTAGGTGGAGGATGATTTAAAATTTTCCAAGCCCTTTTTGGTTTAATGAAAACGAGTGAATTTATTTAATAAAATCTCTGACCTGAACTGTCACGTTTTGGGGAGCAAATATGAGGTTAACCTTGAAAGAAAATAACCCTAAAGAACACAGATAGATCAGGCTTAGAACTCATCTGTTTTAAAATAGCAGAAGGAAAGTGCTACCATACATAGAAAGATATACAAAGGGAGTATTGAATAGAAAATGGAACAGTAAGTAAACCAGTGAAACTAAATAATCTGTATGCAATGAGGGGAGACAAAAATGAACGAAAATGAAAGAAGAGTGGGAGGAGGAAACTCCATCTCTTTCTCTGGGCTCCTCAGATAGCAGGGAAGAAAGATTGCTGCAGGAGCTCTCCATGTCTCTCTTTCTCCTCTCCTTCCTCTCACTCTACATTCCTTTCTTCTTTCACTCGCTCACGTCCTTTTTAAATTTTTATTTCCAAGCCTGTGATGTATAGAGAGGTTATTCCCTGCGAAAAATGGACACCTGCTGCAGGCTGTGCAAGCCAGGCTCATCGACCGTTACCATTTTGCACATGCTTTACAAGCAGAGATGCTCTCATACAGGCTTCCATGAATCACGAATATTCAATTCCATGCATGAACCTGTATTTGTAAAAACATGCAGATATACAAGTATGGATTTCCTGTATAGAGTTAAGGTAATGTCATGTTGTAGAATTCTGTGTCTCTGTTTCCTTTTATTTATTGTTCCCCTTCTGCCTCTGTGTAAACATGAATTGTAACATCTACAGTAGCTGAGGTTTTCTCGGGGCAGAACTAAAACACCAGAAAAAATGTAATCTGCTGTTCATTAACATTCAGCTGGATTATGAATATACATCATGGCCTGACATTTCTGTATCAGCAGAGGCTTCAGTAGACCAGCCAAGTTCAGCATGTCGGTCTTTGGAAATCTGCCTGTGGACTAATATAAATGCAGGCTCTCACCTCTGTGCTGCTACTCAATTCCCTGCAGGAAACAAACATGTTTCATGTAAATTAAGGTGGAAGTCACACCAACAGTCACAAAGTTAGGAAACGAATGGGGCTCTTAAGTCAAGTTTTCTTTTTATTTTTTTTTCTGCTTTTAATTTTGTCAAGTTTTCTAACATGTTTGTCTCTCTTTCGGGCCGTCGAAATCAGTCTGGTATTTTTTACCCCGTTATTACTACAAAACTAAAAAAGCTGCAAAGGCATTTCAGTCATCCTAAAGCAGTGTATATTTATGAAGACGAAAAAAACCTTGAAGTATAGCCAGAGGCTTGCTGTTAGATTTTGGTTAAACTTTGACCTGGGCCATTATAGAAAATTAGCATACTTTAATCTAAACTCGGACTGAAACAATTAATCGAATCAATTGTGATGAATCGAGTACTGAAATAATCATCAACTAATCTAGTAATCATATTGTTACAGTTGTTATAACTGGAGTATAGAGACTCTAAATTGTGTCTTTAGCTGACAGAGCAACCCAATTAGAGCAGTAATTGTGTCAAAATTGTAAAAAAACAACAACAAATAAACATTTTGGATTTAAGATAAAATAACATTTTTTCCTCCTGTCAGTAACCTCTATCCAGAAGTCCTCAAGTGGAAAAGTTTCAGTTTCACTCAGTTTAATTTCATAAATAAATCTTCTTTACGGAACCTTTGGCTCTCTGATTATTAATCAATTAATCAAAATATTAATCAATAGACTAATCGATTTGCAAAATAATCGTTAGTTGCAGCCCTGTTCTAAACCATGCTGTTGTAGTTCTATGTATGTTTAGGCTACTTGTTCTGCTGGAAAGAACCTCTGCTGCTGAAGTTTTTTTTTAATGGTTTGGGTAAACTCGCTATTGATTGAACTACATTCTGTTTAGGGCCATTAGAGTAGAGAGTAGAGAGTCTGTGTGTATGAGGGGAGTATTGAAAAAATTAACACTTTCCAACAGAAACATCTTTATTCTATTTTCTATTACGCTTTCCTTATTGTTGGCATATCACATAAAAACTTAAAACTTAATAAATTAGCTTTCCTTCGATTTACAGTGAAAATGTAACTCACTGAAATAAGAACTAATAAAATGGATTACTGGTTCATGTTTGCTTTCGTTGGCCCATGAGACCGTATCTAGTGTTAACACTGTTTATTGTTTTGGGGGAACAAAGTGAGTGCTGAAACGTTCATTATTCCTGTTTTATCATTCTGATAAAACCAGAGCGGTTTAAAGTTTGATTACTTCTCGAAAAAATAATAGAAAAAAATGATGTCTGGCAATATAAGATATAACTTTATGGTTTTGGTTTCCCCCTCCTACATTTTCTCCTTAGTAAGGCATTCTGTGTTTTGCTCCTCTAAAACAGCAGGGTGTGGATCTTTGTGCTCTAAACAAGCGTCTCATTAGTTCCACTACATTCGCCTTAAAATGTTACTCTTTTCCTCAACTATTAATTTCTGTTTCTTGCCCTCTCTTTCTCTCCCTCTTTCTCTCTTTTTGCCAAAAGCTATGATTTTTTAACTAGTTTTCTGAATTTCTGCTCAGTTTATTTTCACAGGACGAGAAATTAGATGAAAAGTCATGTGATCGCAAGTTAATTAAAGTATTTTAATTGCATGTCAACTGCATAGGCAAAAACTAAATCTAATTAGAATGCGCTCCTTGTGTGCATGTTTACATTTTGTGGAAGCCTGAATCAACTGATTGATAATTAAATTAATATTGGAGCATATTATTTTGAGAGGAATAATGCTTTTGGATTACAATCTGAATTATCTACTTGAATATTTGCTTTTAACCACACGACTGAGGTTCAGCTCTGTAATTGGGCAGCTTGTCAGTTGGTGGTTTAGTTGACCCTGCCAATGTGAACAAATGGGTAATTAGCATTGAGAGTAAAAAAAAAAAAAAAAAAACAGAGAAGCCACGGAGTAACACACCATTCAGGTTCTGGCCTTTGCAGTTTATTTTATTTTAACAGAAAGGAAAGGACTTCTTTTAAGGTCGGACTAATGCAAGGGATGGACAAAGAATAGAAAAGTATAGTTTGCTAAAGGCAGGTTTTTTAACCAACATTCATTTTACTCCTTCAGTTTATTAAACTGCAGCAATCCTTGAAGCAACACAAACCAGAGATATTCCTGCCCCAATCAGCTTCTCTGTTTTATAAGTGCTTTATTTCTTTTTTTTTTTTTTTTTTATTAAAACCCAAATTCCTCTTTGGATGAATTGGCCCTTTTTTAATCTAAGTGCACAGCTTTAGATCTGATTGGCTGAAAGTGCCTACACTTTACAAAAACCTTAAACCTCATTACCCATTATTTGGTAAAGTGTATTCTATACACCAAAAGCACATAGTTGTTGTAATGATATTTATATAAATGCTATGCCTCAGTAAACTGTTACCAATCTGAGCGTGCAGTGAGACTGGTCTGCTGTGCTCCGATCTCACACAAACGTGCAGTGCATGTCTGGTGCACACTCGACCCTGACAAACTGTTCACGGCCAGCTGTGCTCGCACACAAATCCGTCTTTATGCTCGCGTAGCTAGGTGCCTGTGCCAGCGCTACACTTGCTTTCCGTGTTTTATTTCTTTCAGTTTAAAATAAAGACGCGCAAAGCTTTCTTTAATATCTCCCAAAGGAATCCCCATATTATACCCAGAATAATTGTTTCTTTATAATAATTGAACTTTATTGATCTTGCATTGGAGAAATTTGCCACTGCATTAAACCCATCCCCTTTGGGAGCAGTGGGCTGTCATCGTGGGGCGCCAAGGGGGGCAGTGTGGGGTTAAGGGTCTTGCTGAGAGACCCAGAGTGGCATTCTGTTGGAGTGGGGCTCTAAATCAGAACCTCATTTCGTTATTTTACTGTAGATTTGGATAAAGGCCCAGATGATAAGTCACATAGACCTTTGAATATTATAATATTATTGTTTTTTTCTTTTTCCATCTATCCAGTTAGGATGTAAATCTTTGGAATCTCATGAAAAAGTTATTTTGTTTTCCTGGCACTGGTTGAAAAAGGAGCCTCCCACAATTAACCAATGCACCTCAATAGTCAATGATATTCACAGTATGAAATGGCTTGAAAGTTGAACCTGCGACTTCAAAAAGAAAAAAGTTATGCTCTTTGGTAAAAATGGTATTTAAATGTTGTATAAAGCGGGAACATTTGATATTTAGAAAATTGATATTGTTTGTCGATCTGACTTGCCCCTTTGTAAAGCCTATTTTCCTTTCTCTTAATTTATAATTTCTTGAATCATCTTTCTTTGTTATTGTATTTTTCTAAAACGTTAAACTCTTTCTTGCAATAAAAGCAAAGTATGTAAAAAAAGAAAATTTTATGTGAAAAATATATTTTACTATAGTCGATACTTGCTACCTGGAACGCAGTGAAAGCTGGATCAACACATTTTTTAGAAGGTTATAGAAAAAGCTTAAACACTAAACATCTGGGTGAACTAGCTAATCATGCAGAATAAATTATTTTATATATAAAACATGTTGGATTTTTTTTGTGCACAAAACACTTTTCGTCTGCTTCTGTTTAAAACCTTTTTTCCCTGACCAAGCGTCAGGGTTTGCCGACTCGTAGAAGCAGCTCTGCAGGGGAGGTCTCAGGTGGACAGCACTGTTGATTGGGGCCAATTAGATTTGCATTTCCAATTAAACACAAAATGTCTTCTATTCATTAGAGACAGAGAGAGATAACCTAAAGTATAAGAATATAAAGATAACTGATCTGCTTTCAGAAAGAAAAGATGAATTATGTTGAATTTCCTCTTTGTTTTTTGTCAATAGGTTATACTACCCTGATCCACATCCTGTACATGGAATCCAGCTGATGAGAGTTGGAAAGCTGCAGCATTACCTGGAGCACACTCAGGAGGCTTTAGACACATTTAAAGAGGTAATAAAAAAAAAGAGTCCTGATGGTACAGAATTAATCCATTCTGCTCTTTTTTTGGAATTTTTTATTACTTGTACCTTTTATTACAGTCAAGTCAAATCATTAGAAAATCCAAAGCCAAAAATTATGCACTGAAGAATTTATCTTTGAGTTATAGTAATATTTTTTGTAGAAATGCATTTACTCAATATTAAATATAAACATCATTATACCTTTTTTTCACCAGGCCTTTAAAATAATGAGAATCACTCATGGTGATGATCACCCCCTGACCACCGACCTGAACATGAGGATGGAGGAATGTCATCATGAGATCAAGAAGCAGTTGTCTGGCAGACATTAAGACAGACCAAGGACTAATCACAATATAATCCATTATCTGTAACATAGATTGCAGATAAGGAAAGTAGCTATCTTTTGAACACTGACCAATTTTTACCTTCCACAGTTACAGTCTCAAGCCTGAAACTACAAATGTCTGTTTAAACTGCATTCAGTTGTTTTAAAATTTGGAACTATTAGTTCAACTTTCAGATGCTCTGGTTTACTGCTGTAATTGCTTTAAATGTTGTTTTTACAGTCATGTGAGCTCTTTATTACCTCTTCATTAAAAACTTTCTGGTATGAATGGCTTCTGAGTTTATTTCACCAGGATAAAATAGAACCAATCAAATGTGTGACAGTAATCATAAAATCCTTTGAGAACTTCACACACAGTCAGTCAGACCTGATCATCCTTTTTAAGGGAATACACTGTAAGCCCATCGGATAACATCCAAAAAATAAAGTACACTCTCTAGGAACACAAATATCATTGAACCAAATGTGTCTGTTCTGACAAAAAGATTAAATCTGCATCCAAAGAAGCCTTTTCACATCCGTTGCCCAAGGTCCATTTGCAGATCTGCAGCCATCTGTCTCTGTTTTACTGTCACTAGCAGCAAATGCCTGGAAGACTTTCTCTCTGGAGCCACATGACTTCAGCAATGAGCTTTTTTGGGAAACAGCAACAATCTGCAGGTTGATTCCTGAAGGTCAAGAAGGGGCCAGATTTCTTCATTAAAGACCACCATCTGTGGAAAGTAATCAGACAAGGAAAATTTCCAGCTCATGGGCCAGAAGAGGGATCCTATTCATCCAAATTCTGGTAACCAGAAAGTTGAAATTAGCAGAAAGTGACCGATGATGAATAGTATTTGATTACTTTGAATGCTTGAGATCTATCTTTGAATTACTGAATATTTCTTTATAGAAGTAGTGCTTTTTTTTAACCCAGCACAGCTTACTTCCTCTGTCGTCTTCAGATTTAAAAAACTCATTTTTGTAAAGATCTTTTGGTGAAGCTTCCAAATGATATAGAGCACATGGTCTTGCATGCCACAGGTTTCCCTCACTTATCGGCCATCTTATAACAAAATCTTTTATTTAATTAATTGCTGCAATCTTTTAAAAAAAAGCATTCAAACGGCTCCTTTTGTCTTTGATTTTTTGATGTTCAGCTTTTTCTACACTCAGATTATAACATTTAGTCGGTATGTAATAATGATTCCTAATTGATTTTAACAATTGTTAAAACTTAAAGCTACAGTGTGTAATAATTTCAGGGATATACAGTCAGAAATGTAATATATTATACATAACTATGTTATTTATCATCATCTACGAGCTCAGCCTCTTAACCTTAATATTTGCGTTGCCTTAGAATTCGTTATTTATAATTACATAGGAGCGGGTCTCGCAGCCATGGAGGCAGACATCTTTGCGCTACGGCAGCGCAGAGCCAACAAACTAGCGATTGCGAGATCGCCCATTACGCTCAAAAGTAACTACGGCAAGTTGAGAGAGATGAACTGAGACGGTACTGAACACACAGACTAATGAAATACTATCTGTAAAATTATCTACGTAAACAAACCTCATCACTTGAGAAGGTAGGTGATGCGGACGTCGTGGAAGACATTTTGTCCCGTAACGCTCGCCGTACTGTTGGGGGGGGAGAAGCGGTGGGGGGGAGATGTTCATGTTGCTGCGGTCTGCAGTCTGGACGTTAGATGTCACTGAAAATTACGCAGTGTAGCTTTAAGTAAACATGATTGTACTTTCTCCTCCTTTTTGACTGTGCATATTAAAGAACAGTATTTACAGAATATTCACATTAGACACTGATTGTATTAAGAGGCTCTAATTTCCAAATGGTGTCCTGAGAAATTGTGTTCAAACTGCCCTCAAATACTTCATGTGTCATGATCTTGGCACCATAGGCTGGGTTTTACTCTTTCTCTTCTATCTGCTTTGCTCCTCCCCGGCCTAATTATCTCTTATCAGATCCATCTGTTTGTTCTCCTATTTATGCCACCAGTTCCCAGCCCATGGTGCCGGATTATTTGAGCTTCCAGCAAGTCTAAGTCTAGTGTTTTCTGTGTTTGTTTGTTCTGCCTCATCTTGACCCATTTCTGCCCCCGGGCTTTTGAGTTTTGGCCGCCCCTGTTCTGCTCTGTTTTGCCTGTTCTGTGTTTCTGGATTTACCTGGACTTCACCTGTTGCCGACCCTGGACCTGTCTTCTGACCACAGCTTGGATTATCCCTTCTGTATCCTTTGTTGCCTCTCTGTGCTCTGGCTGCTGCTGCTCCTCTTTCCTCCTGGATCTCAGTCGCTGGCTCAGTTACAAGCTGCGGGTTCCTGCTCCTCTGGACTTCCCTCCTTCTGCGCACAGACTGAATTTTGCCAGGTTGGTGACTTTCAAGCTCATTGTAGTTTCCTGTTGGAGTTTCAGAAGTCATTGATCTGTGCCTACATTCCTGCAGCGTATCCAGAGATCCTGCCCCAGCTGATGAGTGACCGCACGCAGCTTTGTAATGGACGCTTTTGAAGTTATCACTGTCTTTCTCGTCTCAATTCTGGGTCCAATTATCTGAGCCTTATGACATCATGTGATTTGCTAATAATTATACCACCATCAGTGGTTGTAATCAACTTGCCTAAATAGTTGAGAGAATTGTAGAACTATGCCAGAAAAGGAATAGAAAAATAATTAGTAGTTTGCTATCTTAAAAAAGCATAAGAATATGGAAATTAGCTTCTCACCCCATATTGAACTCACTTAACTGAACCCAAATCCCATGATTCTTTGCAAGGAGAGCTCTTGCAAAGGATTCTGATATATATCTGCTTGTCTACTGACCATCTAAAACTGTCACACTGGAGCTGGTTTGACAGGACCCAAATGCAGACTAAAGCTGAAGGAGATTTCTTGAAGGTTCAACAGAAGCAACAATCCAAAACATAAATCCACTAAAATACTGAAGGCCAGGAATACTCAAAACAAGGGGGGCAAAGAAATGATGACAAACCAGCAAAGAATGACTGAACAGGAGGAGAATAAATGGGAGAGACAAAGACCAGGCTAATTAGCAGATTGGGAGCAGGTGTGAACAGAGGGGAGAAGGGAGCTAGGGAAAAGGACACTGACACAAAAGGGCAAACTGGAAATATCTAAGAACTCGAATACAATCAAAAATACCTAGAAAACAAGAGTAAAAAATAAGACCAATGAAAAGTCAGAGATAAAACTTGAACAAAACCATGACAATAGCTGTGTCCTGCAAAGGCCAGATTCGTCTGCCGACTACTTCATAGCGCTGAACCGTGTACTCTTCAGATAGGAAGACTTCTGGTTATGTGGCTGACAAATGCAGCCTTCTTTTTACCGTTTTTCAAGGGTGGTCTGGCATGTCCTCCGTTGCCTGGGGTATCCCTTGATTCATTGTGAGTCCAACCAAGCCGGCTACTCCTTGTTCAGAGGAAAATGGGAAATGTCACAGAACAGTGGTGAATATGGTAAGTTCAGTTTAATAATATAAATGTATGTAAATAATTTTATCTGAAATTAATGAAAATAGTGAGTAATTTTTGGTTTATGGAAAGATTTAATATTTCCCTGTACCTATGGGTTTGACTGACATTTAAGCACAGATTCCAATATCTGTGCAGTTTGGGGACTATAAATCAAATTTTGTTCTATAGCTGAACTCTTCCAGCCTCCTTTTTTTTAATGGCCCATTTCAGGTAGACCGGGTCCTTCGAAGGACGCAGACTCTGAAACTGAACACATCCAATGTACACTACTTTTCTAATTTTGAATGCTCTACTTTATCCAATAGACTTTTGGACACCCCTACAAAATGGCATACTGTAACCTCTATATAGTGCATTATATAAGGGTTAGGCTACACATTCAGACATAGCCAGAGATGACAGGATTCACCATGGCAACGTTAATTAATGCTTCTTACAGATCAATTTGTGGCCACACCTCAAGGGCATAGAACAGAGGTCCCGGATTAGCAGACCGCGGTCTGGATCCAGACCCAACTGTGGACTAATCTGGACCCAACCTGATTTAAAACTTTATTTTATAAATTACCACATGTTGTCCCACGACAGTGTCTAACTTAACTTGCACCTCTTCTCCTGTTAAAATGGTAAAGCCATCTGGAGCGACCGGGACCAGGCTGTACTTGATACAAATAAGCCAATGAGAGTTGTCAGTCTGGGTCTGTGCTGTGAGCCACCTTTAGACACAGCAGGCGAACCTTTGGCAAGGTGGCCGATGGTAAAGAAGGAGAAGACGATGAGAAAAAGAGAGCAGAGAAAGTGTGGACTGCTGGAAGAACAACAGTGAACTGGTCAAAGAAAATAGAAATGGTGTGCTCAAAGATGATCCTGCATATTTTGAGTATGTTTGGCTCAACCTGAAGCAGGATTCTCCACCATGACCATAATCTAAAATAAATATCGATCCAGGTTCAAAATGAGCACCTTGATAAGTGCCTGAGAATTGGCTTTGACGCCATTCAAACCCAGTTTTAAAAGCCTGCAGGGCAGCCTATAGCGAACTGCTCTAAATAAGCAATAAAAAAGAAAGAAAAATAACAAACGGGCAGTTCAGATGCATTATAAAATATGTAAATCAGGAAATTGTGTATATACCAAACTGAACAATTGTTGTTCTCTACTTCAAAAAACATTTTAGATTTTAAAATGGAAAAATGTTTTTTTTTTTTTTTTTTTTTTTTTATTAAAAATTAAATGTCTAACATGGATGCATAAAAACTAGTGCTGTCAATCTATTAAATTTTTTAATCGCGATTAATCGCATCAATGCCTGAGTTAACTCGCGATTAATCGCATTTTAATCGCAAATTTTTTTTCTGATTGAAAATCATTTAAATACTCTCGATGACATACTAAAAATACATACAGGCTAGGTTTGTGCCAATGTTCTTTTTTTAAATGAGAACAGGTCACAGATACTGATTTATGCCATAGAAACATATGGCAAGAAGATGGGGAGGCATGTAGCAAAAAATAACAAATATGTAGCCAAAAAAAAGGCCCTGAAAACAGGCTGATGTAAAAGACAGTCTTTACAGTTAATACAGTCTTTTGAACAAAGACAAACATTTTACCCTACTGCTATAAAATGTAGTACAGTTAACATTAGATGTTAATTAACCAAGATAATAATGAACAATTTTCAATCAATACATCAAAATCAATAGACGGACATCACTAGATGGAGGTAGTCTATGAAAGTTACTTTTCAGACTCTTAACAAAAATGAGAACACACACACACCCACCCACCCACACACAGACACACCCACCCACCCACACACACACACACACACGATACCGACCTGTGACAGCAAGCGTGCCGTAGCAGATTCCATTTCACCTCAGTAGTCTGTTTTCTCAGCGTATTTCAGGTTGCTACTAGTTACCAGACACTCAACTTGTTTGTTGGTGGTGGGGCTTAAAGAAAAGGCACTAGCGTCACCCAGTGTATGAGCGTCTTTTTCCCTTGAGGAGCTCCGCTCTTGAACCCTATGAGAAATGCATAGACTGGGGGAAAATAGCCCCGCCTTCCCGCAGGCTGCAGCGGGATGTACTTGGAAAATTGTACCATAAAACCACATAGCGTTAATCTCACGTTAAAAAAATTATCGCCGTTAAAATGGCCTCGCGTTAACGCGATAATAACGCGATAATTTTGACAGCACTAATAAAAACCCTTATTTTTGATTGTGTTAAATTCTGTTTAAAGTTACAGATTATACATATAAATGTCTCTGAACCTTTACTGGTTGTTGATTTTTTTTTAATCCGTTACCCCTGGCATAGAAGATAAGAGGAAAAGGTGGGCCAAGTCCTTCAAAGGCGTTCCTGTGCCTTGAGGGTGTGGCCACAAAGTGAACTCTTAAAGGGACACAGTTAATTGGCATTTTCCAAATTAAAGATTTTTAATAAATAAATATAAGTTTATAAGTTGAGTTTTAGATTTAACATTTAGATTGTATATTAATGTGAGAGAACTATATATTTAAAGAAAGGTTGGTAAACAATAAAAATGTGACATACATCATAATTGTTTGTGTGAATTGAATATGTGTCTAGGTGCAACACAAAAGGATGTAATTATTGACATGATTCGCAAAAAAATTCATGAGTGGCAGATTTTCTTTGCAATGCTAATTGATCATACTGTACATGTAAGAGTAACATGAACATTGTCATAAATTAATCGTATTTAGTGCTTTGGTGCTTAAAATCTGATGTCTTTATTGAGGCATATTTTAAGAAGAGATTTTTTTTTTTAAAACAACACATCTAATTGCTCCTAATCACCATCTCCTAACAGAGATATCCACAGAATATTTGCACTCCAACCTTCAAAGGTTTCTCCAGAATAGGCCATGCCATTTCCAACACTTTCCTGTACAGAACTCAGCTCCAAACTAGGAAACACTCAGGGTTACTCCAAAAGTAGTGCAACGATACTAGTATCGGATGGGGCACCAATCCAGCACTAAAATGGTGGTATTGGTATCGTAGCAAATAGGGCACCGATACCATTTTGAGAACCAAAAGTTTATTCAACTATTGTCACCCATTCCAGGCAGGCAATAAAAAGTTCTACTGGATTCACTTCAGACATGGGCAATGTGGAGTCAACAAGTCATCTCCATGTCATGTATTTAATCTACCCAGCCACTGAAGCAGGTGAGTCCAATCTGCACAGGTTAATTCACGGTGAAGATTGGACTCACCTGCTTCAGTGGTAAACTGGTAAACAGGTCCCAAGAAGCTGGGAAAAAATCCTTCAGCTACCAGAGAAAAGATTTGCCTAAAGGTTCCTCTTACCCACCATCTTTTAGATCCTCTTATCCGGGTGGGGTTGTAAGTGGAGGGCTGGCAGTGGCACATTCCTGCAGCAGTCGTTAGCCCAGATGCACAGTGTTGCAGCTGATTTAAAACTTGCATGGCAGAATGCTTCAGGTCAGATCTACACACAATGTTTATCTTGTACACGCAATTAAAGCTGTATCTGTCTTTTTCAATTCATTTATGAATCTGTCTGATTTCTTAACATAACAGTTAAATTATTTAATATTTAATTAGAGCTGACAGACATACCAGGATTTATGTTGATGTTGCAAAAAATGAAGAGTCGGCTAAATACATTCCTTTATTTACATCCCTCTATCTTTTTTCCCATCAAAAAGAAGAAGAGTCAGACCTTTTTTCATTGCAGCAGGTCTATACAGAGCCATACAATGTTGATATATGGGTACATCATAGAGAAAACCAGAATACTGTTATTTTGTTAGATATGATCTGAAATGTTAATAATATTCTGGGACCATTTTGAATTTGGTTGGGAAGGTATCAATAGCAGTTATTTAGATACACTTACAATTCTTACATCTTTGTAGATGAAAATATGTTTGTTTTTGGTAAATATGGTCCGACCTTGACTTTACAACAACATTCCTCTATAACAAGTTAAATATGCTATATTTTGGATATTCTGATAACACATTGGAGATTGCAAAGACTTCAGAGAAACATGTAGGGATTTGATTTTAAACCCGGCACATATTCACATGGATTTACATGTTTGCTTTAAACAGTGACACCAAACCATCAATTATGTTGAGTTATTGCTTGAGTTATAAAGCGTTAACAAAGTACACAGATTTAACAGCGAGTCAGAGCGGAATCCTCCCACCATAGCATCTTAACACTGAAAACATGTACAGGATTTTGTTTTAGGCTCCTGAAATATCCGATGCCGACAATGTCTGTAATGTGATTACAGGCATTTCTGTTCACACATATTGGTCCTATGACATTTTAAACCCTTCTTATCTCTAGTTAATACCCTATATTTCTGTTTTTCTAATGCTCATTTGTAGTCTGCCACCACCATTGGTTGAGGTTAAGCATTTCAGACTGAATAAAAGTAGACTTCCAGCTTTCACTCAAGAGTTTTAACAATTATATGCTTAGTGATTTGTTCATTTTTGTTTACTTTGATGTTGAGGTTCTGAAAAAATTCACAAAAGGACCAAAATAAACATGAAAAAAGCTGACATGCCATAGGTTGCAGATTAAAAAGGTAAACGTATATGAAGTGATTCAAAGTAATATCAATGTTTTATTGCCTTGTCTACAAATAAAACTGATATTTTTTGCTTATATGAATACCATCCTTTTTCCAAACTTTTAGTCCTTAACATATTTGTATCCACGAAAAACATTGTTTTTATATGTTCTTTTTGTTACATTAAAGAACTTTAGACTTTCTTCAGATAATGAAGAAATTGTGAGGGTATTTGGGCTGCCTCTGTTAAAGAAACACTGCAATTTAAGTTAATGGCAACCTTACAAAGCTCTATTTTTTGAAAAAGCAGACTAGTAAATAAAACTTCCCTGACGTCCCTGTCTGTTTTAGAGAATGAAAAACATCTCAACTTGTTCATGTAAACATACAAGTACTGTTACAACTGTTAGCACCACTAACACCGTTAGCTCCTGATAAGGCCTCCTAACACTGTTAGGAGCTCACATACATACAGTATATATCATAGCTAGCATGTTGCTGTCTTTAGGCACTGGAATAAAATATTCTCTAAAGACTCATGAGCTGTTAGTTTGTTGGTTGACGAGGCTTACAAAGTTTTACTTCCATACATATACTGAAAGGTAAATTGAATTTCTTAATACTCATTTGAAAAGAACCAGTGCCAAGCCACCCCTAGGTGAGAGAAGATCTTACTTGATGTTGTTTATGACATATTCAGACTTTTTCAGCAATTACCCACCAACATTTTAGTTAGTTTAGGAATACATGTTTTTAGAACATGCGTATGCAAAGAAACTAATTCCAAAAATGTAAAAAAGATAAAATAAAATAATCTACTGGACTTTGTTTCCTAAGTTTGAAGACGTTTCGCTTCCCACCCAGGAAGCTTTTTCAATTCAAAATGTCAGAATTCGCGCTGAGTTCAAGGCTTTTTTGAGTGGACCAAAAACAAAGCCTAATTTTGGCTTAGAAAACATGCAAATTGAACCGGCGAACATGTCCGCCACTTCGGAATGGTGGTCGTTTGGGTTTTTGGAATGACTGATCTGGATGACTGAGAATCTTCGGCAGCAAAAAAACCCCAAATTGTTACGTGTTTAAAAAAAAACAAAATCTGAAGTAATACAGTAAAACCTTTGAAAGCTGGAAATCTACACCTATTGAACATTCCTCTATCATCTTTATTCTGCTGTGATAAACTGCATCAATATGTTTAAAATCTACATACAGACTGAACTGTTTACAGTTAACAGAGCTTTAGGAAAAATCCTGTATCATTGAACCTCCCCCTCCCCAGAGAGACAACTGGACTCAATCAAATCAACAGCAACAGAAGAATATACAAAATAAAAAATGAGTTGCTATATGCCATGTTTAAACAGTATATAAATTCATATATGGCATGGACTTGGAAAAAGTATGTACAGACATTTTTGTTAAATGCATAGAAACTGCAAGATTATAAGGTGCAAATAAATAAAAGGCTTAATTAAGAGTTTTGCTCTTTGAGCTTAAAATAACTAAACTTTGATTCATGACAGTTGGATTGGTTTAGAATACTTTAACAGATGAAAAAAGAAAAAAAAGAAACCTCATTAAGTCAAATACCTTAAAAAAAATAGTTGTGATGGGGTTGTCAAAAGTGTTTTGGTGTTGGGGTTGATTTAAAATCATGGCTTTTATCACATCTCTGCACTGTAGAAACACCATGGCTTTATCTCATTTAAAGGAGCATTACAAGGATCAAATGGCAGATACAGCTCAAACTAGATATTTGCATTGTGTATAATAAACATTTGCAAAATGAACACTTCCTGTTCAAGATCAGTCTGCATTGTTATAAACAACCCTTGGTAAATGCCAAATAAACAGAGCATTATTTCAAAGTCAGAAGTTTTTGGTGCCTTTTAACCTTAATGTTTATATTGTTGTTGGTATTCTTCCTCAGGATTTTTAGAGTGAGCTGGAGTTTTGGCCTTTTCCTTTTCAAACAAACGGTGTAACCAAGTCTGGTCTGTAGGCCACCTTTCTACTGATTTCTTTTTAAATTCCCATGTTCTTAAACAACGAAGCAGTTTTGTTTTAAAATCCATCTACAGGTTTTCTTCAAATGTAATCTTGTAGATAAAACTTTTTAGCAGCCTTCCAAGCCATAAAATCCATCTAGGCTTTGTCAAATATTTTACAAGTTTATTGATTTGTGTTTCTAAATGTGCTTACTTCGAAAACTTCAAAGAAAGGAATTAAAGTGCTCTTAAATGTTATATCTTCTATAATTGCTGTAGAGCAAATTTACTTAAGGGAAATAACTTTTATAATCCGAGCTGACAAGAATATTTTGTCTTACTTTCCGTCAGAGAAAGAAGAAAAAAAATTTGCTTCTATGCAATAGATGTAAATATCTATTTTCAGCTGTAATTTTTTTGTACTGTTGGCAGGTCTAATAAAACAATAAACCACCAATAGAAAATAAACCATGAGGTGGTTTCGAATAATCAGACCCATAGATTATTGTGGTGTTTTTGCTCCTCATATGAGAGCAGTAAAAACACAGCAAACTGTTGGAGTTATGGGTTACGTTCAGGACAGCAACGCTGATGACTGTAGACTATAAGAGAGACGAAGCATATAAACAGAAAGCTTATGCTTTTCATGGGGAAACGGGCTCTTTCATCTATCTATATTTTTTTTACAAACATTAAGATAATAAACATATCAAGAACAATAGATAATATTAACATTTTTTTTTTACATTTCTATCCATACAAAATAAATGGAACCAGGAAGAGAGCTATGAATTTTAAGATGCTTTCTTCTGTGAGTTTTATAGATTCTTTACAATTATTGAACACAGTCCTAATGCCCTAATGTATACAAATTCTTATTTAATTAGTTGCTTTGATGTAAATTTTATCTTTCAATAGCATTCACTACAGTAATAATATTTTCTCCTTGTAGTGCATCTTAAATATTTCTTTATTATCACACACAGCCTCTACATGGTCCCATTTACCTCGAATAAAAAAGGAAACCTTATTAAGAAAAAAGAAACATATTTATGAACCATTCAGATTTTTTTTTTAGAGTAAAGCACAACAACACAGATACAAATAACGGTCAGTCACTCAGCAGGCAGCCAACCAGTCAGTGGATGCACTTAAAACTGGATCAGAGAGAGATCTTTTCACCTCCACTCCTGTGTGACTCACACACTTCTTTTCTTTGTTGAACATGAAAAAGCTATCACATCAGAATCGGAGGAACTGAACTAAAGGAATCCTCCAGAGTACAGCGGATAGAAACTCAAATTTGCACCATTTGAGAGACAAAATCAGGCAGAAACATTACAGACAGTTTCTCTCTCTGTGCACTTACACACTGTACCTGAATTCTCAGTATCCCTTAAGTTTTTGTTCCAGTAAAGTAGTTTCTCTCATTAACAAACCAATGACAATACACTAAAATGTTTTTTTTCTTCTTCTTTTTGAATTGATTTAGGAAACACAAACCCACAGAAAAAACGTCATATTCAGAAATGACTGAGAATTTCCAAGGACATCAATTTGGATTTTTTCCTCCCATACTAGCACCGCCCACAGAATGTACACAAAAATCAGAAAAGGTTGGTCTTTGTGGTGTTGGGAATGTTTTCAAGGCACTTATCTTAAATGTCTTCTTTTGTCTCTCAGGGAAACAATTCAACATCTTTCTCTCATTAAAACTCATTTACAGCCCCTTTCTTCCTCATTTTCTTTGTCCTTTTTAAAAAGTGCCATTTTTGATGTACAGACTCTTTTTTTTTCTGTACATTCTTAACTCAGTGTGCACCATGAAATTAGTTTTTTAAAATGTTGTTTGCTTGGTGTAATCATTTGTTGTAGAAATGGTTCTCTCCCTTGAACATTTCCACCGAACCAGATAAATAGATGTTATCAGAATGCAACCGATGTTACGTTAAAAGCTTGGTCCTTGTTAGTTATCTCTGTTGAGCTCTTCATTCATTCATCTGATCTGTCCTTGAGTCTTCTTACATCCGGAGTAATGTATAAACCTCTTGCATGAATAACAGGTCCCTCTCTTTTTATGATCCTTGTTCCAAGTTTTCCATTATCCAGTATTAGAATAATGTTTTCTCAATGTGCTTCTCTTGTTGGCTCCTCAGCCTTTAATCCATCTACCGGTGCCTTGAGGAAACATCAAAGCAGGTAATCATCATAAGATGTGCTTTGCAAAAGTTAACTCTGGTCTCCAGTCTGTCTGTCACTGTTTCCAGAGCTTCCAAATACTCCATGGAGTCCAAGTCGTAGGGCTGCTGCAGCTCAACTGGAAACAAGAGAGATGGAGAAAAACTTATGTTGGGATTTGTTAAAATCTTGCTGCATTTAAGTAGGTGGTAACCTTTACATTTTTTGTCACATTACAGCTGCAAACATGAATGGATTTTGTGTGCATATCACTAAAAAGAGCAAAATATATTCATATTCAAATAACCCCTTACCTCTTACACTCTAAAACTATATCCAGTGCCCCCCTATTACCTCCATAATTGACAGAATTAGTCCATGATAATTTATTTCTAACTAATTTAAGTTTTCTCAAGGCCTAAGACGTATTAATTAGAAAAAAATGAACAGAATACAAAAAAAGAAAGTATTTACTGTCATTATACTAATATACTAGGATTAAAAAGATGCTGCTTTGCGGTGTGGAGACAGAGTCAGTATTAACAAAAGTATCAAAAACACCAAAAAACACAGCAGTCAACCCATTTTGACTCAGAGGGAAAGCTTGAAGGGAAAGAAAACAAATTAGACCTGGTCAATTCTAAAAGTCCGATTTTTCCAGAAGCTGGCTCTCTGAGGGTCCTTTGCTCATGGTGACATCGCACGTTTAGCCAGTAATGTGGTCCTGGGTTTAAGCTGCTGAGCTCAGATTTTAAACTGGACGACCGCATGACGTTTCTGCTGCATGAAGAACCATCTGTCATTTCTGGAAGATTTATATCACCTGGGATATCAGATCACTTCCATCCAGAGGCAGGCTTCTGCATCAAAGCTCACCTTTAGTCCAAGAAGGTATAAAAAGCTCTGCTCCCCAAAGCCTCCCTTATAGTTAGGTTGATAATTTTTCTGATTATTTGACCTGATAATTTGCTGAATGTGTGCTTTCTTTTATCCTATTTATATATTAAAAAAACACATGCCTATTAAAATAAGCATATAGATCTTTAGATAATCTGTTAATATTCAATTCTTTGAGCCCTCTTGAGCAAGGAGAATGGAACTAGGCTTACCGCACCGTGGAATAAGGTGTTTCTATGTTTGGGCAAAAATGGCCTCTCAGTGATGGCTACGAAAATTATTAGTTTAATTTTCTTACTGATTAACACTAAATTCATTAAATCACCGCCAATGTATTTGTTTTAGCTATAGATAATGATCCACTGAGCATTCCATGTTGACCAGAATTTTTCTTTAAAGGTTGTTTATAGCAAAAAAATTATTTAAACAACATTCCTGGAGCTCACACCAAGCTGCTAATCTATTCTAACCCAGTTCTTAGTAAAAACTGTAAATCAGTGAAAGAGCTGAGGTTAACAGCTGTGGTCTGTAGGAACCAGCCGACTGTGGTGCTATTCAGCCTAACCAACTTATGGACTAAAGCAGGGTGAGACAGCTGGATGCACTCTACAGGAATCCTCCACATCAGCTTAAACAGATTTGATCGATAACAGCTGTTCAGAGCAAAACACTACAGGTTTAGGGATATTTCAGGCCCCTAAACAGGTTTAAGTCAACCTCTTAGGTGTGAGCAAGTAGAGGGAGGGGTTAGCTTACGTGGTAAATTCAATGAGAAAAACAAATCACATGGTGATGGCGCATCATGCTGTGTAGATATTTCTTAAGTTGATAAGAATCTGGCTATGCATGAATACAGAGAAAGATTTAATGATGATTTGAGAGAGGCTGGAAAAGACTCAAGGCAGCGACAGAGATGCACATTAAAAACATTCAGCAAGAGTTTAAGGCAACAAGCTGGTTTGCTATATTCTGAAGCAAAAATAATTTCTTTAAATGAAAAGCTGCAAGAGAAATACCCCAAAAGATTCTGAACAGCAGTGCTTTTACAAAATATCTACTCAGGAGTCTGAAGACATACTGTATGCGCATCTCAGCACTCGGTTTCTTTCTGAAATTAATTCTGATAGTCGTGTTATATTTGCTTTCCACTTTACTGCTGCTTTGTTTGCAGTGCATACTTTTCACATGATAATTTGAAGTTTACATGTGTAAACATTAAATGTAAACATGTTATAAGCTGAAGACCTACTGGTGAAGATACAGAAATAAAAGCTATCAGAGCTGCTTTGCCTGCTGCACTCAGATAAATGCTTTATTTTCTAATTGTTGGTTTTTCTTCCATTGGGTGAATAAATGAAAGTTAAGAAGCCGTGTAGACTCATAAAAATGAATTGACTTTAAAAAACTCCAATACTAAATGAGGCTGATAAATTATTGGGTTAATTTCTGACAAATGATCTCTTAAAAGCCTTCTCTAAGCAGCTGCTTACTGCTTATCTCCCACTCTCACACACACAGACATTCCCTAATGTGCTACACTTACACTCAGCTGTCCATTTGTGTGGCTCCAGCATCAAGTGCTGTTTGGTTTGCTCCAGTTCTTTCTTCAGACACTGGTACTTGGCTCTGACTTCACTGATTCGCTGCTGGCGGTGCTCCAACCCTCGCAGCTTGGCACTGACGAACACGCCCTCCTGACAGACGCAAACAGAGAAAGTGCCAGCAATGTGAAAGGGTTTTATTTACCTTTACATGTCCATAGGAGCGACTGTCGAAGCACATGTGGCTCTCATTCAGCAGCAGCATGCTTTAAATTCACACTTCTGCTCACATTCACCCCTCATCGATTCCCAGTTGGACCTCAGTTGGGGATCTGGGACACAGGGCCGCTTCGCTGGACCAGTTGGGGGTTAAGTGGCTTTCTTAAGGTAGCTGCAGAGAAAATCTATACTTCATGCAATTCTGTCCCTTCCTCTTCTCCAAAGCTCCTTACTTCTCCCCCCCTTGAATACACAGAAGCTTACTGTGACAATTGAAACTGAAAAACCTGCACTGTGCATATTTCTAGAATAATTTTCAATGTTGAAGTCTGTTCTGCTAATTCCAAGAATGTATTACAATCTTTAGATGAAATTAAAACTCTTAGCAAGGGACAACTCCTCATTGCTGTACATGTTGTAAAAAAAAAAAAAAAGGTTTATTTTTTATATTTAAGTGTGTTTTTGTTCTATTAGAACATTTCCGTTAAGAAGCTGGCTTTACTATTGGTCTTCAACAAGCAGTTGAAAAGCATCTCTGGCTTATTCTTAGCTCGATATTAACCGTGTTGTTCTGTCCTCACTTGTAAGTCACCTTGGATAAAAAGCATGTGCCAGATACGTAAACATATCTTTTTCTCTAAATTAATTTTACATCATGAAGAGGAGTAGAACTCCTGCTGTTCTTCCATTGTGCCTTATTTTACAATATTTAGATGTATTAATTCTTCTTCTCAAGAAAACCAAAAGCTTACCTTGCTTCCTCCTTTGTCTCTTCTCTTCTGCAGTCGCTCCACGTCATCGATCTCATACACTTTGATCTCAATCGTTTCTGTGGATGCAGCTACACCCCAGTGGTTAGAGGGTGTGGGAGGCCCCAGTGGGCCGTCCACCCAGCATGCACCTGGACTGGAGGAGGAGGAGGATGTAACGGCCTGTTTGGAGGAGCGCTGAGAAGGTGAAGAAGATGAGTCCAGGGTCAGAGCTGGGATCAGACGTCGCCGCTGGAGGCCTGAAAGAGGAGAAGAGGATCCGTGTTTTCAGGTGTAGAGAAATATGGTACTCTTACTCTTACTCTTATATGGTGCTGTCTTTAACAATTGTTCATTTGAAATGTATGTGATTTTATTTTCCATTATTTAACTGATCAAAAGCTAATCTAAATGTTTAAAAAAAATTACAGAGTTAGTTTTTTCATTTGCTTAATTATTTACTGCAACTCTAAATCTAAAGGAACTGAAATGTATAATCTTAGATAAATATGGGAGTCTCGTTGACATGGAAACCAGTCTAAAATACACCAATCTGATAACTTTTTACGAAAAGTAAAAAGTATAACAGTTTGCCAGAAAGGAAGCAGGGAACACAGTATGAAAAAAGGTTATTTGTGGTTGAAAGTAACAGGTCCTATAATGCTTTTTCACTATTCCTACAGTCTCTGGTGCTGCTGGAGGTTTCTTCTTGTTAAAAGCGATCCCCCCCCCCCCCCCCCCCCCCCCCCCCCCCCCCCCCCTCCAATGTCGCTAAAAGCATGCTTGGTGTGAGGGATTGCCTTTGAGTCAATGAGTTTATGCAATCAACCGGTTTTCCTTAGATAGAAAACTTTTAATCGATTTCACTGAATGACATGGTTGAATTGTAAAGTGCCTTGTGTTGTGAATTGGCGCTATATAAATAAACTGAATTGAATTGTATTTAACACGGTGGTGGCAGCATTCACTGTGGGTTAAATCAAAACTGGAAGAAAGAAGGCTGCAATAGGCCACAGGATTAATTCAACAATACACCCAGAGGGTGATTAGTTTTCAATACTTGTAAAAAAAAATTTTTGAAAATTATCATCATATACTTTCTATCTTATGTTCTAGAAGTCAAACTATTTTGAATAGAAAAACAAGCAAAAAACCCCTCAGTCTCTAGATGTGCAAAGCTGGAGGAGCCATCCTTCGTGAGACTAAACCTGTCATTGCTTTACCAGTAATAAGTTGTTCTACACTGAAAGTATAAAAACGTTTAAATGTATAATTTTCCTTAAATTTCAAAATTATGAACCTTTTTTGTTTTTATATGAAATTCACAAAAATAAAAGTTTAGGGTTCTAAGCTGACAAAAATCTAAAGGGATTTGTATACCTTTTGGAGTTTCAAATAAACAATATGACCTAATAGATCAGTCTTTTTCTGCATTACACAGTAAACTATTAACTAGCATAGAAGTGGGCAGCCATGTTAAGATATTTGAAGCTTAGCAGAAGAAGTGTAAGATAAGATGTTTAAGTGTGAGGAAAGCATGAATTTTAATATGATTTTCAGCTTACTTTGGTCTCAGTGCTGCACAGAGAGGTCAAGCAGAGACATTTGCATGAGGACTCGATTCTGAGTGGTCAGACTGTCAAAGGCATTGATTAAAAAAGGAATCCAATCAAATGGAAATCAGGCACAAAGAAAGACTCAGCAGATGATTTAATGAACCTCATAGCTGGACATTGCTTTTTATATTTTACACAAAATTCATATTTTCTCCATCTCGGCAGTCCTTCTTGAGAGAGATTGAAAGTACATTGGCTCTTTGTCCCTGATAATTTGTTGGGGTTAAGGCAAAATAGAGATCACAATCCTCTGCATCAAAATCAAGATTGTCTGCATATAATTTGAAGGTGAGACCATACACACTGAGGATGAAAGCCTAATTCTAGTTTAGATCAATAATCAGTCCCACAGTAAACCTTACAGACTCTTTTTAATCTTATTTTATGCACACATCCACCGTTATGCTAGAGCAGAAGAGAGTCATTTAGGAAGTGCATTAGTAAGCTCTTGTGTTATATTCTGGTGAATATATATTCATTACAGCCAACAACGGCACATTCCGTTTTACCATTTCACAGATGGCTGGTCAGGGTCACCTTTCCTACCTGGCTTCTCCTTCAAACACATCGCTCTGCCTTCTTTACTTCTCTGTTTGCTTTTTTCCCCCTGTTCTTCTTTCAATTAATTTCTGCCAACTATCTTTACTTTTTTAATCGTCTTTGACATCCTTCAACATTTTAGTAAAAACTGAAATCTAAAATTGCTTAAAAAACAAAAAAATAATGGAGATACACTAAAAATATGATTACCATTTTATTTGGAAGAGAGTTTCTGGTAATGTATTTCCTCCTCTTAGTTTCTAATTATATATTAATAAAAATTAACCACATACAAAGCCCTCCATAACACAAGTTGGAGGAATGGTCATGAGTTTTACTGAAGAAACAAAACTAGTCTAAATTTATTTTGAACCATCTTAAATAGTTTTTTAATGTAGGTTGTGCATCAAAAATATCTCAAATTGTAACCTGTGTTGCTCCTGTTTTTCTTGCTGCTCTTAGAGCTCCGTCTGGAGGAAGTGGTGGCTGAGCTGTGTTCACTGAGGGAGTCTTGAGCTGAGGAGGTACTTCCTGTGTTCTCGCTACTGTCCCTTAGCATGCTCTCATAGCCACTGCTGCATCCACTGTGGTAAAATAGAGCAGTTTTTCCCATGGCTGGGGGCAGCTCTCCACTAAGTACACTGCTATAAGGGAGAGAAAAACACCAAGGTTAATTTAATAAATCATTAATGAAAAGCTTTGGGAACATTAAACCTATTTTCAGAAAACAAAGCTTCACTTGTCACCAATGTTCCCTCTAATTTTTGATGCATAAACATGTTATAGATCAGAACCAACTTCAATGAGGGTGTCAAATTATGGTTTTGTTTTGACGCAGCCTGTCCCCCTTACATCACATCCTGAACCGTACCCCAGCGGCATCTTTATTGAGAAAATTATTTTTGTCTCTCTTCCCACTGGACCTCAGACTGATGGAAGGAGAGACAATCTCAATCTCTGAAACCATGGTCCATTTTTGCTTGTGCAGCAAGGACTGCATCCCTCTTCGGATAAACTCAGAGCTGAAAACCCAGCATAACCTTGCTTGTTCTGCCCTCCAGGTGGAGGAGTCGATCAACCAAGATGGCACCCGATTGCTGTCCTGGCCAGGTGTCCTGTGTGCCCTTCTGCACTGTGAGCTGTTCTGACCTAAAGAGCACTGAGTTAGGGCTGGCGATAAACCAGATTTTTGCCGTTTACTATGTTAACCGTTGGAAATTTTCCCATGTCAGTAATATGCATAAATAAAAATAAAAAATAAATGTCACTAGAATAAGAACAAAAATGAAGAACATTTGATCTATTTTTCACATCTGTCCTTTCTACTTCTCCAGTGGTATTTCAAATATGCCACTTTAAGATGATTTCTGGCTGCTGTTGATTGATTCATTAAACCAAATCCTATTTAACAATCAGCACTGGATGCTTGAAATGTAGCTCAGATATTCACAAGCTGTAAGATCTTTAGCTCCTTACATTTAAGTGCTGCAACCACCATGTCTGAGAACGTGCTGATTGACCCCTGTTTACGTTTTAACTTCATTATCTATTTGAATTTACATGGGGCATTGAGCTGCGCGGTTAATAGGTGTGTCTTTAGCTGTGCGCCTGTTGGACAGCAGGTCTGTTGCCAACCGGTGAGTTTCATTGTTCTGGAGCCTAAATTGGTAAATAATACATAATCAATAATACATAATCTTCTTCCTTTTGGGTTATTTATTTAGGAATCTGTAACACTTTTTGATGTGCTGAATAGGGACATTTGCTGAACTTTTTTTAAAGCACATTCCCATTCTATTACACATATTCATCAATTCTTAAATATATGTGTAAATATACAAGTACGCAAGCATGCAGCTTAGAAAAAACCTTGCCGTCACTACAGTTTACCTGTTGTCACTTGCATGGCCGCTGCTGCAACGGTGAGGTTTTCTTGGGGCTGTGATCTTGCTGTAAGGAGAGGGCAGTGTTTGGACCACAGCTGCCCTCTCCTCTCCCTGATTATCTCCATCTGCTCCACCTCCACTGAAAAACCAAAGCAATGAATAAAATACAAAACAAAGCATGAAATGATTAGCACTTGAAAAACATTTTTCTATCCAATCTGCATATTTGTTTTGGTCATAAAGATGTCAATATCTTTGCTTAAAGATGTGACATAACTTGATGTCTCACAAAATATATATATATATATATATATATATATATATATATATATATTATGTTTTAACATGTGTAATGCATGTTTTTTTCTGTACAACAGCCAGAATAAAAAAACTCTGCAGGTAAACTCAATAAAATAAGTGTTTGACATTTTATGATCTTCTTAAACTGGCTAAAAATTGTAAAATTGCCTTTGCATGTCATGTGTTGTGTGTGGCACAATATAAACTAACTGTCTTAATCTGAAGGTAAAAAGAACCTTGTTGCTCCAGATCCTCTTTCCTCTGTTCGATCGTTGCCTCCTCCCAGAACAAGGCTCCTGGTACGGGATCCTGCACTTCCCTGGAGAATCTCTGAGATTCTGCTGTTAACAGCCCGCAAAGGCAGGTTGGCTGTCAGACTTCCCCCTCGGCTGCGACTCAGGGACTGGGTAGACCATGATCCAGGGGTGGATCCTTGCTGCTGCTGAACTTGAGTCTGGACTGAATTCTGGGGTTATTTGTTAATGAAAAAAGAAATTACATTATCAGCTAAACTGATCACATTCAGGTAAATAAAGAAGCTGTGTTTCATCCCACTCTGAAAACAGTTACCCTTTACCTTTCCATTGGGAGGAAGGCTGGAGCTGCGGCTGTTAGTCTGGGTTAATGACTTGGTGGAGAAGCTCAGTGTCTTGGTGCTGGATGCAGAAAGACTCCGAGATTTAGGACTGCTGGTCATTAGCAGCTTACTGACTGCTGAGATCTTTGACTGGCCACTGCCCTTAGCTGGTGACTGTGGAGCACTGTTTGGACTGCTACTGCCACTGAAAATGGGGCTGCCGGGGTTTCCGGTGGGAGATGATATTGAGCTGGTGCGGGTGATGCTGCGGCCAGTACGAGGCATGGTGGTGTCCCCCCTAACGCCTCCCCCCCTGAGGCTCTCACCTCTCTCCAGGGAGAAGCAGTCATAATGGTGAGACCCACCTTGTGAACCATGGACCCGGCCAAGAGAGTTTGTTCGGTTGGCCAGCTGTTCTAACTTGGCACTAAAGAGTCTGCTACTGTCTATGCTGGAGCCACGTTTTCTAGTGTTCCCTGTACTATCTGCAATGATACTCAGCGATGACACTCCATGATTGGGTTGGGGGAGAGGACTGGTTGCTCTGTTTCGCTGGTCAAGGCTGGATTTCCGTATTGGTGGAAGAGGTGGGATTCCCCCCTTCTTGTGGGAGAAGAATCCTTGCCTTCCCTTGGATCCAGTACGTTCAAGTGTGGCTCGAGGACTGCAAGGTGTTGAATTGGTGACTCCAAAATTGCGGTACTCTGTTCCAGTTTCTAAGCCATCGTGGTGGTTGAGACG
Source organism: Cyprinodon tularosa (assembly GCF_016077235.1). NCBI lineage: Eukaryota > Metazoa > Chordata > Actinopteri > Cyprinodontiformes > Cyprinodontidae > Cyprinodon > Cyprinodon tularosa. The sequence continues at coordinate 109,285 of NW_024039055.1, read as the reverse complement.
GTGCCAGCCACGGGGCAGACTGGCTGTGCGGTGGATGTCTTGGGTGCAGCCATCACCATGGACAGCCACAGAGATCATCTCACAACCATCCACGACTCTCTTGAACGAGTCTGTAAAGGACATCACATCACCTCCTGAGCCACAACTACTTTGATCCCCACCTAAGCCAGAGGTAGTTAATAAAATTCAAATGATAAATAAGAAAGAGTACAAGAATAAATAATGTTGCTTAAAATCAAAATCTACTTGTTTCTTACCATCCCTGCAGAAATCGTTGGCATGTATCTTTAAAGGTTCTACTTCCCTCTTTTCTGGTTTAACTTCACAGATAAGTTCTTTGGATCTCCCTTCCTCCATCCCACGTTTCAACCAAGGGTCTTCAAAGGTTATCTCACTGGAAATGGGGGCTAAAAGTTCAGTTTTAGATTTGCCCGGGTCTTTCATAAAGGCAGTCTTTTTTGGAGAGGATAGGATTGTTGGCTCATGTATGACCATGGGTCTGACAACCATGCAAGGGTGAACACTTATGGTAGACTTGAAAGAGGAGACATTTCCAGGACCAGCTAATATCTGAATGTTAGTTTTTGCCATAGATGGTGGCAGTTTTCCCTGTTTGTCTCTGTTTGGGGGGGCCTTATCCAACTTCTCTGGCAGAACCAGGTCCCCTACCAGATCCTCTGTTCTTGGGCTTCCTCCACTCTCATAATCATTAAGAATTTCAACTCCGAAGCTTTGGCTGCCTTCAGACTCAGCCAGAGCCTCCCCTTGCTGACTTTGAGACTGACTGAAGCTGTGAAAAGACTGATCCGCTTCACTGCACATGCTGAGATCGCTCATCCAGGAGGACATAGTTGAACCAGAGTTTGACATCCCACTGGCTAAAGTGTCACCGGTCCGCAACTTGGCCATTGCCACCTGCAACAGTTAGAAGCATTGTCAAGCATCCAGATATGCAACAGAAAGTAATGTATGCTTCAAATAAATGTGTGTCTTTAAGAAGGAGTCATATTTTTCTCTTTAGTTACAATTAAAACAATAAACAACAAAAAGTTTTTCAAAGCACAAAAAAAATTTTTTGTTATGGAATATTAAAAAATATTTTCAAGTCCAACCACAACTTCATAGCTGGATATGGATCTGGACTTTAACTGGCCTGTTCTAACAAAATGCTGTATCAGGAGTGCTGATGAAATTGAAAAAGATACATAATGTCTTATATTTTAGTTTCCCTTTATTGGCTTCTTACTAGAGCAAAACTACCTAACTTTTGGTCAAAGTATTAGCTTGATTTCATTATAGTTATCTAAATATAGATACCAATTGACGGGTGTCAAGGCTCCATGTGGGCTACTGTTCTCAAAACTGACCTTTATGACTTGAAAAGTTAAGATCCATTGCTTTAGCTGCTTGTGTCCAAGATCTTGTTCTTACAGTCTCGATCCAGATTTCATGGATATTCCTATCAAGCCAGCCGTGCTTGATAAGAATCCTTGATGCTACCTGACAGCATCCCTTACTGCCGGTGTTTACCACTAGGTTCGGGGATTTTCGCCACGACAGGCACTGCAGATCTTATGGCCATGACTATGGGCAGTGGCATCAACAATGGAGGCAGAGGACATGGCCCATGAACATGTATCCACCTTCCCGGGGGTGGGAGTTGAACACATCCCTGACTGAGGGTTTCACCAGATGTCTCCAGCAGACCCTCACTACTCGTTTGGGCCTGCCGAGTCTTTCCGGCTTCCTCCTCTTCCAGGGTATCTTGCTCACCACCAGGTGAAGGTTGGTGGAAAGCTCATCCCCTCCACCCCTCTCTTAACCTGACGAAGGTCAAAAGCCCTCTGGCCTAGGGTGTCCTGGTGCCAGGTGAATCGATGGACATGCTTCTGCTCAAACATGGTGTTCATTATGGATAATCCATGAGTGGCAGAGAGTGTCAATAATGAAATACCAATCAGGTTCAGAGCTGGGGTCCGTTCCTCGTGATCACACCACTCCAGTTTTATGGTTTTCCTCTTTTGGAGTTTGATTTTTAAGTTTTTATTATCTAAGTAAGTCTGTTTTGTTGATGTTTGGTTTATTTTCCATTTTGTGTTACCGGTATATCTAAGAAGTCTTTCGTTACACTCTGTTGCCTCCTTGTGCCTGTCTCCTTTGCCCTTGATCCCTTCTAGTCACTGTCATCCACATCTGCTCCATATCAGCTAATGATTAACCCAGTCTTTAGTATTTTGTTTTTGGACTTTGCTTCTGTTGCCTTTGGGATTTTGATTAAACCTACAAGAACTAATCTCCGCCTCCCTAATCTCTGCATTTGGGTCCTCAACAAACCACCACCCTCACGGTGACATCCAGTCGTCACTGTCGTTTCCCACATGGGTGCTAAATTCTCCCAGTAGAATGATGGAATCCCTGCGAGGGGCGCTAAAAAACACCCTCCCCAAAGATGCTAAGAAGGCCTGGTATGAAACAATAAGAGACTACCTGAAGGCGAAGGGATGCGACTCTCTCATCCAACCTGGTAAACTCCAACACAAGAGGGCTGAGCTGGATAATGGAGAGGTCTACTCTGTCTCTCTGTGGGCCACTTCAGAGTAGAAGAGAGTATGACTCTCGAGTCCCAGAGCCCTGGTTGTGTGTGGAGGCAAGCCAGACTAATTTTAGCTGATATCGCTCCACTTCCCACAAAAGCTCAGGCTGCCTTCCCCCAGCAAGGTAATACCACCAGGCGCTCACTGACGAAACCCAAACCCAGAACTGGCTCTGTGGTGGGGTCCAGAGTCCACTGTACCAGGCAATGTTGCATGCCAAGATTTTTGTTAAGGTAGTGGTTCAATTAAGGGTTCATCTAGAGGGTTAAATGTGGCCTTATCTTTACATGTAACTTCATGATTTCTAAATCTGTATGACCAGGGAGACTGTATAGTATTCCCAGTAGCCTTCAGGGGCGCTAAACCTGGAAATTACAGGTCAACCCCCACAGTGGCTGAAGGTGACACAGAATTGCTTTAAATTAAGAATTGAATCTGCATTTCTTCTTCTCTCAACAAAAGCCTTAAAAAAATCAAGCACCATCATACATCAGATAACTAATTTTCCCCACTTTTTCTAAGAAAACACCTTGCTATGAAAATAGTTTTTTTAATAGGTTTTAGAGTTTCCAAAAGTGAAATGGGAGGAAGATTTTTTAGTTATCAGGCTCCTCTAATGTGGAACTAACTGGTTTTTATTCTTTAAGGCAGACACCATGTTAATTTCTAAGATTAGATTTTAACTTTGAACTACAACTACTTTGAAGGAAGTAGTGATGTATACGTTGCATTCAACTTCAAAATTATGTGCTGGTGTATTATACAAATTCCTGATGACTGACCCCTTGCTCACACTGGCTCCGGTGCGGTTACCAAGCCCACGGAGACCGCAACTCCCGCACACCCCCTCTCACACCACCCTTTTGACTAAGGTGCTGTGCCGCTCTGCGGCTCTGGCAACAGGTCCGGAGATTTAACTCGCGAGAACAGAAGTTCAATTGAGTTCACGTAACTTCGCGCGATAACACAGCCCAAATAAGGATATTTGCGAGAGCTTGTTGCGGAGGGCTCCGGCACGCCGCAAGGATAGCTTTCTTGCGGAAATTTCTGCAGTGCCGGAGTGTCTCGGTAACCGCAGCCGGACAGCTCAGCAGCCGGTGAGAGAGGTTTACGTCTTTTTAATGACTTGGAATCACTGCGGCGCCGCACCCACCGCACCGCAACGGTAGGACGGGAGTCGGTGTGAGCCTAGGGTTACACTGTAATCCATTCTAGTGTGATCAAATGTGGAATAAAAATAGTAGCACAGTGAATCTGCATCAGAACACATCTAAATATAGATACCAAAATGTGCCACCAACCTCTGCCATTGCAACCACTTCCGTAACTCCTGTGTTTGTTGTGAGACCTGAGGACAAGTGGTAATGTTCTATGTCTCCATCAAAAGCAGCATCACATCTGGGGTCATGGGGCTGGGCTTCTACAGCGTGGGCAGCTTCGGAGCCACAGCCGCTGTTAAAGCTTATGATGCTCACTGGACGACAGACCAAGCTTCTGTCTTCAACAAGATTTCTGATAACCTCATCTTCATCTCTGCAGGCTGCTGTGTACACAACTGCATCATCTCCAGGCAGCTGTTGCCCACTTTGTGTTACGGAAGATGCTGCTGCTGAGGAGGGTTTGGAAGAAAAAGAAAAAACAAGTATGTTTATGCTGCTATAACTTAGAGGTATACATGTCAGTCACTCATGTTTTTAATGTTCATTTATATTTTTAATTACCATCCTTCTGCAAATCTAGAGGTATCGGTGGGACGTCGTCATCACAGAGTGTTTCAGCTGAGCCAAGGCTGGCAGAGAGGGAAGCAGTTGGCTCTCGGACTTGTGGGCTCATGCCTGCAGGAGAGGTCCTGGAAAGCACGGACTCTGTGGAGGAGCGGCCACTGTCTGCAGCCAAACTGTCTGCAGAGTCAGAGGAACGCAGTGAGCAGTGCAATGAAATCTGTTTCTTAGTTTCAATATGCAAACATGCTATGATTTGAGAACTTAGACAGATAGTGCATATACAGGTGCTGGTCATAAAATTAGAATATCATGAAAAAGTAGATTGATTTCAGTAATTCCATTTAAAAAGTGAAACTTGTATATTATATTCATACATTACATACAAACTCATATATTTCAGATGTTTATTTTGTTTAATTTTGATGATTACAAATGACAACAAATGAAAATCTCAAATTCATCATATCAGAAAATTAGAATATTGTGAAAAGGTTCAAAATTGATGGCCCCTGGTGCCACACTCTAATCAGCTAATTAACTCAAACCACCTGCAAAAGCCTTTAAATGGTCTTTCAGTCTAGTTCTATAGGCTACACAATCATGGGGAAGACTGCTGACTTGACAGTTGTCCAAAAGACGACCATCGACACCTTGCACAAGGAGGGCAAGACACAAAAGGTCATCGCTAAAGAGGCTGGCTGTTCACAGAGCTCAGTGTCCAAGCACATTAATAGAGAGGCGAAGGGAAGGAAAAGATGTGGTCGAAAAAAGTGTACAAGCAAGAGAGATAACCGCACCCTGGAGAGGATTGTGAAACAAAACCCATTCAAAAATGTGGGGGAGATTCACAAAGAGTGGACTGCAGCTGGAGTGAGTGCTTCAAGAACCACCACACACAGACGTATGAAAGACATGGGTTTCTGCTGTCGCATTCCTTGTGTCAAGCCACTCTTGAACCACAGACAGCGTCAGAAGCGTCTAAAGAGAAACAGGACTGGACTGCTGGTGAGTGGTCCAAAGTCATGTTCTCTGATGAAAGTAAATTTTGCATTTCCTTTGGAAATCAAGGTCCCAGAGTCTGGAGGAAAAGAAGAGAGGCACTTCATCCACGTTGCTTGAAGTCCAGTGTAAAGTTTCCACAGTCAGTGATGGTTTGGGGTGCCATGTCATCTGCTGGTGTTGGTCCATTGTGTTTTCTGAGGTCCAGGGTCAACGCAGCCACATACCAGGAAGTTTTAGAGCACTTCATGCTTCCTGCAGCTGACCAACTTTTTGGAGATGCAGATTTCATTTTCCAACAGGACTTGGCACCTGCACACAGTGCCAAAGCTACCAGTACCTGGTTGAAGGACCATGGTATCCCTGTTCTTAATTGGCCAGCAAACTCTCCTGACCTTAACCCCATAGAAAATCTATGGGGTATTGTGAAGAAGAAGATGCAATACACCAGACCCAACAATTCAGAAGAGCTAAAAGCCACTATTAGAGCAACCTGGGCTATCATAACACCTGAGCAGTGCCACAGACTGATCGACTCCATGCCACGCCGCATTGCTGCAGTAATACAGGCCAAAGGAGGCCCAACTAAATACTGAGTGCTGTACATGCTCATACTTTTCATGTTCATACTTTTCAGTTGGCCAACATTTCTATAAATCCTTTGTTTTTATTGGTCTTCAGTAATATTCTAATTTTCTGATATGATGAATTTGAGATTTTCATTTGTTGTCATTTGTAATCATCAAAATTAAACAAAATAAACATCTGAAATATATGAGTTTGTATGTAATGTATGAATATAATATACAAGTTTCACTTTTTAAATGGAATTACTGAAATCAATCTACTTTTTCATGATATTCTAATTTTATGACCAGCACCTGTATTTGTCAAAAATAGATTTTATTTAACAGAAAAATAATTACTGTCAGAGGTCAAAGCATCGGTAGCCTGGCCATCCTGAGCTAGGGTGTGTGAGGACACTGAGGGTGTTGCTGGAGTCACACCCTTCTGAGTGTACACCTTACATCGCTGTGATGGGGAAGATGGAGGCCTGGGAAGGGAAAAATAATTACAAAAATTTTTTTCTCTTCCTATATATATATATATATATATATATATATATATATATATATATATATATATATATATATATATATATATATATTGCTGTGATAATAAAAGATTATCACAGCAAAGGGAATGCTGAATGTAATTAAGGTATTGTTTGAATTTTAAGCATGCTTCACCTGTAGTCTGAAGTTTTTGTCAGGCTTGCGATGCCCAAGCGTGGTGATCCTAGAGGACGACCCTTCACCTCAGTATTACCGACTACATTTACATTTTCACAGCTGTGAAAAGTGACAGTTTGTGTCAAATATTCAGCAAAGAATGGCTAAAAACATCTTAATGTCAGCATATAAAGCTGGAAATCACAATGCTAGTCCTCACCTGTTATGTAGCTGAGAGCTCTTGGCTCTGTGTAAGGGGTTGGGGGAGATGTTACTGCTTCCAGTAATGCTCCTTGAACTGGTGACCAATGGGGAGCCGGTGGCCTGAGCTAAGCTGTGGATCATTGTCTGGGCCAGTTCTGCCTCCTCCACCACCTCCTTGATCTCCTGAAGCTGCTGGTCATTGCTTCTTCTCCTAGAGGCTGCTGCTGAGAAAAAGGAGAACCATTGTTTTTGAACATGCCAGGTGATAAAACACTTTGAGGAGTTAATAATTTAAACTACTTATGAAATACCTATTTTGGCCTCTGTTTCCAGCCCTTCTACAGAGCCAGGAGTACATGAGGAAGGACATGGCTCTAGTTTGGCACCTGGTTTGCTCGTTTGAACCTCTTCAAAAGGAAATTTTGCCACCTGCAGAAATGGGAAGGGTAACCTCTTTAATAAATAAATAAATAAACCTACCCTTCTTTTAGGATATTATCCAAGATGTTTTTTGATGACTATGTCTAAATAAACATAGAACCTGATTTGAATAAAGAATCCAATTTTGAGTAAATGAAGCATTCAACTTAAAAAAAAAAAAAAAAAAAAACGTAGAAAAAAATGAGACTTGGCGAGCCTACCTTGGTAGGACAAGAAAATCTTTTTGATGGTAAAAACATAACATAACGTATTTACGATCAGAAAATCTCTAACAATTTAAGAAAAAATGCCCTGCTTGGATCGATGTTCAGTAAGTTAAAATATAACCAAGATTGTATTTTAACCTTTGGTAATATACAGACAGTATATAGTGATTGTCACCTCTTCACTGCCGTCAATGCAGTCCAGTCTCTCCTGCAGCTCAGCAAAAGTGTTGCATTTGAGACATTCAGCTCCTTCCTCTGGGACAGGGGCCAACGGTTGACCTACCAGAGACTGAGATGGCTGTGGTTGGGCTGGGCCGCCGGACTGTTCGTCTATCTGAGACTTTAAGTATAGGAACAGAGACAATAGAGATATGAATCTTACAGTCCCTCTTTAAATCATATACGTTCCTTGATGCAGATAGTTATTATAACTCTAATGTGTATGCAGTTGGCAACAGATATTTTTGGTATTAATGACAATCGTTTTGGCCACATAGGGAACCTTTAAGAGATAAATTGAATACATGATCCCTTTTGCAAATTTTTTATGTATTGATAGCAATGGTAAAATCTGCTACATAGTTTAATTTAAAATTATTACATTTTAAAGGATGTTTTCTTGCAGTTTAAAGGAAAATGTAGGCTTTGTTGTTTCTTTAACTTTAAAATATCATCTACTGCGCTTTAATCTTAACGATTTAACTTTTTAAAAGGTAGGTTGGATTAATTTAGTGGGGTCCAGAAGTGTTCTGGTAACCCATATTGGGGCCCAGCAAAAGAAGTTTGGGAACCACTGGTTTATTTTATTTTTTTACAAATTTGGCCCACTCCTCCTGACATAACTGCTGCAACTGAGTCAGGTTTGCATGATGCAGAACTTTCACTCACCTTTTCAACTCTGACAGATTTTTCAAAATGATTGTTCCAAATGTACATGAACTTTAATTTCATCATACCCCTTGTCAATAAGTGCACTGACAAGCTTGAATCTGATATTTGCTTTTGGGGTAGTGGATTGTTCCTTGTTGAGCTGCTGGCAGCCAATTGGTGCATGACATCTCTCTGTTACCAGCTTCTGCCAGAATCTTTGTGTCTTTTGCTCATGCATTGGGGTTCTGTGCATGATTTGCATAAAATGTTTCAATATTTTTCCATGATGTCACTGAAGGTGGCCGTGCTTTTAAGGTAGATAAATCAAACTGTATCTCCATTGACAAAAAAATTGTCCTTAAACCAATCATAAGGCATGAAATTATAATCTAGGATTTCCCAAATGGAAGAATAACCTTAACCCTGTAATGCCAAATGTATCATATTTGATACATACGGTTTCTGAAATGTTTTGCGTCTGACACCTTTTGCATAATTTAATGGTAAAAACTTTGCTCAAAATCCTATTGTACACAATCAGATATACCTGATAACAGAGGGCAGAAGACTACACAAAAAATAATCTTGACTTATTGCATAGTAATAAATTATTAATATCAAAAATGTATTTCTATTTTTTCTTTTTACATATTTTGTTAAAAGGCCAAATAAGGACTTCAAACCAAAAAAAAAGTAATTTTCTGTTTTGTTTTATTCTTGGATCGGGCTTTAAAGGGTTAATGTATGCTGACATCTGACCTTTAAAAACAATCAACCAAATCAAACACATTTTTCCAAAATTTGTATAAATTTTTCTCCACCTGGCATTTAGCATGTAAAAATAATTTAGATAATCCTTACTAACCGAAAACAGAAAAATTGAATATGTAAATTCTTTTATAAACGTATCTGTTTTAGAGAGTACATATAGTTCTAGTTTAAGCTGTATAATCCTCTGACCTTGTTCTGGACTCCAGCTGTTTGACCTTGACCATGTGTTTGATGGTGCTCAGGCGTTTTCCCTCGGAGCAAAGCTGGGACAATCGGCACAACCTCTGGAGGTCCCTCGTTGTCTGTCAGCTCTCTGTCGGACACAGGCGCCCCATTTGGGCCCACGTAGATAACAGTGTCACAAGACTGCTCGCTGCTCGAGTACTCGTCAGGGTCACTGGATAGTCTTAGCAGTGGCAATTCAGAGTCAGTGTCACCACGGTGATGGAAAGGTCGTAGGTGGGTTGGACGACGCATGCGACCCTCCTCACAGGAGCTTTCTCCTCCAGAGGAGCTTGATGTATATTGCTGCAAAAAGATGGTGATAAAGAGAGTTAAAATCTTTTACATTTGTTTTTCATTGTCCTCTTCACTGAACTTGCAAGAGCCCTAAATCTTAATAAAGAAAAAGGCTCCCGAAGCAGCTTCAGACCCGTATCTTGTTGCAAAGTAACTTTAAAAACTACAATTGCTGTGTACCTTACATTTTCTAGATTTCAAACTGTGGCACAACCTGTGGCACCACTAACCTGACACTAACCGTTACTCTCACCTAGAAAAAGCCAAAGTTCTTGTATCAAATCTTATTGGAAAAAAAAAAAGACAGGAGGGCAACCATCCATATCATTTCCTTTCTAAGTTATATAGGTTAAAAAACAAACAATTGCGATAGTGAGCACGTCTGTCCATAAAAGAAACAGTAAACTGGTCAAACTAAGCAGCTTTAATTAGCTTATGAGGCTCAAAGTCAGCTGGGTTTTCTCGTTCCCGCTATAACCTTCACATCAATATTTCTTAACGACAAACATGTTTAATAAATTTTTTATCCATAAAAAACTAACAAATTTAACATTAATTTAAAAGTGGTAGTTTGATTAATATAATTTTGCTTTTAAATGAAATGTTATCTTTTTTCATGATATATTCTTTTTATATATTCATATCTGACATGTCCTCAATGGGAGTGAAGTGTAAATAAATTAGTTCTTTGTGTGCACAAACCTGGCAAATAAAACAGCATATGTGACATATTCGTCTAACAAAATAAAGCTGTATTAATATTTTTGCATATGATAGCAGTAATAATAACATGGAGATTTGATTGAGAATTACAAAACACATGATACTAAAAAAGTTAATCTGTTTAGCTCATTTTAGAATATATGCACATACAGTAAATAGATTAATCAATAAATTAAGCCTCCTAAAAAGATTAAAGATCAGGTCCATCTACTGGAAAGATCTTGCATCTGAAATCTTGTTTTCAGTGGTTTTTGGCCTTTAGATATTAACATTTTGTTCTCTGCTTAACAGCTACTAAAAGAGCAGTTGTACATAAATAAACAATGTATTAAACTACATCCATTTTAACGTAACATGAACATTATGTTTTTAAAAGACTTCTTTAGAAACATAGCTTTAGAAACATAGTTCCCCTCAGGAATGTCTGAGCGTAAAACATGCAATCTGCAGTACAGTAGCTAAGGGTATAATTCAGAGCAGATTTTTGACTGACAACTTTACTGAATTTTAGTTGAACAAGGTGATATAGTGCTACAAGTACTTTTCAAAATAAAATTATGGTTGAAAAATAGCGAGACATTAATAGCCCATGTTCAAGTCTCAGTTTTTTTCTTCTCAGAAGAAAAATCTCTATATTTTAAGAAGCAAACTTACCACAGTTACTTTAGTTTTCTTCTTTTTCATGCGGAGGACGCGTGAGGCAATCTGGATGGTGGAGAGGGTTTCTGAGAAATCTCTGGGTGAGGCGGAGATGTGAGCAATCATGGTGGTCCTGCAGTTCATGTTGCCTAGCGACTCCCTTAGCAACATGGTCAGCTTGCTGTCCCTGGTTACATGTATAGATGAGATGTGAGCAGTGAAGACAGGTTTGAAATTCATATATGTGTACGACATAATGAATGAAGCAGGGGTCCTTGTTCTTCTGACATTAACAGCAAATTCAAACTGAACTACGTACACACAGTACCTTGTAAAAGTATTCAGACCTCTTCAACTTTTTCACAGGTTGCTTTATACCCACACATGTCCATGTATTTTTTATTCGGATTTTAAATGACAGATCAAAGCAATTCTATAGAGTCATTGGATTAGTGGAAAGATGTGTTGCCTGGAAATTAAAAGTTTGTCAGTTTGATTTCCTCTTCTCTTACCACATGTTAATTAGGTCTCATGCAATTCCCAAACCTCAAGGTGTCAATTTATCTGGTGTTGGTGAGTGAGCATTATAGGTGCAGTCTGGAAAATGTGACGTTAATATAAAAGCTTGCTGAGTCGTCTGTATTGATTGATTGACTTTATGGATCTCACAGTGGAGAAATTTACCCGTTACACTGGCTCAATAGTCAAAAAGAAAAAGAGGTGCAAAGAGGAGGAAAAGGTGGATGAGGGTATTAGGGGTGTAAATAATAATTGTTTTTTATCAATGCATCAATCCAACAGCCGAAGATCCGATGCATCGACACGTCTGCAAGAGTATCTATTCATGTTGTTTTTTTTCCTCCGATCTATTTTTTTTCCATTTGCTCCTGGACGTAATTCTGACTCCCATGCTGCGGTGGTGCTAAACCAATTTTGCCCTCCTACCTCGCTTCCTTTAGCCACTACCCTCTTTCCACTTGCAGTATTTTTTGATGCAAGGCCTTTCAGAATGTATAAAAGGGCTTTATTATTTTTCATTGAATGAGGTTTTCATAGGCCTAGGTCGAGTACAACTTTGCTATTTCTGTTATTTGCTGTTGTTTCTCAAATAAATTCCATAACGATATTACGACTTTCAATGATTTATTTCACATTTCAAATGGTATCTAGCTTGTAACGTAAAAAAAAAAAAAATCAACCAATAAATGTATCGAATCGTGGTGTATTCTTGAGTATCAAAAACAATAAAATTGCTGGGGCAGAAAATTGATACTGAATCGAATCGCCATGATTGGTGTGACTTACACCCCAAGAGGGTATATACAGTTTTATACAGTGCTTCCACACACACACACACACACACACACACACACACACACACACACACACACACACACACACACACACACACACACACACACACACACACACACACACACACACACACACACACACATATATATATATTTAGATATATAGCTATTGCACTGGGTATAAAAACAGGTTATTGCACAGGGTATTAAATGGTAATTGCACATTAGATATTGCACAAGTTATTGCACAAGTTATTGCCGTTATAGTGTCGCATTGTAAAGTCTGATGGCAGCAGGGATGGATGACCTGCGGTGGTGCTCCTTAATAGATGTATAACTAGAGAAGAGGTATATATATATATACTTTACAATTGTTGAGGTATGGAAATTGATCATTTAAATGAATAAATGTATAAATAAAAATGGGAAACGTGTAAGACATGCTCCCAGAGTTCATATTTCTAGAGCCATCTTCCACTGCAGATACATTTTCAGGCCCTCATTCACAAAGACTCAGAATCCTCTCAGAGAGCTCATATTTTAAACTACAAAAAAAGGAGTCCCAGCTTAAGAGTGATCCTAATAGTTGCTAAGACCAGCTCTTAGTAAAGACTCAACCGAATTGTTGGTGTGACTCTGTTCTTCATTAACACAAGAAACAAACAACAAACTTTGCTCCTACTAATCAATGTAGAGAAATTGACCTCTCATATAATTCCAACTGGATTTTGAATGTGTGACATGGTGATGCCATGTAGCTAAATTAAATTGTCCCACAGCATAAAAATGTTTTTACACATTCTCATTATTTTAATTTGTTTGTTGTTATGTTTACTCGCTGCATCTATTTGATATATTAATGAGAACTTAACAAAAAAACATTTACTTTTTTTTTTTGCTTGTATAAAAAGGTTTAATTTGGAAAAATTACCAACATGAAATCGAAAAAACCAGTGGAGAAAACTGAGCTGAAGAAAGGAGCACTGGCTGTTTTTTTATGGTAAACTGGTCATGGCAAGAAGATGCAGATTTTTTCTCCCTGCTTTCCTCTCCTTTTCAGTACCAGCCTTGGAAGTAAGTGACACTGCAGATTTCTAGATAGATGTTTATTCTATGGATACTATTATCATCATGTACAATACAGCACATACTTTGAAACCTCTTTCACATCTTCTAAATTGTATCTCAATGTACTTTATTTTATAAGTCTATTTATGTATATATTTTCCTGCAACATTTGGGTACCAAATTACTAAAAAAACATTTGTAGAGTATTTTACAACATTGAAGTTCCTCTGCACTGTATTTTTTATAGATGTTTTCACTTTTTATTCATAATTACTCAACATTTTACCTATTAAATTATCAATAAAATTATGTCACTTCAGACACCCCTATAACATGTCTGATCACTAAAACTAGTTAATGCCCCCCATGTCTATGATTAAGTTAATGTGATTTCCACATTAATAACATAAATACATACTGCTTTTTCTCTTTCCTCCATCTTCGCTGGTTAGGACATCATTAACCTTGCTAAAAGTCATTCTTATACTTTCAACATTTGATCACTTCAGGATTAGATAAGATCTTTCCTAAAATGATGCCGCTAAAAGCTACTTCTGGGTTTAGGATCCTATGTGAATATGGGCCCTGGTCTTTTTTCTTTAGTTTTTTATTTTGGACCACTGTTGTTTAAAAACCAGCTCAGGCTAAGATAGAGTAAATGAAGAGCATCTCTAATGTTTTGTACTTGCGTCTGAGGTTTGACTGAACCATTTTAATCATGTCTATACTGCCATCATTGTAACTCTGACTGTATGCTTGGGATATTTTTTATGCTGAAAAATTAACTTTTAACCCAGCTTCAAGTTTTCTGCAGCTTTTACCAGAGTTTCTTTTTTTCCAGTATAGTCCTGTATTTCACATCCATCACTTTTGAACAGCTTTGATGCCCCTGCTGCAGAAAAACATATCCAACTATCTTTTGCAAAGGGAACAGTGCCTGTTAAGGATGAAATACAGTGTTTATCATCTGCTAAACTTTTTTAGATATCAGATAAAATAAAATTTATTTTTTTCTCATCTTACCAGAGTACCTTTTCTACACAACGCCTTTTAGGGATAAAGTTTAATATTGAAATTTGCTCTAGCTCCCAGAGAGGTTTATATTACCATATGGAAAGGAGTAAATCTAGGCTGTGTGTTTAATGAAATACTTTTTCATGGGTGGCCCACTGCGATCATTTCTTGCTTAGATCTGTGTGTGAGTGTGCTTAAAACCTGAAGGTTGACAGAACACAGCTCCTCTGTGTCCCGTTAACTCATGCTGTTGTCCTTTTTTGTAAAAAAACACACCCTGCAGTCATGCATGCAATAATATGCACACACTAAGCATGAACACACTGCTGTTCTGACCTCCTCTATTTCATCACTGCTTTCTTTCTATTCTCTTCTGCCTCAGGCTTAAACAAGCCCTTCTTTCTTTATCTAAATCTGCCTCTATCTCTATATAGCTTCCTGAGATTAATGTAGGTAAACTCATGACTCATGAAGTATTCATTTGAATATTAATTCAAGAGCTGAACATGTTGGATTAGATCTCTCAGAAATGGGAACAGTTTGTGGTGTGGTTGGGGGGCCTCTTAGGATAAATTCTGAGCACTAGAAAGACAGTGTCTTTTTGTAAAATTGTGAATCTGCTTGTGTGGAGGTCGGGAGACTCCTCCTGAAGTGAACTTTCACTGCTTCCTCTTTTTAACACTCAGGATTTTGTAGGTGATGCAAAAGGCCTGCAGGTATTTCTTCTGCTTACTGTAGCGAGTGTCATGATCATCAGGGATAAGTTCCACTACTGTTGTGTCATCCTTCAACATAGTGGTCGGTAAATTGACAACAGTGGTCTCATCAATGTGAACAGATGCAAATTTAAGCACTTTCATTGTAACGAGTGCTGAGAGAAATAAAACTAGAGGAGTTCCTGTCCCCCGGCTTCGACTTCAAGGAAAGCTCATGAAGTATCCAGTCTGCTCAAAAGGTGCTGTAGGATGATTTTAGTCAATGAAGTCCAGCAACAACATCTGTTCATAGTGTTTGTTTATTTGGGGAGTTGCAACCTCATTGTATTGCAAAGCAAACTGGTATGGATCAAATGTGGGGAGGCTATAATCCCTTACTAGCCTTTTTAAAGCACTTTATGGCGATAGGAGTGCAACTAGGCGGTAGTCGTGAAGGGACAGTGGGCTTTTTTGGTAAAGGTGCTGTTGCAGGTTTTGAGGCATGATGGTCCCACTGCAACCTGGGCTAGAAACACTGAGAACACCGGAACCTTTCCTGTAATCTAATCCGGGGTGGCTGCTTTCCTCTTTAGGATTCAGAAAACATCAGCAGTAGCCTGTCTGAGCAGCAGCTCACCAGGATGAGGAGTATTTAACATAGCTATATTTTTGTTGAGTTTATCTACGACGTTGTTATAGTTGATTTTATTGTTAGTGATGTTATTAAATATGCACCTTCTGTAAGAGTTGCAAACCCTTACAGAATGGTTCAAGTTAACCGTGACTGTTCTACACGCTGCCATATTATTTAAAAGTATGCTTATGTACTTTCAGATTGTTTCTGCATTTGTATGTGACAGTTCTCTGCAGCTGCTGCCTGATAACATCTGAATCTTCACCTTATGTTCTTAAAATCAAGTGAGAGACTGTATTCACTGCTTTTGACGTGGACACAGGGGATGGACGTCTGAGTTAGATTTCTGATGTTCTTCATCTAAGGTCATCACACTTTCGTTTCTTTTTAGCTGCTTTGGATTTGCTTTCTTTCTTTGGTGGTTTTTGTTTTACATATTTCACTACATCAAGAAAATGAATTCAGCTATCATGAGCTACAAGGGTGGACACAGTTGAAAAGGAGTAGTTGCAAATATGATTCATGCCCTTGAAACTAATCCCCCTTCCATGCCAAGAAGGGTCTGAGTCACAAGACAGAGATCTGTGTGCATCCTAAATGGTTATGTAAGCAATAGATTGTGTTGTTAACCAAGTAACGAACGCAGAGTTATGCAGCTTTAAAATAGGTGGAGAGATATAAGGAAGAGAATAAAGAGTTCAACTAAGGAAAAAGATGGATATTTATGGCTTCATATTTACACTGCCTCTGTCAGCAATACATAAAAATGCTAATTTAATTCGCTTTTTGACCGTTTTTCTTTATGCAGTTATTTGTGTTTATTAATAATTCCCTCTTTTTATTTTTGCTCAACAGTTAGGAAAATATCTATGTTAGATTATTTATTTGTTTTTTCTTCTTATATTTATCCTTTCCTTTGGATATAAGGTATTTTATTGTGATTTAAAGTCATTCAAAAGTCAGTAATGTCTTTCACTTTATGTTAATCCTCTTTTTGCATGCTTAAGATTTTTCTTTATTTCCCCCTTATCTGTCTTTTTTCTAAATAGCTTTTAGCTGGATTTTTTTTTATGTCTACATTCCGTGCCAGTCTGTAAATCAGAACATTTTAACTCATGAATATGGAACAGCATCTGTTGTTGTTTAAAACGTTAAGTTCCTTCAAACCTGAAGCACCAAAAGAAAACTGCTCTCCGATTTCCTCTCATCTCTCAGCCCTCCTACTCCTACCTCGCTCTTCACCACATTTATCTCACACATTTGCTAATTTTCCCTCTTCTTTTCTCCTCTTCAGTTTCCAATCAATTTATTTTAGCACAGAAACCTACTTGTATGGAATGTGCTTGCTCCCATTGACCAGGGCCAGGATCACGTTTCCAAGAGCAGACAGAGAAAGACACAGAGGAGCTGAGCTTGGTGAAGAGTTCTCTTTGCTTTTTCCACCTCCTCCTCCGAGTACTTTAACATCACAGCTTCCCAGGTCCAGTAGATGAAGGCGACTACGACCTCCGGACACTAAAATATGTGAAAAACAGTTCAATGGTAAAAGCAGACAGAGAACATTGACAAACAAAGGTGACAATGTTGTCCTAGAAATAATACAATAACTGAATTTAAATGTTTTGATGTTTTAATTAATTGAATTAGACACGTTTATGTTACCAGTATATTAATATTGGACAACCAATATCTTAATGTTCACATCTCTCTTCTTCCATCTTTGACTGAAACGGTCAGGTTGAATGGTCAATTCTGCATCCTTACCATTAGCAAAGGAGGGCTACAGGGCTCTGTGCTGTGACCTCATCGTTTTCAACAATTTTAACTCATTCATAGATTACCAGTTAAACTGGATATTAGAAAAAAGATCCTGAAAGTATCAGCATAGTGTGACACCAACCATTCGATTTTGAAAACCAAATAGACCAAAAAACTGTGCCTTTTAGGGCAAAAACAAATCACAGGCAATTAACTACTGACAAAGAAAGAGACTAAATATATCAGTGCCTTAAAGGAAGCTAAGGAGAGCTAAACCCTCAGAACTGCTGGTTAGCATTAAAATATACATACTAGAAAGCATGCTGACAAGGATGCAAGGGATGATGAGTTCCTATTCCTGCAGCCATAAAGACCCTGAAAAAGCTCTACCTGTAGCCAAACAGCAATACTGGTATTCCTATTTGAAGTGGGCAAAAAGACTATAGAATTTATGTTGCTCAAGTATATGTTGAATCAATAATAGCTCTCTGTGTTTGTATCAGACACAGTGTCTTGAATCTCTTTTTTTGGGGGGGTTACCCTATTTGAGGGAGTGCTAAATAACTGTAGTGACTACACAGGCCACTTTTTGGCCCTAAAGTTGTTGGGAAGCGGCTGTTCCAACTGTTGAATTTCTGAATTCTCCCGAGTTGTGCCCAACTTTACACGAGTGAATGAAGTGAATGTGATTGGTTGATTATCAAGGGGGCGGGATTGTTGTGGCAGAAGGTTTGCAAGCAAGTTTGGTTGTGGCCGGTTTGTAGGAAGCATCTTGCTAACCAGTTAGCAACTTAGTGCTAGTAGGTTCCCAATGGGAAATTACATTGGGACCAAGTAGCACTAAATTGGTGAATTAGAAACAACACTGTCCAGGAACGCTATGGACAGCAGAAATATGAAAGAGGAGGAGAGTTTTGTGTCGGAGGTCGTGGATGAGTCTCCTCCGTAAATGATTCTTATTTCAACCGTTGCATATATTAGCTGCAACATATGAATCAAGATGCTATTACCGAAAAAGTTGATTGACAGATGACCTTTGATATATGATTGGCCGAATTTAGACGTACAAGCTGAAGTATAACTAACTGGCCTGCATAAAATAACGAAGAAAAAAAATTATTATCTTTTTTTTATATATAGAAATTTTCTATCTTTTGGGACAATATGGTCTGATAAAGAGTACATTTATATACATGTTTAAGCCAGAATGACTTGAAATTTAAATATGACTTCCTTACAACTTTAAATAGAGAGTAGGGGCCTTTCATACACTGCCATTAACTTCCATTCATTTTCTCCTTTTTCTACAGCCTAACCATTTTAGTAAGCCTAAACCTAACCATTACTGGTACATACCTCATGCTTACCAAAACCTAAATAACACCTTAGTTCTAAACCTAAGATTACAATGTGAGAACTAGTAAAATGTTCTCAATTTATATCAAAGTCCTTTACTAGTAAAATGTGCAAAAAACACCTTACTTTGCAGCAAATACTATTCACTGATCTCCATTTAATCACTGGATTGCTGATTGACCGTTGGTAGTATGGGGTTGAAGTGAAGCTGCCAGCCGCCATATTGGTACCTTGTTAGAGCTGTCGTAATATAAACAGTATGTGCTCTACAGCATCGAATAACAATTATGTTTTCATTTTTAGGGGGACTTAGGACTTTTAAAATAAAGATAAATTCATCACTTTGACACACACTTGCTGTTTCATTGCATAAGTAGATTACTTTAACTTATAATAAAAAAATAGGCACATCACATTGCATAGTCATTATAAAGTCAATGAAGTCTCTAAGTCATGTAATGTAACGTTTGAAACAAATCCATCATTAAAGAATGAATGTGTTAATGGAGCATAATAATACAGATGTGATAAAAGTGCTAAATTGATTATATACATGTAATATAAATGCATTTATTACATTTCTATGGTAATTACACCGTACGTCTGGTAATACATGCAATATATATATTAGGGGTGTGCAAAATAATCGTCATGATGATGCATCGTGATTATAATTTTCATGATCTACTGCATCGATTCTTGACGCCAAGTATCGATTATTTATTTAAAAAAATGAGTAAATAAAATTGCATGAATGGTTGGCGAACATCAGCCAAAAACAAGTGTAATACAACTTCCAGTCCAGTAGATGTCGCTGCGGATGTGTTAATGCACACTGCCTTGTGTCACAAGCATTTCTACTGCGCCGAGTCATTCAAAAACAAAACATGGAGGAGAAAATATTGCAATGCATCGCAATAATTCAAGTATCGTGATGCATCGCGATAGAATCGCATCGTGGCCTGTGAATCGTGATTCGAATCGAATCGTGACTTCTTTGGCAATACCCACCCCTAATATATATATGTATATATGTATATGTATATATATATATATATATATATATATATATATATATATATATATATATATATATATATATATATATATATATATAGTTGAGTTGCTTGAGTTGCTTTGTTTCTGTCAATATAACATGCAATATATTGACTTTTTCAAATGAAAAATGCAACACTACAAAAATGACAGTTTCATCAGCTTGATAATGAACTACTACATTGACATTTCACAGTATTACTTTCTATTTACTCTACTTTCTATTATCTTACATTAGACACAACGTCAATAGCTAATTTAATCAGTATCTTCGACTCAGTCTGAGATAGCCAGACTAATGTTACGCTACATGCTCTACTATAGGATACATTGGTATATATGTGGATTTTCTTGGTTATTAAATACACTGACTGTGAAATTACCCGTGGAAAGTCTTCCCACATCTGGCAAACTGCTTGTTTGTGCAGCCAAATGCTACACATATAGGCATTTTTACTGCATGTCTCCGTGGGAGTGGGGAGTACAAGCATGTCGGAAGGTGGCTTCACTTTTTTCAGGCAATCAGCAATCCAGGGAATAAATAGAGATCAGTGGTACTAGTACACAGATACACACATCCCCATTTGTGCAGCAGAAGTGTCAGACTCACAGTCACATGCCAGGTGCAGTGTGATTGTGTTATCAAACTGTTATGTTAAGCACTGAATAATTATTAATAGATCACACAGTGACATACTTTGGACAGAAAGATCTGAAAATCAAATTTCAGTGCAAAATAGTTTTTCAAGGAACTGAGCAGACTGCAGCAGCAAAATAAAATTCAGTAGTAATAACAGTCTTTTAGGACAGAGTACTTACTCCCTCCTTTGCCTGTCTTTTCCATGCGGTACTGGTATATGTGCAATGTGAAGAGCATATGAGAGTTCCTGTGTTCCTCCTCTGTGGTGTTGGGCTGCTGGCTGCTGTGGCGAGCTGCGATGGCTGCATCCAGGAACCAGGCTGCCTTCTCTGGGGTGGGAGCACGGAGCTCAGACTGATTCTGGAGCTGAAAAATTGGTAGATAAAAACATGGGGCTGATAGGTCTCTACCATTAGAAGCTTCAACTTGCTAAGTTTCTACTGCAGGTATATGACTCATAAAATGAAAAAGCAGTAAGAAGAAAATGTGTGTCATTGTGCTGCAGGATATCATTACTGATGAGATTATGCTAGATTAGTTAAGGATTACACAGATGTGTTTGTATCGGAGCCTCTAATCCTATAAGCTTGTAACAGCATTCATTCTGCTGCTCTCGTGTTGATGTCACTTTGTATTTAGAGATAATTAGACTGCTGTGTGTTTTACCTGATAGTAAGTAGTGAGTTAAATGACTGTTAAACTTTTGTGCCACCTTAAAGTGGTCCTTTATGGTCAAAGTCAATTGTTAAAAAGCCCCTTTGTCTATATTTAAAGCCTCTTCTGGGATATTGCATAACCACTGGTAAAGGGAAAACAAAACAAAGAAACCGAATAAAAATAGTCAGGTTAAACTTAAAATAAATACAATTTTTAAACAACAGAACAGTCCCTGTAAAGGTGAATTCTAATAAAGTTAGTGGAACAAGATGTAAACTACTACAAACACTTGAGCCATATGTACAAAAAAAAAAAAAAAAAATAGCCTGGGCAGGACAATTTATTAGAATTTTTTTGTGGTAGAAATAATGTTTTGAAAAACTGTTGAGCCATAAACCTTATAAAAAACTTTCTGACGGTGTTTAATAGATCCAAATATAACCGTATTTGTCAATAATTTAAAAACTAAGCTTTATTTAATTCTGACTTCATAGCGAATGGAATAAAATTAATAGAATACATCTTTTTAAGACAAAAAAAAGGAAAACGTTCAATTCCAAAGCTATAAAATAATTCATGCCTTTCCTTTTCTCCTTTTACATTATTCATACGACTTTCATTTTCAAATAAAAAAAAATGCATTTATATGATCTATCTATTGACTAAACATGTTAAACAGCAAAGGCACAGATACATATTTTGTACCTAGTTGCCATTAAGAGTCTAAACCAGGGATGTCAATCTCGCCAGTCCTTCAAATTATAGATGTCTTCCTGGTCCAACACACCTGAATCAAATGGCTTGATTGCCTCCTCAGTTCAAGTTCTCTAGAGTTCTGCAAATTACCTAATTATTTGATTGATGTGTGTTAAAGCAGAGATGCAAATAAAAAGTACAGAACAATGACCCTCGAGAAAGGCTTCGGACATGCCCCGTCTAAATATTTCCAAATGATGTGACCCAGTGGCGGCTGGCCAATAAAGGGTGCCAGGGCGCTGCCCCAACCACCTAATGACCCTGGTTAAGACATAAAAAATTTTTTATCAATTAAATTTGGAAATATTTCAACATATATTGATATATATTTTTTAGATGTGCAAGTAAGTGCGAGTAAAGCGTCATTTCATTTTTTAAATCGTATTGGTGACGTATTTCCGCCGTAGTAATGTTTACCCCTTAGCTGAGTTTGAATTCAGTGGCTGCATCCTCCGAATGCCAGATTCATAGGCCGATTATGTCATAGCACGGCACCGGGGTCTGTTCGGCTTGCAAGAATGATTATGACCTGGATGATTGAGAATTTTTCACCAGCACAGGCAGTTTAATATAATGCAAGTATGTGAATAGTTACGTCTGAAATTAATGAAAATAGTTTTTTAAATGGTTATTGAGTCAGATATGCGGCGAGTAATGTTATATTTAGGTCTACCTACATTTTTTTTATCTGTTACTGTGTAAATGGGTTTGGCTGTATTTTAAGGACTGATTTTAATATATTTGCAGTGTGGTGACTATAAATCTGACATGATTTTTATTTTTAATTGCTATTTTTTATATATCAAAAAAATGTAACACTGACTAACAGCTTTTCCATTATTAAAGTGGTACATTATTTTTTAGGTTTGTGACACAATATTGGACCATGCAAAACACAGATTTGCCTTCACAAAGCCTCTGAAGGAAAAAACTTTTGTACTAAAAGTAAACCTGTACATGACATTATGTTTTTTTTTTATGAAGTGTTTATATAATTTTTTACGTCTATATTATGAATGTATAGCCCCCAGTGGTTAAAACTCCACCAGCCACCACTGATGTGACCCTGCCGTAACAGTTTTCTCTTATGTTTGAAAACTTAATTTCTAGTAACTGCCAATAGTCTGCCAAGGAGGAGCATAAGAAAATAAATCTTTAATAACAGTGCAAATGATGTCTTTACCCAGATTTACTCTTCTACCTCTACTTTGCCCTAGTCATTACTGAGAAGAAAAAGTCTTGGTGGAGAAATTTAGAGTTTCAAAAATATGAACGCAGGTGGCAAAAAACAAGTATGATGCAATATCCTAAACATGCAAAGACAAAAAAAACCCGCTACAAACCAAAAATGCTTGCTATCACTGAAAATGGAAGCAAAAACCTACTATCAACAAAACAAATTTGCACCTGCCAGCCGCTCTACTTCAATGACCTTTCTATAAATGGAGAATGTGTAACAACGTGCTGGTAATACTGGACCTTAGAGCAGCAATCAACATCGTTAATCACTATTCTAATAGAGCATCTGAAAAGCTGCGAGGGCCACTCAGGTACAAGACTTTGTGTTTCAAAGGCGAGATGCTGCCAAAAATTACTTAGAATACGTCTTGCTGCCTCAAAAGTCTTGGTTATATCAGGTAGGTGTAATCCAGCTTTTATTGCTAACTGTAGTGTGTGCTCTACTAAAGCCATTGAATAAGCCAATAAAAGACCAGTTTGATTGCTGCACACACATCATCACCATGCAGAACAGGGTTGGGTTGGGTGGAGGCAAACTTTGAGTTGTCCAGATGTAACTTTAATCCAAAACATACCTTCAAAATAATACAGATTTGTTTGCCCACTTATCAAAAGACCACTATTTATCAACTTCTAAAGTTAAGAAGAAATCCTAATGGAAACTGTTGTGAGTTCAGAGTGTTTTCGTGCAAAAAAATAAAAAATAAACGCTTGTACATAATCCCATTTGAAATATCAAATGCTGTTGTCAGCAGTACCTGCATGCCACAGATCGGGTCTTCACAGAGATAGACTCCAGGTGATTGTCCATCCTGCAAGCTGCCTGTGGCAACTTCAGACAGCAAATCCTTTAGGTTTTCCTCCTTTCCCCAAACCTGAACACAAACAGGTGTATTGACAAAAGTTTATAACACCTCATTTTCTGTCACCATATTTAAGTTGGGGCAAAACTTCCCCATTAAACCATAATAGAAAATTAAATTTAATGTTCTGCATGTTACAGACATAACTAAAATATTAACATTTAGTTCCATCCAATCTCTGGTTGCTTTGGATCAGACACAGGTGTTTGAGTAGGATTTTTAAATTTTTTTGTAGACATTACAATAAATATATCTGTATAAAATAGTACCCATGTTTCTTTCACATATTTGTATTTCATTAAGGAGAGCCTTGGCACTTATTTTTTCCACTTAATGGGTCTTTTATTTCCAAGTGGTTCATCAAAATAAGGGTCGTCCTAATTGTTAATCCTTCTGGTGATATGTCTAAGTAGGATCGTCCTATGTGCTCGTCCCCATTTAGCTATCTTTTACTGCGCACTGTGCACTTTCAGGCTTATATCTGTGGTGAGCCAAGGTTTCAGAAAGTCATTGAAGCTCACCTTTCTTACGCGGTTCTTTGAAAATGGCCAAGTGTCATAATAAAAAAGTGTCTAGGGAGTTTATGAGAAGAAAAGAAAAGCCACACAAAAGAAGGATATATCCCGGAATGCTTTGCACAGAGAGCTCTCTCATTATGGTATTTACTGTCCCCATAGGCTGTCGCTACCTGGAAGTGGTGACTAATAACAAAGATGGCGCAAGCAAGGTGCGGTGGAAGAGCAGTTACGAGACCAACGAGGAGGAATATGTAGTGATCATCTGTCCGAACAGTAAGTTAACTGAGTTTGCTATAAAGTCCCCTACATAGTCCCCCTTCTATATAGTGATTAAGGGATTTAGGGGTTAGAGCAGACGTTTGGGCACAGTAAGGTTGCATGAGCTATGAAAACAGCAACTTTTAAACAGAGCTTGCATGAAGAGAAATGAGCTTGTGCATGCTCTCCCACGCATTTAATAGACGTTCCCTCTAGGGAGTGGGTACAGGGTTATGCATTTCCATTTATCCTCCACAATTATAAAGTTTGTTTTAATATAAATGCTTAAAAATGTAAAATTGACCAACTGATGGCATTGACCACAAAAGCTATTCCAATAAGTCTTTGAACAAAGCAGACTGCACACTTTTTAGATGTATCAGTGATGTTTCAATTAACAGATCAGATCTTCTCCTCACTCACCTCCACAGCAGAGACACGAACAGAAAATCGTGCTCCTGTTTTCTCCTTTCTTTCATTGATGAGTTTAAAAAGCCATGAGATGGCACAGGGGATTATACCCAGGGTCTGAAGAGAGTCATCACGCCCAATCATTGTGTACGATTTTCCTGGATGACACATAAAAAGACAAAAGGAGAAGAAGATCATAAACCTCCATCCCCTGGTGGAAAATAAGTAAGAAAAAGGTGAAAGAATGAAATATTTGTCTGAGTGGATCTGAGTCTTCTCTTGTCGCAGGGCGATGATTATCCACCTCCCACACCTGCTGAGGCTGTCAGAATCAGGAGATCAAACACGCACCTAAACAAAGCCATATGTCATAGCTAACCACGGCATATGTGAAAAACAGAGGACATCAAAGGCTGACTCCTGCAATGCTGCGTAGAGAAATGTTTTCCATTTGTTCAGAATGAGGATGGAGGGGAGGCTGTCAGCTACGCTGTGATTTTACATTGTTCTCCCTCAGTGACTCCTGAAGCATTTATACTGAAAACACCAAACCACTGCATGAAATGTAATGAATATGATATAAAACCTGAAAGAGACAAATTATAAAATGTCAGCTTTTATTTGGAGTAGCAATTGTATATTTCACATTTGGGACATTTTTTTAATAAATAAAACCAAAGCACTGCTGTAAAGAAAAGTCAAATTTAAACAACTTCACTACCACTGATTTGATGAATCAAATGGATTTACTTCATCATAGTGTTTTTATCTAACCCCCCCTTCTGTCTTCTTGTCTTTTCCTCTTAGGTCTTATTCTATGGGTCAGAATATGACTATAGCCATTGCATATGCTGCTGCTGTCAGGTCTTGGTTCTCTGGCTGACTGCTTCAGCGACTAACACAGCTGCGTAGGAATGTTGTACTTCAGGCATTAGCCATGAGTACCGTATTTTCACGACTATAAGGCGCACTTCAACGTCTTTTTTTTCCCTCAAAATGTGCGGTGCGCCCTTTGGTGCGGTGCGCCCTATGTGTGTTGTAACTGCGACTTTTGAGACCACCTCATTGAGGAGATGATGAAAGAGTGGCTGAATGTAAGGAGACCAGGTGTTTTTTTTTCCACTCATCACCATCGCTGTTAATATGTAACTCCATGCGTGCCCATCTCACAGCTGATGTGAAAAACATGGGGAAACAAATTAACCCTGTGCTCGCTGTTCAACCGCTCGACATCGGTGTGAACCGGACCCAGCAAGTGCAGCAGAAGCAGCGAGTTTACATGCAAAGTAAATGGTTGACGCGCGTATAGGTGCAGCAAAAGGTCCTGCAGCGCGTTTTGAGCAGCAGGAGCGTTTAAGCATCTGCCAACGCGCTGCTGCTGCTCGAGATGGAAAAATTGAAGTTTTGCTGCTGGACGCGCCGCATCAACCAATCAGAGAAGCTGATCTGGGAGCTGACAGCGAGACAGACACATCGCTCTGATGACATATGATATTAACGCAAATGGAAAAGGCTGGATGGATGAGGAGATGATGAAAGCGTAGCTGAGGGAGGTGTAGCCTATGTGAGGAGACCAGGTGGTTTTTTCCACGCATCACCATCACTGCGTGCCCATCTCACAGCCGATGTGAAAAAAAAGGTGAATCAAATGGACGCTGTGCTCGCCGTTATCCCGGGGGTCTGACAAAGGAACTTCAACCGCTCGACATCGGTGTGAAGCGGCCGTTCAAAGTAAGGCTGCGAGCGGCGTGGGAGCGATGGATGACAGACGGAGACCACAGTTTCACGATAAGTGGAAGGCAGCGCCAGGCAAGTTACGCCACCGTTAGCGGATGGATTGTAGATGCTTGGACTAACGTGTCTGCTGGCTCTGTTGTTCAAGCTTTTGCAAAAGCCGGCATTATTTCTGAGGAGCTGCGCTGCACGGAAAGTGACTGACAGCGAAGAATGGGAAACTGTCATGTCTGATTTAGCGCAGCTGTTTAATTCAGAAACAGAGGATGATGACTTTGATGGGTTCGATTAATACTTTGTAATAAATACATGAATAAAGCACAATCATACTCAGTTTTGCTCCCGCTCTATTTTTCTACCTGAAAACTTAATTCAACAGCAGCCTCTCGGCCGGGTCTCCTCCTCTTCAGCGCGGTGGCTGGCAGGTGTTTTTTCATCTAAATAATCTAAATCTTGCAGCTATATTTGCTGTGATCAGTGGGAATAAAGTAGTTTTAATATGTTTTTAAGTGAGAAAGTCCACCTGAAAACTTAATAATTGCATTCAGTTCATCCAGATTATCTATTTCTGTCGGAGGCGCTCAGACCCCCACATACCAGCGGTGCGCCGACAGGAGAAATCCTTTCATCAGCAGCCTCTAAGCAGGGTAGCCTCCGGGTTCACCGCGGCTGCTGGCAGGTGTTTTTAATCTAAATAATTTAAACTGCAGGCACCCATAAAAGCGAACACATTCCGTCGGCAGGTTTCAGGATTTTAAGTTAATTTAGGAGTGATCACAGCGCTGTGTCATCTGCGATGTGTCTGTCTCACGGCCAGCTGCCAGGTTTGATTAATACTTTGTAATAAATACATGAATAAAGCACAGTCATACTCAGTTTTGCCCCCGCTGTATTTTTAAATACACAGTAGAGGTATTTAAAGGTAGTAGAGGACATGTACCTGTATATAAAAAACGCGCCCTATAGTCCGGTGCGCCTTATGTGTGTGTTAAATACAGAAATGGGACACATAACTGAGACTGCGCCTTTTAGTACGGTGCGCCTTATGGTCGTGAAAATACGGTACATTGAGTTGCTTTGTGTTAATGATGTGGATGCCTCACTATTGGTCACAGTGAAGAGAAATACTGCTACAATCACTTCCTTAACAAGGCGCAAAAAATGAACAAAAACAAGATTTCTATGACCATTAAGGGCATTCAGTATTAATATCTCTTTATAATTTGCGCATTTTGTTATATGAAAACAAAGAAATGTTCTTCATAAACATGTTATGTGACAGACCGACACTTAGACGTGCTTAATCTGTAGTGAAAGGAAATATATAGACTACTCAAAAATGTATAAATATATGAAAACCTACCAAGACTCAGCTGTTCATCTGAACTAATATGACAAACAAACAGATAAAGAATCAGAGAACCAGTCCTTTAACAATATAAAATAGAAGTTTTTTAATAGACCCAAATGACCCTGAAGTCCTCCTCATACAGTCATGGTACAAGTCCTACTAGACCAGGATCTACTAAGAGATGCACAGCATCATCGCCTACGAATCTATTTCCTCAAAATCAAAACTATTAAATTCTCTGCATGATTTAGACAAGGGGCCAATGCTAAATCTATCAGAAAATATAATCTCAAGGAAAAAAATAGGGCCCTTTATGGGAGATAGTTGTAAAATCTCTGTGATCAGTCATAAATTGTGAGATACGACCAAAAACAAAAGTGATGCCAGCCATTAAGTCATATACAGAACCTTAATATCTCTGTCAGGAAAACCATTTTAATTGACTTCAATTCTGACCATGATCTTAATGTTTTGGTTTTAACAGAAACATGGTAACATAAAATTTATTTACTGTGGCACCCATTCCTCATAGAGTCAATGCCTCCGCACAATAAAGTCCTTTGTGAGAGTGGACAGCAAAGGAAATGTGGAGAAGTGTCCACATTGTTTAAAGATTCAATGTAGAAAGGTCATTTTTGAATATTTGGCTCTCCAGGTAAAGAGCCCGCTCTAAACCATGTGCTTGAATATTTACAGGTCTTCTAAGTCCATGACAAACCTTTTCAGGCATTTCAATTAGTTTTTCTCTCTGACGTGTTGAATAGGATTGCTTAACAATTGTGGGACACTTCTACTTTCACATTGACAATCCTGAGTTGAATTAGAAGTATGTGATATCCTTAAAAACTTTGAGTTGATTAAAAACCTTAAACAGCAAATGCACAAACAGAGACCTGTTGGACTTGGTCATGACTGAGGATCTAAACATTTCAATATTGTCTGTAACAGATTTTTCCAATCTGATTATTTTTCTGTTATTTTTAAAAGCATTATTTCCAATGACTCAGTCGGCTAAAGAGACATAGTAAGGAAACACGTCTTTAAGAATTGTGGTTCTGAAACATTTAACCTTGTTTATGTATCCTTTTTGTCAGGTGTTTTCCTCCAGGTCATTCTCCAAGGTCCATCTTAGGGATCCTTTTTTCAAATATCTACATGATTCCTCAAATTCAAATCTTAATAAGCGACATATGTTACCATAATTATGCAGATGACACACAGCTGTACATTGCAATGTCACCCATTGACTGTGAACCCATTCAAGTACTGAGGGAAATGTAGAGAGGAAGTCAACGCCAGGATGTACCAAAACTTTTTTCACGTAATTTAAGGCAAAACTGAAGTAAGAGCTTTGAATCACAGGGAGAATTTTAAAAGTTAGCACAGAGCTTTAGTTAATACAGCTAAAAACCACCAATCTGGGTTAAAGTGTGGGTGTAGTCATGGAAATTGACATGAACCTTCAAAAACAGTGACAAAGTCAGCCTTTAACCACCAAAAGTACATCTCCAGGATAAGGTGACTAATGTCTCATCAGGATCCTGAAAAACTAGTTCACGCATTCACCTTCGATAGAATAGCGACAATAGTGTCTTCACAGGTCGGTTTTAGTCTGATTCAGAATGCTGCTGCCCGCATCCTCACCAAAACAAAGAAAGTGGAGCACATCATCCAATCCAAAAATTTTTTTACACTAACTCCGCATTTCACAGGAAACGGAAATGTTTAGAGTGGTATTTGACTAGGTTATCTAAACATTATTAGTTAAATTCCCAGTCTAACTTTTTTATATATTTCTTTTATTATTTTTATCCTTTTCCTTATAATCATCTTATTTTAATGTGTAACTTTTAATCTAACTGTTTTTGTCACCTCTATTCAACTGCAATGTACCTTTCTTCTTTTTTCCTCATGCACAGCACTTTGAATTGTCTTACAACTAAAATGTGCTATATCAATAAACTCGCCTTGCATTGCCTGAATTCTATTAAAATGCATTTAGGTTTTTGGCTGCAGTGTGACAAAATGCCAAATATTCTACAGGTATGAATAATTTGCAAAGCCCTGTAGATGATGTTAAATAGAAAAAAAAAACATGATATTTGGCTTTAAAATCAACATTATTGCAATATAACGCGTTTATTAATGCCAGAATATTGGACTTTTTCAACATAAACAATTTCTTGTCTGTAAAAATGTTAAGTACCAGTTGACTTTATCTTACCCCGTCATAAATACACAGCCCAGGGCTTCTGGGCTGAAGATAAACACTCTTTGTGCTACGTTCAACATTTTAATTAGTAGAAAGGTAATTTCATTTTAATGCAGCACTATTAAGATTCATGGCCTTGGGTGAGGTGGTAAAGAAGCAGTTTTTTTTAAGCCAAAACCATGCCTGGTCATAGTAATAAAACTAAAATTGATTCAGAAATTAATCAACAAAAGTTATATTTTTTAAAGCATATAAAAGTGCCAGCAGAGCCATTTACAACTGTGCTCTGGAGATTAGAGGTCACATTAGATCCAGATATAGTCATACATTGCAGAATGATTGCCGTTTCTAATTAATTATAACACACTTTCTATATTTTTTCATTTCAGTTAGAAAATTTATTAACCTCAAACACTAATCTAGATAAACTGTCCATTATAATTCCTCCAGTTTCATAGAATTAGTTTAGCACACCTCAGTCCATCACAAAACAATAGGTAAACATAAATACACACATACATACACTCCTGAAGTCAATTTAAAGTCAGGAGTTAACCTAAAGGACACCAGGGTGATTATTGGGGGTACGGTGTTTATTTGTGAAAAGTTGTGATTGTTACATTTGTCTCTGCACATCTTCCAAATACCTCTACTTTTAGTTAACCACTTGAAAGAATATTCACCATAACTCCAGGGGAACGTCAACAAATGTTTGAGCAAATAAAGGATTGACTATTGTGTTCTTTTTGCTCAGTAGTATATTTTAGCGGCCAGTTTATTTCTCAGTTCTAAGTTAGAACCAATTACCTTAATATTAGCTGGTTATTTGGAAATAATTACAGTATTTAGAATAAAAGGACAATCAGAGTAAAAATGCACCATGTCAACACACCAATCAGAATATCCAATCAAGGAATTTGACATGTAAACAGAACTTTAAGAAATCTATAACCATTGTAGCCATTATTCTGAGTTGTTTTGGGACCTCATGGATTAGTTGCTGGTGCTTCTTGGGGTTATTCTTTTAGGCAGGCCAACCCCAGCAACATCTGCTGTACCACTTAAACATGTTCTCCTAAACTGGGGATAAATGCGCTCACTGTGGTAGACTGGACTACTGGAGCCTTTGAGAAGATATTGTAAACCTTTCCAGACTGATTGAGATTTGCTCTGTTTTTAATCTGTATTTGGATTTGGGGGTGAGAGAGAGAGAGATGTCCTCACTACCATGTCAGGATGTTTAAGGGTTGTATGAAAGTGAAATTAATATATTAGGTAGTGAGCAAAGTAACAGACTACCTTGATGTATTTTTCCATTGTTTTTGCAGAGGTGCTGAACTGCAGGATTGATAAATGTGGAAATTGGTGATAATTGCTGCCTCAGCCAAAAGCAAAACGTCTATGTGGAGATCCACTTTCCCAATACATAGTGTTTTAAATGAAGAAATGTGTCTAAATCATGTGTAGAACAAAAAGAAATCACCATTTAAAGCTGGGTACACACTGTATGATTTTCAAGTCGTGCGAGAATTTTTCGATCGCCTCTTACGACCACCCTCTGATCAGGTTGGGAGGTTGGGAGAAAATCAGTCGCCAGTCATGGGCAAATCGCTCAGTGGGCATGTGCAAACAAGAATTCTTCTTCTTCCTCTAAGATGAAAACACAGAAGCATGGCAGGGATGCGAGTGAAATGGAGTTCTTTCTGTAAAACTGACAGACCACAGTAGCCATTTTCTAAGTCATGTCTTTGTCCAAATACATTTCTTTTTAGGGCTTTCAGCACACAAAATTGCAAAAAATTGCCCAGGCAGTGTGTTTCTCTCTGTTGAGCTTCATATTCCTCTACTCATTTGGCTTCCAGATAGACGCGTCCGAGTAGCGCCATCTCACTGCGGAGCTGAGTCTGACGTTGTTATTTTACATACAGTGTGAGCAGGTAGATCGCATCAGAGCGTCGGATGTGAGAGTGTGAGAAAATACATCGTGAGCTGTGAACTTACACTGTATGATAAAACCCAGTGGCTTTATCGTACAGCGTGAGCTGCAGCTGCGTGCGACGATTGAAAAATTTGCACAGTGAATGTCCGGCAAAGGCCAAACACGGATTTTTAAACAAAACAAGATCCGGTTGTATCTTTCCTGGGGCCTTAACTGTTGCCACAGACAAGTTGCCCACTGAACAGACACATTTGAAGTTGTGACGATTATAACCTTAGTCATATTTTAAAGAGCCTTATAGGAAACACTAGCTGTGTATCAAGATCACAAAATATCGCTAATAATGCAACTCACAGGCTTAGAGATAAACGCAACAGAAATGACGCAATGTTAACCAATGTGTGTCAGAATGTGTCTTTGCTGGTGATTCTTTTGTTCATGCTGCCACATGTTTGGGTTCAGATTGCGTTGCTGTGTGCAGTCAAGTGTCCTGACACTTTCTAAGACAGCTTCTCTAAAAATCAGCTTCTGGAGGATTAAAGAGCAAAGGAGGAAGACAGAAACACAGCCTGAGCAGACTGAGAAAGCTTTCAGCCCGAGCAAGCACTAATCCTCCTCTGTCTCTGATAGACGAAGGAAAGTCGCCAAGTGAAGGACCGACACAGTGACAGTGAGGCACACATGTGAAGGATGACTCACAAGCGCTCTCACTGTGAAGCTTAGGAATTTGTGTTGGAGATGTTGTTACCTAGCTTGGAGTGTCCAAAGCAGAAGATGCAGCCATCGGCTCCATTAACCACAGACTGGATGACCTCGGCCACTGTTCCTGCACACACCTCCGCCTAGCAACAAACAGACGATGATGAATAGGACAAAAAAAAAAAGCGTAAAAAACCCAAAAATTTTACTGTATTCATCATCATATTATCAAATTATTATGCAACCTTAACCCTTTTTTTTTTTAAGTTTTTACAGCATTAGTGGCTTTTTTATATTGACATTTGTATGAGAGAGGGGGAAAGACATGCGGGAAAGGACCACAGGCCGGATTTGAACCCGGGTTGCGCGCGGCAAGGACTAATGCCTCCACCCATGGGTTGTGTGTGCTAACCACTGTGACACCAAAGCACACCCTGCAACCTTAACCTTTTGACATTTAATTATGTTCCAACACATAACTTTGGCGTAAAATCATAAGGAGGTACGTTTTTAAAGCTGTACAATTCAAAGGCTGTTTTGAGTTTGCATCAACTCCCTAGTCTTGTAGAGCCATACATGCTGCAACTACAGGCTAGAAGTCTAGCAAATCTAGAGGCTGGATTTTTGCAAAGATTCTGTCAGCTCACAACCTGGATTTTTAGATTCCAATCTAAATCCAGGGGTAGAATCCAGGAGTGTGCTTTGATCTAAACCTTTCCATTATGATTCTAGCTGTATATCTATGATTGTATTCCTGCTGCCAGGTCAGCCTTTATCACAGTCGCTAGCAGGTGCTCCACCAAGGTGGCTCTGCATGTAGCTCAATCCAGCCTATTGTTAACTCAAACCCACTTCATGTCTCTACAAAAATCATTCCCACAGCATGATTCTGTCCCCCTTACGTTTAACCATGGGGGTTGGTGTGTTTAGGATGATAGAGGGTGTCATCCAGAATTGTCCAAATAGGCCTTAAAGCTACATTTTGTTCTCCTTTAACCACAGTATGCTCTCATTCATTTTGTCCCTTTCTTTTGTCTTTTCCCTTCCACTTTCCAAATGATCTTTCTTCTGAATTTATCTGCCACACAAAAAGCGGATATCATAAGGCCTGATTGTACAACTTAAAAAAGATGCTTAGATTTAAATGAAAACAAGCAGCTGTTTTTGACATTACTATTTTATGCATTAAAGCTTTTAAAAGGCTAGAAACTGTAAAGGTCGTGTCTTTTTCAATCCAAAACTTATATTTCAAACTTGTAGTTTATGGTAAACTCATAGAAGGGCTCAAAGAAAGTGAAAATGTAATCACAAAGTCAAGTTCAAGTTTTGCCAGGTAATGCAGTGCTTTACAACTAACATATTAGACCCTTTAACATCTAGTCAATAAATTAGACCAACCAGTTGTTTACTGTAGGGATTTTAGGAATGTTTCAGGCACAGTTTTAAGAATTAAAACTGATTATTTGTGTGTTATAGTAGAATTAAATCCAAAATCTGTTTCTAACCCCCTTGTTTTCACCAGACTCTTAAACTCACCTGTGATGCATCAGGAGGAAAGGCAGCATCAAAGGTGAACATCTTTGGTGGAACATGATTTGCTCCTGTCCTTTTCTGAGAGGCGGAACTTGTGGCCTGATTTGTTGATGGATCCATGATGGTAATCTGTTTCTTTCTGGGATCTACTTTTAAGAAGGAGCTGGACTCTGCTGCGTCTGACTGAGACATGGGGCACACCCTCACCATCACTTTCACCTGAAGACAAGATGGACAGAGCAGATATTATGACTCATCTGATATAATCTATCACCACAGAAAAGGCTAAGGGTTAATCCAAGAGCATCACCACTAAACAAAATCATAGTTAAAAAGAAAAACAACTTTTTATTATGTTAAATCATAGAAAAGAGACAACAAATGTGGAGTCCAACAAGGTAGAGAGTAACCAAGCTTAACTTTATAGAATTTATGATGTTTGTGTGCTATGTGCATTGTACTATTCTGATTTCAAACACTTGCTATTATTATTATTGCTCATTTGTAATATTTTAATAACTATTATTGTTTAAGATCAAAAGATTACTTTCTTCAATTAAGAAGAAAGATTGTTTCAGAGCATAAGCACTATGATTTGTGTTCTTCTAATATGAGATGGGAAAGATTGTAATGCCTATCTGAGCTTTTTATTTCTTACTCTTATTTGCAAAATTCTTCAGAATTCCTTCTTTCTACACTGCATTTAAAATAACTTGATATCTAAATCTTATTTTCTTTTAATTTTGCAGTGGGATAAATTGTGTTTTTTTCTCTGTTTTTAGGTAAATTTAAATCCCTTGTTTGATTTTGCATAGCTTTTAAACAATAAAGTAGAACTTCAATGGAACACATCTGATTATTATAATCCTGTGATACCATGCTGCAAATGACAAAGTGTATTCTTTTACATGCAAAGGGGTATGTCTGTCTTTGAGTTAAACATTTTAAGGGTAATTTTAGATTCTAAACATAAAGTGAAATCATGTGAGAGCAAAAAAAAAACGGCATACAATATACAAACACTCAGAATTAAAAGAAACTAAAGCTTTATTGCAGTTTTAAAATGTATTTTAGGAACAACGACTTTCTATTTATAGTTAAGGAATAAAAATTAAGCTTTTGTTTTTTCCCCATAATATGCTTCTATCTCTTAGCTCATAAATAGCACCAAAAGTTTTTTCAAAGCTCTTCTGTAAAGGACTGCTGGTGGAAAACAATCTGTTCTCACCTAGGCTGTAACAAACACTTCACAAAGAAGCATTAAACTCTGCTTTTAGCTCTACATGGGTATCTACACGCTTGCTTCCCCGTATTCACCCTGAGTGCTTCCACCTCCCTGATCCCTTCTCCTCCTTCACCTGTCACTCTCCTGTTATCTCTCTCTTCTTCTATCCTTAATCCTTTGCTATTTTTTCCCTATTCATCACAGCTCACTTCTGCACATAGAAAGGCCTGAATTGCAGGAATCCATTTTTAGCTTCCCCTCATCCTCTATCTCCTTCTTACCTTCATGTTTAGTCATAAAATGTTAGCAGTCGCATATCAACCGCCTGACAGGGGCGGTTGTTCTCTTTGATATCAGCAGCAGAGAAATGCTGCGTCATCTAAAAGGAGTGAGTTGCATAACATTCTAAGGTGTAAACAAGTTTTCTTGTTTTTACTGTTTTAAAGTTTG
This sequence comes from Cyprinodon tularosa, assembly GCF_016077235.1. Taxonomy (NCBI): domain Eukaryota; kingdom Metazoa; phylum Chordata; class Actinopteri; order Cyprinodontiformes; family Cyprinodontidae; genus Cyprinodon; species Cyprinodon tularosa. The sequence continues at coordinate 72,984 of NW_024039055.1, read as the reverse complement.
AAAAGCGCCTGAGTTCATTCTAAATCATTACCATCTTTTCCTAGCAGCTACCTTCAAACCTTGTCTTTGTTGCTTGTTCGATTTTGACAGGGATGCACTCTACTGCTACCACCAAGAGTAGTTCATCTGTTTATATTTTACATTTTATCTTACATACTGTCTTTTGCAAGAACTGATTATTTACATCAGCTTATCTAAAGAAAAAAGTTTAGATAAAGTTTGCACTGAGATAAACTGAAGTGAACATGAACTTGTTTCCAATTGTGGTTCATTCTGTTGTTCAACATTTTGTAATTTTTATTTTTTTATATATTTGTTTTACCTTTGTGTGTATCTGAATGCTTTGCTGCTATTACACCTATTACAGGTGAGGACCCTGTTGTCCCATCACCTGCTGGATAGGGGGACGCTAGGGGGTATTTCTATTTCATTCTAATACAATGTTATAGTTTTAGTAATTAGTCTGGCCTTGGTGCACGTCTTTTAAATCAAGCTCGTTTTATGACTTGTTAATAAAATGTGATCCATTCTACTCCTAAGTCATAACCAAATCTGAGTTCCTGGCCTAAAAAAATCTAAAATAAATCACAAATACAACAGATACAAACCTCACTTCACATGTTGCAAGGGTATCTGGGAACAAAGAAATACATTGATTATCGGCATTTAAATGACTTAAAGATTCCTCACTCAGATTCCAGCTTTTTCATTTAACATTTGGCTCATTCTCCCTTAGATATTGCTCCAGTTAGCTCAGGTTTGACTGTATTTGTAGATGCAAAGCTTCTACAGTCCCACTATTTCTGTTTAAAGTTTTGAGTTTGATCATTTTGTTTTTAAGTTGTAGATTTCCTGCTCTATTTGGGATGATTTTTTGCTGCATGACCCACTTTTGGGCAACATGTTGTGGGGACTGCAGCGTGTCAGTCTACTAGGTGTTTGTCCTCATATGCTGTAGTCGTATTACATCAGACTCAGTGCTCTGCATTGTAATAAAATATATTTGCAATGTATTTGTTAATCCAAGGAGGAACCATATTCCATAAGGTTCCTCCTTAGCTGTTACATGTCCTATGTCTCCAGAATTTTTAGTGAATGTACATCATGTATATCATGACATGAAATCCACAAAGTATTCAGATAACTGAACAAATCTGCAAAAATAGTTAAAATCTTTACTTCTCTATGGTCATTTTCCACAAACCCTAAAAAACTACAATGATTAAACACCTTTTAAAGGAGCCTAGATATCTGTGTGTCATCAATTAGTTTACAAAAGTAAGTCATTTGTGGTATGTTATCCAACTTAATGCATAATTTTTACTGTGAAGTAGTAATCGCTCTAGTGGGGGTGGGTTTTCTGGTGTCTATCTCCAGGATTCTATAAGTGAAAGGGGGGGTACGCCCAAGAAAGGTTATCAGTCTATCATATGGCAGCAGAGACATGCAAGAATGAACTCACACTGTAAAGCCCTACAACAAACTAGCTCAGAGTACAAGTCCATTTCAGCTCATAGTCTAGTTTAAATGCTTGTTCCCTATTGTGCATTTATTAGGGGATTGATGGTGACATTTCTTTTTTATATTTTGATACTTAAGTTGTTACATTTCCCTTTTACACTGAGTTTGGATTTTAATGCAAACCAATTATTTAAACTTTAAAGTGTAGTTTGTTGGTTTTAACTGATTATTGAAATTACTGATGAATATAATTGTCAATGAATGAATGAATGAATGGGTTCATTTTTTTGTGGATTGACTATCTTTGCCACAGAGAGTTTTATTTTTTCTAACTGATTCAAACAAATAGCTAAACTTATAAATAATTTATTCTGCAGATGATCTATGTTCAAAAGCTTTTTATCTCGATATACAAACAGTATTGAAAAGCAAATCATTATCAGGCCTCTTCCCTGTTTTAACTTCAGAAAGTTTTTCTCCTGTTTGATCAAAATCTTCTTTGATGATCTGGAATTTTCCAATCAATACACCTGAGTGAGAATAAAAACCAATATAGAAACAAAGCTAATGGAGTCCCTTTGCTGTTTGATATAAAAGCTTCAAGAGAAGACTGTTATGTTTATTTCAGAGTATAAAGATGTTGAGAATTACTGAGAGAAAAAAGGTGGCCAGCATTTTTAATCATGCTCTTGCCAGGTATTGATCCTTCTGATGGCATATATTCAGCCAACCTTGTCATCTGTCTGTCTGTCTGTCTCTATAATTTTGATGCCCTCTATATTATTCCCTCCCTTCTTTGCCTCATTTCCTTCCAATCCTCTGAACAAACAAGCCAACTCACCAGCTTTTCTTTTTATTCCTTTCATATCTCCATCATCTCCTCTCACTTTGTGCTGCAGTGAATACAGCTTTGAAAGGGTTCACGCACAGAACGAAATCTTTTAGTTGTTAGTTATTTTCCGTTTCCACAAATAATATTTAGTGTAGATTTTTGCAACTAGTATCTTTACTTTGGATGTATTTGCTTTAAAACTACTCTTACAAATTCTTTAGTGTTCTAAGCTAAAGGCTAAAAGGCAAACCTCTATAAAGACTTCTGCTGAGAGACTGATCTCACCAACATTATGCACCTTTAGATATAGATACTGCTGCTCCTTTTCTTCAGATACCACACTCCCTTAAGATGCTGAGCCAATTTATAATGAGGAAATCAGCTAAATGGCTACAACATGCTCTGAGCCTGGGGAAGTAGGTTCAATAGTCCCTCGCCACAGTGCTTCACTACTATTGGCTGGAAAATCAATATGAGACTGAAATCAAGCTCTAATTTGTTCCCAAAGACTGTACGAACACAGGCACATTTATGCAAACATATGCATTAAGTTAGATTCAAACACCATATAGGAAAAAAGTGCACGACTGGGATCAGTGCTAATTTTAACTATTTATTCCAAGTTGACTTACTGTATGAAAGTATCCGTGCAGAATCCTCTCAGATGGATTTAATTGCACTTTTATGATTAGGTGTAATTTAACAAAAACCAACCTTCTTTGAGTCATAAGAACACCATCTTTTTTTCAAAGCAGAAGTTTCCAGTGTGATTGCAGGAGTATGCATCATCTGCTGAATTCAGTTTAGTAGTCAAAAAAGAAATGTTTCATAGCATTAAAAAACAAACAAACAAATTATCTAATTAAAACCCTACTTCATCATTGCACTTAAACTGGCATGTTAATAGATGTCTCAGAAAAACAAATTTAAATGTTCACATTTTCTTGACTTTCATGAATATTAAGAAACTGAAATAGTTTTCCATACTTCTTTTCAAAAATCCTCAACTTAAGTTAGTCGGTTTTAGAGCGTCTGCAAACAGTAATCTTTCCAAAAAGTAGTTTTGGGCTATTAAAACACATGAATGTAATTTAAACTGTTTAGAGTTGTTCTCCTGCTAAATCATGAATCTCCACTGTAAACCTTTATAAGTTTATTATGTCCCTGCTTTTAACTACATCTATCCTCCCATCAACTCTAATTAGTTTCCTATACAGTTGCTGGAAACTGCCCTCAGCATGATGCTGTCAACACTATGTTTTCTCGTTCTAATAGTGTATTAAGGGTGTTAGTTGTCTGCTTCACCTAGGATTTAGCACATGTACTAAGAAGTCACCCTTTCTTACCAGAGAAAAGCCTTATAGTTATTGCGTCAAAACATTCTGACATTAGAAGTCCAGCTCCTCCAAAGTAACAATGGACCTCAAGGCTGCTTCTGTGATTAAAGCTCATCTTCAAGTGGAAGGCCATGATATTGTTTATAAACTAGAGCTGCATCAAACCTATCCACAACCTTCTCGCTGTCCTATCTGCTTTTGCTCCTTGGTTGTCATGATCCTGTTTATTCTGTTATTCCGTTACAAAGCTTTGGAGCCTTCACAGAAAAGCAGGATTAAACTTAGATTAAATTACACATGTGGACTCTGTTTACTAATTTAAATGCATTTAATTTAATAAAAAAAAAAGATTAATAGAAAACATTTGAACTGTATATAAAAATACTGCAGCACACTTCAGCAATCAGGAACTAAAAATAAATGTTGGTCATCTGTGCAAACATTTAAATATAAGAATACCACTGGATCGCTTTAAAATAAAGAGATTTTCCTGAAAGAGGAAATTATGTCTCCTGCCCACTCAAAAGTCTATTTTCAAATTTAAGTCACATATATTTGATTTACTGAACCCCTGAGAGCCATAAAATACATAATAAACCCTATAAAAGATGCTATGCATATCGGTGTGTGTTGGTTCTCCCCTCCAGGATTGCCAGTACAGAAAGCATTAATATTTCAGTGATGAGATGGAACAAAGTGGCTACTGTACTGGACTGTCATAACAGACTAGCTCACTCATTTAGATACGAGGCACGCAGATGCTCAGTAACATGCCTGAGCAAAACGGGCTTACACGTGCTCAGTGGTGACACAGACACACAGTTAGTGACTTGAGATGAATCGTAGCTGCTATTAAAAATTGATTATCTGCCATGGTATCACTTTCCCCCAAGGTCAAGTAACAATCTGTGTGCATGTGTGCAAAATAAAGGCTGGCAGGAATGAAAGAGGATAGAGGATAAAGCTCTCTGAATGAGAGTAGAGGAGAGAAGGAGTGAGAGATAAGATTTATCCGTCGTTTAGATTTAGGAGATAAAGGTGTAGATCAATTTGAGAGGAGACCGAGAACAAAAGACAAAAGAAAGCTGTTTCTCTTAGGTATCACAGCATCTTGTTGTCGCTCATCCTCCTTTAGGTGAGATGAACCGTATGAACATCAGGTGTGACAGAGACCTGCAAATGAAGTGACAGCTTTAGAGAAGGATATGTGAGCACTGGGAGAAAACTGTGACATGCTCATATGTTTCCACTGCAGAACTACTGTTCAACCTTTCCTGATGTATTATGCAGTAAAAACAATAACAAAAAATGTTTTTCATACTTTTATCATCTAATATATACATATTTTAAATATACTATACATAAATACATAAATAAATGACATTATACTGAGGCATTGTAGGTAGAATTACATGATGTGTCTTTTGAAATAAAAAGCCACAACAATTTATAAAGGGATTCATGATTCTCTCTACTCCCACACAGACATACAGCAATACATCTGACCTCTGTAGGCTGATTTCCCCTGGCTTAACGTGTAATGTCTCAATCTTTTTTATGCAGTATTACCATCAGGCACAACACTAACACCCCCATTACAGTCACAGACAAGTTCCCTGTATTCTGCAGAACGTATCGCTCACCCTTCCACAGGGAGCTTTGCTGCTTCCTTGACAGTTTTCTATGTAGACTGTAATCCTATGAATTTGTGAGCATGCAGACCAGAGTGTGAGCATGCATGTGTGGAAATAGTATCAGCATGGAGCAGACCTCCCCTACAGATGACATTTTTATAGGAGAAATGTCACCACAGCCAATTTCTCCCTACATGTCTGCATGGGCACGTGTGCTAGTGAATGAATGACTGTGTTCAATAACTTAAAAAACACTTACATATAAAAAATGCTGGACTATTTAAAGGAGCAAAGTTTGCTTACAGGTGTTTGATTTCAGCTTATCTGCATATTTGAGTCTGGTGGCTCTCTGAGGGAATTTCTCAGGACATTTTGGTGATTATTCAAATACACTGTTTTATCATTGAGCTTTTGTTAAACATTTGTAAAATAAATGAGTATTTCCATAAAGCTAATCAGCAAAGAGAAGCCCAAAAAGGTCTAAAATCCCTGGTAGATGGCTAGACTGATTTTGGAATTGATAAAACACAGTGGATCAAACCAGCAGATGACTTCATCACCAATTGTAGAAACCTTTGGTGACAGACTTTCTGTTATCTTTCTTACCCCTATATCATACAGTGAATGATTTGTGTTTATGGGTCGATAGTAGAGTAATTAATGTGTGTGAAAATGCAATTTAGAATTGGTCTCCTTGACAACCGAGGGGACATCTGTCATCTCCATATGGGGAGACAGACACAGAAACTCTAACAAGCACTCCAAAGCAGCAACTTTAGCCTGCAAAATAATCCATTCCAAAAAATCTGAATAAAACTTCTAAGCAATTAACCAGAACTCCATATATTGAATTATAATGATTCAATATATGGACGCAAATGTATCCTTTTATTAAGTGCAATTGTCTCCAAATAGAAACAGTATACCACAATAATACTACAGCAAATTTAAATGTGCCTGGTGTTTTAATCCTTAGATAGCAGCTGTATTTATTTCAATAATAAATACAAACAACAAAAATGCTCTCGGTTAAAGGCAGAAAAAATATTACACTACATCTGAATCTAAATGTTGTCAGTATTTTCTAACTAAAGAGCTGCATGTGTTTGCTGGGATTTATTGTGCCATGAAACATTTTAGTACATCTCATTGCAAATGTTGCTGAACAGAGAGATGGTTTTGGGTCTCGTCTGGTGGTTAATATGAATGGCACGCACATATTTTCACTCATACTTGACAAATTCCCACAGAGCCAAATGGTTCAAACACATGGAGCTTAAACAAATAACAGATGATTTAAACACAGCACCAAAACAGGATATTTTTCCTCTCGTGTTTAGATACTACACCTTTTAAAAGAAGCCTGATTATTTTATCTTATTTATTTTCCAAGTGTGGGGACACAGAAAGTAAGGGAGCATCTCAGTCAAACTGTGTAAGGGGGAGGGGGGCACTAAAAACTCATTACATGGACGATCAATATTGCACACACTTGAGGGTCCCGTGTGTGCTCCATACATCCCCCAGCATAACCACACACACACACTTGTGAGTTTCATCACCCCTCAGCGATGGTGACAGATGACTTTTGTCAGCCTGAAGTGTGTTACCATGGCAACCATTAAGTTGTATTTAGGTATCCTGAACCAGGGGAGCCACTCTGACGAACACATACAAGTGAATACACTTAGGTAAACTGGTGAAGGTCATGGTAAAAAAAAAAAAAAAAAAAACAGCACAGTTTTTCAGCACATTGTTCCTGTTTTGGGCTGAAATATATAAATGTTTATAAAATAAGAAAATAAAAAAAATCTCAAACTGAATCACTGTGTTTGCATATATGAAAATACAACTTTCTCACTATGATCTTCATACAAGTGTAGAATTAGTGAGAAGCAGCCGCAAACATTCTGTCCATGTGTGCTTTTATGAATATGCAGATCATATTCTAGTGATGTAAGGTCATAAATGTATGTGTGGAGGACATGCAAATAAAAATACTTAGCACCTGCAAAGTGATTTACCAAACCTATAAGGTGTGTTGATTTTGGAATGTAGGGCTTTATCTATTGTTCTGCTGTATATTAGGTCAAGCTGGTGTTTAAATTGGTAGAAGTAAATCCAGCTGCTTAGAAAGCAATCTAATGTAAATCAGACTGTGGCTTCTTTTCTGTTAGGGGGGATCAAGTAGCAGACGATTTTCTTAGGTTTTATATAATTTATGATCATTTCTTTCCTTTTTTTTTTTTTTACCAACATATTTTTATTTAGTTTTTACACTTCGGAAATACAAGCATGTAGTTATTTGAACAGGTTCTCTTTGTAGTCATTACATGACAATAATTATTTTACTCAATCCAGAAAAATAAATACAACAACAACAAAAAAACAAAACAAAGAACACAGCTTCTCAAAAACTGGGGTATTCACACAGATTACAAATTGGTCAGATATAATTATACACATCTATACAACATGGCACACCACAGGTTCTGGCAAATCAGAACTCAAACAAACCCTCTGTCAAGTCTAAGTCCTTAATAAAATTAATGAAAGGCCCCCAAATCCTCTCAAAAAGATACCCTTTGGATTTCCTAATATATGTTATTCTTTCTAGCGGCAAATTAGACGCCATCTGTTTTAACCACTGCGTGACACTATGTCTATTGATATTTTTCCAAGTCAAAGCAATAAATTTTTTTGCAGCCAATGAGCTTATATCTATGAAAGTGCATTCTGATTTACTAAAGTTATGTTTCCCAGGGAATAAAGCTAGCAGGAACAATTTAGAATCCAGTGGAACTTGCTTTAAGATAATTTTTTCAATTATATCTTTCACCTCTGTCCAAAATGCTTTGATTTGTCTGCATTCCCACATGCAGTGTATCAGAGTCCCTTTAGAATTACATTTTACACACAGATCTGGGATGTTATTATTGTATTTATTTAAATGCACAGGTGTAACATAGATACGCATTAGCCATTTAAATTGTAGGATTCTAAGACGACTGCTTATGGACATTGTGTGAATTTTAATGCAAGCCTTTTCCCAATCCTGTTCACTGATATTTGATGATAGGTCCAAATTCCAGTTTATAAGCTTATTGTTTGAGTCCTCTAATGAGTTAGAAACCAGCACATTATAAAAATCTGAAATGATGCCCTTCCTTGATTTATTCCGAGTCATTAATTTTTCAAGTAACGTAAGAGGGGGCTTGTTAAGGTTGTTGTAATTTGCTTTAACAAAGCTTCTTATCTGAAGAAATTTGAAGTAATGTTTTTTATCCAGATTGAATTTGGTTTGTAGCTCTGCAAATGACAAAAATATATCAGAATTTGATGGGTAAAGGTCACCAACAGTTTTTAAACCTTGCAGCGCCCAAAGCCTAAAGGTTCCATCCGCTTCACCTGGAGCAAACAGCTGATTACCCCATATTGGGCTAAATTGGGATATGTTGTTTGGCTCCGCAAGGTAATTTCTAACGTCCTGCCAAATTTTTAACATGTTTTTCAGAATGGGATTTGTAGTGCGTTTCTTTAACTTCATTGATGTGTCAGAGTATATGAACAATGGAAGAGCTAAACTTAAATTTTGGGACTCCATTTCTACCCAGTGAGGATTATTTTTATCTGTAAAATAGAACATAATAGTCCTTAACTGAGTGGCCCAGTAATAAAATTTAAAGTTGGGACACTTTAACCCCCCTCTTTCAAATGGTAAATAAAGCAGCGAGAGGCGTAGCCTAGGCTTTCCATTATTCCACACAAAAGCCAAAATGTTTTTTTTTAGCCAATTGAATAGTTCAGGAGGAGGCAGCAGTGGAATGCTTTGAAAGAGGTATAATAGCTTTGGAAGTATATTCATTTTCAGGACATTAATTCTTCCCAATATGGATATAAGCATAGATGTCCAGTTGTCAATTGAGGCAGCTATTGTTTTCATTAAGAGTTCGTAATTGGATTTGACCACCTGTTGTAGTTCTGGAAAAATCTGAACACCCAGATATGTGAAATGTTCCACTACTTTAAATTGCTTAATCTCACTGATGGGGTTAATCCTTTCACCTAGATTTAATGCCAGAAAAGAGGATTTTGTATTATTTACTCTGTAGCCAGAGACCTTCCCAAATTCCTGGATCACTTCCAACACCGCTGGAATTGAGTTTTTTAGATCTGTTAGGAATAAAATAACATCATCAGCGAATAGAGATATTTTGTGCTCTGTGGGACCCACGGTGATCCCAGAGATTTGTGGATGGAGACGGATAGCTGATGCCAAAGGCTCGATTGCTAGTGTGAACAATAAGGGAGAGAGAGGGCATCCCTGACGACAACCCTTCCTGATTTGAATCGCTCTTGAAAATATTTTATTTGATACTATTTCCGCAGTTGGTTTATTATATACTATTTTAACCCATTTAATAAAGTTACTACCACAATTCTTTCCAATTCTTTAAAAAGATAGGGCCATTCAACCCTATCAAAAGCCTTCTCTGCGTCCACTGAAAGAAGAGCTGTGTCTTTAGCGTTCTTTTTTAACCAAATAATATTCAGGGCCCTTCTAATATTGTGGTATCCTTGCCTCCCAACCACAAATCCATTTTGATCTTTATTAATAATATCTGGTAAGATTTTTTGCAGTCGAAATGCCAATAGTTTACAAATGATTTTGAGATCAGAGTTAAGTAGGCTGATGGGTCTCAGGTTTTCACATTTATTGGGAGGTTTACCAGGTTTTGGCAGAAGAATAATTAGAGCCCGATTTAAAGAGGGAGGCAAGGTGCCCTTTTCAAATGACTCCATGAACATGTCTAGAAGGGGACAGAGCAATTTGTCCCTAAATTTTTTGTAAAAGTCAATGGGGATACCATTAGGTCCTGGTTGCTTGCCAGATTTCATCCCATTAATGGCCTGTGCTAATTCCTCTTTATTTATTTCCATATTTAAGTTTACTCTACAATCTTCTGCAATGACTGGAATATATAGTCTACCCAAAAACTTGTCTAATTCCACTTGGTCTAACTGTCCTTTAGAGTCATAAAATTTCTGATAATAATCTTTAAAAGCATTATTAATATCCCTCGGATCTATTAGAGTTTCATCCTGTGTTTCAATTGATGTAATCGAGGTTGTTGTTTCAAGCTGTTTAATCTGCCAAGCTAGAAGTTTTCCAGCCTTGTCCCCCTGTTCGTAAAAATTTTGCTTCAATCTTAAGAGACTGGATGCAGCTCTAAGACAGGACAATTTGTCATATTCTGCTCTGAGAATCAACAGCTGTTTTTTCAATTCAGTATCATTTGTTTGAAAAACCCTCTCCTGAATGTTTTTTTATTTTATTTTCTAGGTGCTGCCTTTTAGTTTTGGCTTCCTTGGACTTATTGCCTGTAAAGCTAATAATATGGCCTCTAATAAACGCTTTAAAGGCTTCCCATCTGATGCACGCTGTTGTTTGATTTGTGTTAAACTGAAAGAACTCATCAATTTGTTGTCCTATATATTTAACAAAATCCTCATCCTGGAACCATTTATGCTGAATGCGCCATTTAGGGGGATCCCTGGTAAGATTCTTATCACAGTAGCTCAGACAACATGGAGCATGATCTGATATCACTATGTTTCCATACGTACAGTTTTGAATTTTTGATATTAGTTCTGATTAAATTAAAAAATAATCTATTCGCGAGTAAGACTGAAATGTTGCCGAATAACATGAGTAGGCTCTGGTTTGTTGCTGAAGTTCCCTAAAGATGTCTACCAGTCTAAGAGTTTTCATAAACAACTGTATAGTTGTTCTACAGGTGTTATGTGTCAGATCTGCCCCTGTGGATCTATCTATTTCTGGCATAAGAGTACAATTAAAATCCCCTGCAATCACAAAACACCCCTGCAATGATGAAAGTAAGAGGAACAAGTTTTGAAAAAACCCAGGATCGTTTGTGTTAGGGCCATAAACATTAACTAAGTTAAGTTTTTCCAATAGTAAAGAGCCCTGAACTATCAAGTATCTACCCTGCTTATCCTTGATAACATTGTTTACAAGAAATGGGACAGATTCATGGATAAGAGTCATAACTCCTCTGGCTCGAGAAGAAAATGCTGAAGTGAATACATTGCCTCGCCACCTCCTCCTGACCCGCCCCTCATCTTTTTCCACAAGGTGCGTCTCCTGTAGAAATACTATTCTGGAATTCAGATCTTGCAGTTTATTAATGACTTGTTTGACCTTTTTTAAACCTTGTAGGCCCCTGCAGTTCCATGTAACTATCTTAAGATTTAAGGCTTGCGACATGCAAGATCCACCAAATTACCAGAAAGGGAGAAGAAATACAAAGCAAAGTTTACCCCATACAAACATGAACATTTGAGAAGCTTAAACAACAGAACAGAACTCACAACATAACCCCTAAACCCAGATTCCCATCCCAAGTCCAACCGAGGGACTCCCTCCCCCCTCCGCACACCTCCCGCTATCACGTGTGACCGACCCACACGCAGTGAGGAGCAGTCTAACCACTCAATAACCAAAATAAAAGTTTTATTACCGATGCTGTTCACTATGTATAACAGTAACTTACTCTTCCATATATTTGCTCACGAGATCGAACTTATTAGTATGGACATCAACCGGTATGTGCACTTTTCCCTTTGCCATATCTAAGCAGAAGTAAATGTATTCTTAATAAAACCCTCCTGTTCCATCACCAATACAACTGAACGATAATGGCATCAAAAAGGTTATAGGAAGCCACAAATTGTTAACTTAAGAAACCATATATGGCATTTTTAACCCATAGTCACCTCCTCGTTGGCTTTCTTCTGGATTTTCTGTAAAAACTCACGTGCAGCCGCTGCTGTTTTGAAAGCATGAGTTCGGTCCTGATAAGTCACCAGCAGCTTGGCTGGGTGAGCCACCCCGTGGCGTAGTCCCAGTTTGCGTAGCTCCGTGCGTATCGGGTCAAACTGCTTCCGAAGCTGGAAAAGACCCGTCGCTGTATCTGGGTAGAACCGGATTTGATGATTCTGGTAGCGAATTTCAGTATTAGCTCTTGATGCTAGAGCAATAAGCTGCTTATCCTTGTAGCTGAGAAATCTTATTATTAAAGTGCGAGGCGTTGCGGTGTTGTCTCTCCGGGCTCCAAGTCGATGCGCTCTTTCCACGGCCACAGCTCCAACACCGAGGGTCTCCGGCAACCACTTCTCTAGGAACTCACATGGATTCTGCCCTTCTGCTCCCTCCGGCAGTCCGATAAGCCTTAGGTTGTTTTGTCTCGATCTAGCCTCCAGATCCGTAACTTTATCTTCCAAGTCCTTCTTCTTGGACTCTAACGCATCCACCTTAGTTCGTAGCGTTTCTATCTCACTTTCCGCATCAGAAATACGTGTTTCGGTTTCTGTGATTCGTTGTGTACAGTCGTTTATCTCTTTTCTTACGCTGTCGATGGAGCCCAGAACTTCGTCGAATCTAGAGGAGAAATCTTTCTGAATCGAATTAACAACAGAAAGTATTTTTTCCACCTTGCTGCTTTGAGACTTCGGGTTCTCTTCTCTGTCTGCGGCAGCCATCAGAGCCGAGCTGGAGCCAGCATTAGCTTTCTGCATTTCACCTCGAAGATGGTATTCTGTTAGCTTATGTTGTTTCGCCTTTTCACTTACGTCTTGGGATGTTTTTGCTGCTTTAGGCATTATTCCGAACTCGCGCGTTCATTTGTCAGTTAGTTCGTTCTGAAAGGAGGAGTTTTAGATAAATTCTGAAAGGCTCAGTGTGAGCGGCCATCTGCCGAGGCCGACTGGGGTTCAAGGAGACAGAAGCAGAGATACAAAAAGCAGCTGTAAAAGGCGGCCCCGTCCAGGAAACACACAGCCAGGCAGACAAGCTCCAAGGCAGCTCCCATGCCAGAGGACGAAGAGAGCACATCCACTCAGTCACGGTCAGAGAAACAGGACCACACTGAAAAACAGGCCGATCTCCAACATCTATAAACAAGGGTGTTGATGGAAGCAGCACAGCTGATGTTTCTTTCCAGGATGACGTCACTTACAACCATAACAATAACAAAAACACTTTTCCACAAGGTATTATGCACACATACAGACCAAACTGTTGGGAATATCATTTAAAAAAGCAATCAAAACTCCAAAATCCTAACTGAGCCAGTAACTCAGATGAATTTGGATAACCTTTTTGTTATCAGAACTTTAAATCCAATTGGGAGTTCAGTCATGAAATAAAAGATGTTCAATACTATTGATCATCAATACTGTTCATGTGATCACTTATCTGAAAATGTTGCATACTATCTGCACCATTTTGGTGTGTTATTGATGTGAAAAGTGAGCCATTTATATTCATGCAGATATAATTATGCTTTTTGTTGATAATAAAAGAACGATCAAGCAAATTAGATGCTTTAGAACTTATTTAGAAAGTATTTTTACACGTTGACAGACTTCACTTGGCAATAAAGTAGGTATAATGCTAAAACAAATATTGCTTTTTAAGCGATAAAAAAAAATCTACTTTGCAATAGATATAAACAGTGATCACACTATTCCATGACAGCAACACATTGTCACCCCAGTATTTCTGTGAAAAACAAGTATCCAATGCAAGTGAATTCAGTATGGAGCTAAGATAGGAAAAAGCAACATGTGTTGAAGTGAACATCATCTATCTTGAATCTGAAAGTCAGATACCATCCATCCATTCAGACTCGATAGTCCAACTTCTAGGTGGGCGTTTCTCTTGACATTTATGACTTAGTACTACTTATAAGTTTCAACTTGCAAAGACAAATTGAATGCACCATAAATCTATCAAATAATCACCAAAAACCAACCAAAATTCATGTTAAATTCAACCAATATATGCCAAGCGTTCATTGTAACAGTGTTTACCTAGTCCATTTATTGTGTGAAAAGAATTTTTTCAGTGGGTGGAATCAGCAGATATAGACATTGGCCGTTTCTCAATATGTGTAATTGTGCCTTCTCATGTGCTCGTGTACTCGTGAAACGTCAACAGCTTCAGCTTTACTACTGTTCCAATTCACAAGAACAAGAAGACCGAGATCGGACAAAGTGTTGTTCTCGCCCTTCCATCTTTACCTACCCTTCCATCAGAGCAGGCTTGTCCATTCTTGCGATTGACAGCTGTCCCAGCATACACCACGGCAGCAGCAGCTCCCAGGTTAGCGCTCACAGAGCTCATAGTATAAAGTTAAAAGTTCTCTTTTCTGTTGCCCTTATTCAATAAAAGTGCATTTTAAGATCACTTGAGGTGAGAATGTTATACTTTTAATAGTCACTATATTACCCATGTGTAAAATATAACACGACAGACAGAAATGAAAATGTTTCATTACCTTTCCAAGCCCAGGATTATCTTTGACCTTGTTGGCCGCTCTGAGAAGACAAGGTGGGGCAGGTGGAGGCGCCGTCAACAAAGCAGAGCTGAAGTTAGTTGGGAACAGATTATGGTCACATGACGGGGATGGAGATGACGTCACTGGGGCTGTAAGTGTCGTGGTTTTCTGCTTCTTTTTCTTTGATGTTAAGTTCAACTTTTGGGCGGCTCTGAAAGAAAGAAGTAGAGTTGCCCATTAAATGATGAGAATAATGATTTGATTTTGATGTGATTTATTTCTGACTAAAAGACTGATTTTCCTTCCAGTTCCCCTGCAATATTCAATATATCCATTACCAACTTGCATAAAAACAAAATACGTATGTATATGCAGGAACAGGCTGTTGGCATAACTCTCCATACATTTTTAATTGGATGAAAATAAGAACCATCCCAGGAGATTAATATTAGGTTAAAACCAGTTTTCATTGACACATCATTGACCCAAACATTCACCTCTAATGTAACAGACAGCAAATATAAAAATCTGAGTCTTTTTGACAAAATGTTGGAACACCAGTCTCCCCTCTCACAATGAGCTGAGTTTCTGAGAGGTTCCTGTTCTCAAGCCAAAACCTTGGACCATGACAAAAATTTACATCTGTTCGAATCGCCGAGCAAGAGATCTTCTGGAAAAGTTGAATCACTAGATAAGACAAAGACTGGAGTCAAATTGAGCCATTGAAAACTAAAAACAAACCACTTGTCAAGCATGGTAGCTGCAGCATCATACTTAGGCCAGATGTGTACTGTAGATGTGTATTGTGCAAAATGTATATAGCTATTTATTTTTATGTCAAATAACCATCATCATGGTTTAAACTCGGTCACACCTTCATATTCTAGCAGAACAATAACCTCACATCCAAAAAGAGTTTGGACTCAATATGGCAGGCTACATTAGGCTCTAACGAATGGCTCTGACAACCAGATATATTCTTGAAGCCTGATTATCAGGAAACCACGCAATTCAACTCAAATTCCTTCTTGAAAAAATAGAATAGGCAAATATTCCAAAGAATCAAGTCAGAAGCTTGTTGGTAGCCAAAGAGAGAGTGTGTGATCTCTCCTTAACTTCAGGAGGGAGATTTAAACACATTTTAACAGGGTCTTTATAAAACTGTATGTATATTATTGATCTAAATTGATTCAAATTAAATAAAGCTACAGTGTGTAATTTTCAGCAACATCTAACGTCCAGACTGCAGACCGCAGCAACATGAACATCTCCCCCACACCGCTTCTCCCCCCCAACAGTACGGCGAGCGTTACGGGACAAAATGTCTTCCACGACGTCCGCATCACCTACCTTCTCAAGTGATGAGGTTTGTTTACATAGATAATTTTACAGATAGTATTTCATTAGTCTGTGTAGGGTATAGATTTCAGTACCGTCTCAGTTCATCTCTCTCAACTTGCCGTAGTTACTTTCGAGCGTAATGGGCAATCTCGCAATCGCTAGTTTGTTGGCTAAAGTAGTGATAAGTATAAAGAAAGAAAGGGTGTAAATTATTCAATGCAATCCAAGAAGTCTAACTACTCTCATATTCTTCATACTGTGTTTCCAGTTTAACTAAATTAAATTCCCATAAAACAGCTGTAGCAATGGTTGCAGCGCTATTCTTCAACTCCCACGAATCATTTAGAGAGCATATAAGGAGAGGAAGAAAGTAAGAGACCTTGTGCCCTGATACACTCTTTGTCAAGAAGCTATATTCTCACACCATTGGCTTTCAATTAACTGCAGCAAGTTTCAGAAATAAGAGCGAGGGAGAGAGTCAGCGAAAGGAGAGCTGGGAAGGGGGGGGGGGGGGGGGGATGTGAATCAAGTGACCCATGGAACGTTGAAGCACTTCACCGTTTGACTGGCTCCCCCTGGAGATTTGTGTGTGAATCCTTGTGTGTGTCTGAATGCGCACCGCGTGAAACACACCTCCATGAGAAGACATTAATTGGGTTTTTCCAATGTACAGGCTAAGCTTGCAAATTTGGAATGCGATCAAAGGCAATTACAAGTTTGTATTATGTGGGTGTAATGCTCCAAACCTCCCCATGCATCATGTGATGAACACTATTGAAACCTGCCCCTGCAGGATTGGTTCTTTATTACTGTCATTGCAGACAGGATTTTACTTCTTCTAATCGTATTCATAAGAGTTTTAAAAGAAGTTGCAAGTTTATTTTCTAAATTAGCCAAATTACAAAGCATGTTTTGTAGATGTGTAATATCTAAATTCATATTTCTATGTGATTTCTTGCTCATCAATAAAAGTAGGGGCTGTAGGGGCTGCTGCAGTGCTGCTGATGGTTGCAGGAGGAGGCATGACAATGATGGATTTGTTCGTTGTGCTGCAGGGGATTCCTGCTACTAACCTGCATGCATTTCCCTTTGCACAGTACAACAGTGCTTACCTGGAGCAGTATACACACACACACACACACACACACACACATTAAAACTATATATATATAGTTCTAATGTGTAAAACCCTTGAATTTTTCTTAGGTGCTTTTACAAATTAGTATTTGGGCAGTTGCAATGCCTTTTCTTCAACTCAGTGATTCAGTCGACAGCTAAATTAAAGTTATTGACACTTCAACAACCTCTAATTGTTGGTGTTTAATGACAGGTGTCCTGGGATTTGGTTAAGCAAATCTATTCCAAACAAACCCTAAATTGAACTGTATATGTTTTACATCAATCGAATTATCAGCTCCTTTCCATAACCTTCATTCTCAAACTCATATTCAGTCCTCGATCCCCTCCAGATTTCTGCCATACGGAAACCTCTCCATTTGTTTCATTTTCTCACTCAATATTTCTTTCTTTCTGGCTTCAAAACATCCACTCATCCTACCCAAAATGCATCGATTCCTTAATTACAGACTGCCTCTTCCTCTCCCCTCGCAGGCTTCAGGTATCTGTCTCTTGTTAGGAAGCATCAGAGGTCAGCTGGTAACGAGACCCTGCATTGTTTTCTTCCTCCTTTCATGCAAACACAAACACCTTTGCTTTGGGAGCACTGCTGATTGATGACTGGTTTGTCTGCTGTGCTGTTGGTTCGGTAGATAATTATGTTCTGTTTAGCAGACCATCAGTATAAGAGGAAGAGAGACAGAGACTAATGGTAGACATGTGAAAGTGTACTTGTTTGAGTCACATTAGGTCATGATAATGACTATAGAGGACAGCAGAATGGAAAGACGATTGGCTTTACTGAGATTATAAAGATGTGGTCAAAAATGAGCATGTTATGATGAAAATGACAGGGACTGGTGTTTTATTAGACTGATAGACGTATTCAAAGACACATGAAGATTCTAGAATTACTTAATTTTTTTTGGCTTCTAAGATTTGTGTCTGTTTAAACCCATCAAGGTTTATTGCTATATTAATTATTGAAATAAGACGTGCACAAACATGTCATTCCTGAGTACAAAATTAGGTTTCATCCAAAGCTTTCTGGATTCTGTATAGGGTTTATAAAAAGATTTCTAGGGTATAATTTTCAGTTGTATATATAAAGTACTTAAGAAATGATAGTGTACAGTTAAAAGTAAACACAATTTGATGCACAATACTAAGGATGAAAAGGGTTACAGAGGTTACAAAAAACTACAGCTTTAGTTTGTGTGTTTCAGTTTGGATCACTTCATAGCCAAATTGAATAAAGTCAAAATGTAATCAAGTATAAAGCACAACAATTGAGGTTTAATTTAATATTTGGTGCCTTTTTCTTATCCTGCAGAAGTTCGAAATAGTACAACATTATAATTTCAAGTAAAAAAAAAAACGAAAAACAGGAAAAACATTTTTAATAATTGTAGGATGTATAAACAGAAAAAATGTGTTTTTGATCTGACTCTTCCTCATCTGATTCTTCTTTTGACCTGATTTCTGTCTTGTGTTTTTGCTTGATGACCATCTGTTCAGATCCTTAATCCTCCAGTGTAACGGGTGGCTAATTGGTGGTCATTTATCATTGGACAAAAAAAAAAAAAAGCTTTCCAAAAAAATAAAATAAAAAACAAGAAAAAAACTAAAACCCAACAAAATGTACCAAAACGCAAACAGACTGAAAAAGAGAAAGCAGCCTACACATCTCTACCATCCTCTATCTGAAATAACGAAGCCTTCCCAATTCACCAATTCACTTGGGGCCTATTCATTTTCTCAGCTGCCTCTCGCAGCACACACACAGCCACTCAAATCCCCACAGATCCGATCCTTGGAGCATGCAGTTAAAAAAAATTCCTTCACTGATAGAAACACCCTCCCCCAGTGAGTACCAGCATGCACACACCACAGCGAGTCTCTATTGCAGGGTCCCCAGAGGGCCACTGCAGCATAGGAAAGATGTAGAGTTCCTGTGCAAGTGTGACATATTCCACAGACAGATCGCCACTAATGAGAGATATTACTCAGATATGCATTAGAGTAGAGGTAAAGGAAAGGTCAGTGTGAAAATGGAGAAAGTGTGGATGAAGGAGAGGGGAGAACAATAGGGAAGAAGGAGAGCAATTAAATGAAAACAGGAGAGCTGCACACCGAGGAGAAAACTAGAAATGGGTATTGACAGCAGAGGCTGAGGAGAAATGGAGAAAGACAGGGGATCAGGTGAGAGGACCTGGGTTGGACATGGGAATTTTGTGCAGACAGCGAGCCAGACAAAGATTGTATTCGTCTCTGTATGCAGTCCACGTCTGAGAGTGAAGCTCGAGACCTGCACGGGATTTACCAGCCATGCAAGGTTGCATTTAATGACCATGAACACAGGTTAAGAGAAAAATGCAGATGCAGTCCAACCTACATTCCTAGCCAGCTCGTATTTTACAATTCAAGTGATAACGGAAATCTTCACAAAGTGCATAAAAAACAGGTGTTACAGACATGTGAAAATATCTGGACAATGTTCCGGTATTATTGCACGACTGTGAAAAGACATGGAATAAAAACCATTCAGTTCTTCTATCATATTTTTCCTGGAGCTCACACACCTTGAATTGAAATGCTAGAATCATTTAA
Source organism: Cyprinodon tularosa (assembly GCF_016077235.1). NCBI lineage: Eukaryota > Metazoa > Chordata > Actinopteri > Cyprinodontiformes > Cyprinodontidae > Cyprinodon > Cyprinodon tularosa. Next base: position 53,291 of record NW_024039055.1, on the reverse strand, counting down.
GCCTTTTCTTTGGCTGTTTGGAATTAACTACATCTACTGTACCTCAGATGGATGCATTACTGCATCTGTCTGTCAGCTGTGTATAATGCATTGAGGGGATTTTTACCTGAAGCTCTCTGTTGTTACGAAATAAGACAAGATTTGGTTTTCTGTACTTTTAAATGGAAGTAATCAGATTGTTTCACTCAATTTTTCCTTCTTTTTTAAAATACTTATACTTTTTCACATACCATCTTACAGTGAGACTCTCATACCAGTCCTACAATTAAAATAATAGAAAAAAAAATAATAAATTTATCTCACAATGGAGAAATTAACTCTTATTTTAAAACCGCATTTAACCCTTCCCCTTTGGGGAGCAGTGGGCTGCCACTGTGCAGCGACCGGGGAGCAATCAGGGGTTAAGGCTCTTGTTCAGAGAGCCAGAGTGGCAGTCTGTGGGAGTGGGTTTCAAACTCACAACCTCAGGATTCCAAGCCCTATGCCCTAACTACTAGGCTGCCACTCCCACTCCCTCCCTTAATGTGCTCAGTAAATATATAAGTCTTATGCTTTAATTATTCACCTCATTTCTACACAACCTGGGTATTGTAGGGGTCCAAGCTCTTGCAATCAACTGGCAGAGAGGAAAGCCTGCGTGTTTAAGAGGACATTTGTGTAATTTACTACTCTGACAGACACTATTATGTCTGCTACACAGGTGTATATCAGTTATATATCAAAGATTGAAGACAGTCATTCAATTATCTACAGATGAACAACACAGAAGAGGCGTGAAGGCAAAGAAGAGGTGTGAAAGCAATGAAGAAAAACCATCAGTGTTATTGGTGATGTGATTTAAAGCAGTTCATTAGGTATGACGTCCCAGTGATTTTTCAGATACGGTGACAGACTCAGACTCTGGTGTAAACCATGAATAATTAACTCATTTATTTTGAGCTTGCTGTGTTTTTCATCAATAATGTCCCCATGTTAACCCTGTCTTATTTATGTTGTTTCGGGTAAGCATCTCTTCTGGGCTTGATTATGTACAACTTATTCCAAGATAGCTGACTTGTACGAAGAAATAATAGTGTCTCAGGCGACTGAGAACAAATTCTCATTTACAACAAAGATCTGACTAAAAGGCAACATTAAAAGGTAATAAATAATTTAAACAATAATCAAAATCTTTAATCATACCACAAAAAGGAACAACAAAAGAAAGTACAAAAGCTTTCAGGTCAAATCTGTTTGAGTCTGTTTTAAAATTCCTTCAACTTTATCTGATTAAATTCAAAGTAGAATCTTTTCTATTCACTCCTTTCTATGCAGTGAAGTCTGAAACTGTCATGATCTGCTCTGATAGCTGGCCTTAATTACTCATGCCTTTCACCTGCTTAACTCTTTCCAGCTGCTAATTATCACTCATCTCATCCACCTGCCAGTTTCCTTTATATTGGGCTCAGTTCCAGCTATCATGGTCAGATCATTGTTTGCTTTCGGTTTGGTCCCCGTGTGATTCTTGTTAGTGTCCTGTCTGTCAGCTTTGTTAGTTTTAGGTTTATTTCCAAGGTTCTGTTTTCCTGGATCCATTTCCTCTCGCCCACTGGCCCTGTCTGGTCTGCTCGCCTGAACCTCTGTTAGACTCCTGCTGGATTTTGCCTCCCAGGTGCGTTTCTGTCTGAGCTGGAGGCTCGACGCACATGACCTGCCTTCTCTGATGGAATCCTGGAACCTGGATGTGTCCGTTCCTGAATGGATCGGAACCCCTGATCAGACTGCAGACTTCTGGATTCCAGTACTACTCAGGTCTGATCTGAATCCCTGTCCTGGACTGGAGTCCAGCCTGCTTACTGGGGTTGCTGCATCAGGGAGGCTCTGGATGGCTCAGGGCCGCATCTCGTTTGCAGATCATCGGCTTATCCTGCCTATGATTGAGAGGATGGACTGAACTGTTAAACTAGGTAAGTGTCTCAGTCTAATAATCATCTTCAGTTCAGACGATCATGGTCTGTGTTTCTTCCTAAACCAGAATGTCAGTGATTGGGCGGTGCCCCGCCCCCCTCCCGCAGATCCTCAGCAGTCCGCTTTAGTTCTGTAAATTTGTTTGTTTTGATTAAACTTTTTGAACTTTCCTACTGGCTGTCTCACCTTAAATACTGGGTCCCTCTGTCCTCTTTTACGACAGAAACCTCAAAACTCGTTGACTAGTTGGATCTTATACTGTTACCCTTCCTCTGTTTCGTAATGATTAAACAATAAAATTAGACCCCAAATGTATTCAAAACAAACTTCTGTCAAAAAGTAAGATTTAAATCTACAGTAAGGTTTTCCTTTAAAAACAAAAAAATACAGTAAGGTTTTCCATGCGACAGAGTACACCGAGAGTGTGTCTCAGCAACATTTTTTAATTAAATAAACATACTTTATGATCAGCAATAATTCCAGCTCTATATTCTCGTCAGCACAGCGTAAATAACAAGAGATGTCTGACACACCTCTAACTTTGCTCCCACTCCTACTCAAAATATACCTCTTTTAACTCATTGTTGAGCAAAAACTTGTTTTCAACTATAGAAAATGACAATCGAATGTTTAGTCCTCTTTGGAACATCCATGATCACTTTTAGAGAAACTTTCAGTGTATTCTGAACACTGAAAGAACAGGTTGCCAGTCAGTTGCAAATGACCAAAAGCCAAAAAGGTTTAGATCAGGGAAAAGATACCACAGAAAAACCTTCACATTATATAAGCAGAGGTAAATAAATCAAGAGTACTAGGGAAAAACTAACAACATTGGCATATCAGAAACTGTCAATCTCAAACATTAAAAGAGCCTTAAGAGCCTTAAAAGTTAAAGAGCAACAGAAATCTCTGGTGGATATTAGTGGTGTTCTGTATGTGACAATAACCTGTTGTAGGATTCATGTGGACTGGAGAGGAAATGAGCTTATATGTTATGGTCTAATGCAGTGATTCCCAACCGGGGTATTCATACCCCTAGTGGTCCATGAGTGCATTGCAATGGGTACATGAAAATATTTTATTTCTTAGGTAGTTAAATAAAATTGGGATCAGGTCTGTTTTGCTTTGTGAGGTCCCAACTGAAAAATTAAACAAGCTTTTATTAACCAAAAAGTAGGTTTTTATTATATGTTTGAGTTCACCTTCAGCTTTGACACACATCCAAATCAAGCAGAGGAACAGACTGGAGGTAGAGAACAGCCTGGGATCAGCTGTTTTTCACACTGAGCTATGGAGCTCATCAAAGCAGCTTCGGTGTTTTGATGAAAACAGAGTAAAACGAATTAAGTCAGTCTGACTATAATTTTTGTTCTGTATTTTGTTACCAATTCATAGAGTATAAAATGTGATATAGGGGAGTTACTCAGAGAAGCTCCAGTTTTATAAATACAGGTTTATATTATGATTTTATTTGTATTTATTTTGATTCCTTACTAACTTCTAGGGATCATATTTATGTTTTTTTTTTTTTTTTGAGACTGAAAGCATAACATGCCTAAGAGTTAAATAGTTTTTTTTTATTTTATAATCAGTTATTGTATGTTCTACTTTATCTATCTTCAAGCATCACACGACAACTTTCACCAAGACCTCTATAATGCGGTTTTACAGGCTTTGGTTATTAACGCAGACGCGACAGTGACTGCTGCTGCGTAACGTCCACACTTCCACGAAGCCAGCCAGACACCCACTCACACATACTAGGTCTACAACGTCAGCCTGAGTGTTGTGAAAACACCAACATAAAACAATACAATATAGAGGCAGACAGGCAGTTCTTCAAGAATGAATACATGAAAGCTCAGTGGTGTGTCAGCATTCACTGTGAGTCTAGGTGGCATGTGGGCAATGAAATAGAATAATGTAAACACCATGGTTCCATCAGTCAACAGAACAAAACCAATGAAACCAGCAGTCCTACTGATAATGCTACTATTAAGAGTAGAAGTGGTGAAGTGGTGAAATGTACACCTTGACACACAGCCGCCACAGTCAATTGAATGCCTTCCAAAGCCTTCACACTAGGTTACAAGCATCATGCGTTTACAGTGATATTTCACTCTCCATGAAGAAAAAAGCTAAACACGATGAGCACGGACACACAGTTTTAAGTATATCATTCTTTTTAGAGGAATATAACTATAAAAAGTCTGTCAACATAGCACAAATGAAATATTCGAACATCCAAGCCTGAACAGGGTTGTCATAATTTGGACTTTGAGTAGAATAGATTTGGGCAAATTTTGCAAAGTCAAGCTGGTAGACTCTCATCAGAAAGTGAATGCTGAAATGGAATGAAAAACAGTGGTGTAACACAGCAATTATTCCAGAGTGTGCACAGATGACCAAGACATTTTATTCTGTGGGTCTTTCTATTGCACATTTATATTGCATTATAGTTGGAAATGTCTTTAAAAGTGTTTCTATTGTCGTATTTTATTAGTAAGAAAACAAAAACAAGACAAAAATACAATTTTTACCAGGATGTGAACATTTTTCATAAACACTGTATGGAGTTTAGTACAAAGAAATTTATAATAGTTTCCTCATAGCCTCTAATCTGATTTTTTCCAAATGCTGCCATCAGTCAAAAGTATTATCATTAAATTTAAAAAGCATTTTGAGTCATAAGGATGCTTTAAATAGAAATTATTTTGATTGAGGGAAAGCAGATACAGATACATTTGTATTTTCTCATTCTGAAGAAAACTTTATAATCTGTGGAAGTCTGAGTATTGCACGCTTATAAATACAGTCTAAGTCAAAGTCAGATGAACCCCCAACCGGCGGTCTGTAAACTGCTTTTGAGGCTTAGGACTGAGAGCATCTTACTGTACCTGGCAAAAAAGGAGGCAGCTGCAGAAGTGGCAGTGGGTGCTGAGGTGGTAACCGCTGGAGTGTTAGAGGGAGAGCTGGTGTGCGATGGTGAGTTCGTATTTGCAGGGGAGTGGGAGTTGTAGCGGTTCAGGGCAGCTTCAGTCCCTCCTTCTTTTGAAGCGTCAGAAATCATCTGGGAGATCTAAAACACAGAGAGACAGACCCTTTACTATGTTTCCCAAAAATAAGCCTGTTTATAAAAATCATATTTGAAAGGTAAATCACCAATTAATCACCAAATCCTACACAGTGGACCAGCCATGGCGGTGTAGTAGCATTAAGGTTGCTTTTTTTTCATTCTACAACTGTAGTTTGTACGTAAGGTAACCACGTTTACAAAGATAAGATCCAGACTGAGGATAAAATAACAATGAGACAGAGAAGCAAAATACCATCACTCTGCTTGATCTTCTCTCCCAGGCAGACAGATGTAATTTTGGGTTTGAATTCTTCAACACTGATCCATGTTTATTGTGTCAGACATTTTCACCCAGACTATGGTTAATCTTTGGTCTACATTTTTCCAGATCGACAGGTAAATAAACCCATGTCGCTTTGTGCTATGCCCCATTTTTACAGAGATTAATGTGATTTACAGCAATAAATCCTCTCTTTCTTTCTATTTAATTCTAGGAAAAAATTAAACCCTTTATAAACACAAAAAAAAAACCCAACAAAAACGAAAGCATCTAATGCACTGTGTGTGCTATTAATAGCTGACTGACAGCAGATAACCTCTTTATTGATCAGCAGGTCGATCTGTTCTAGATATACAGAGGTAAATCTTCTCCTGGCCATCTTATGACCCTTAGTTCGATAATATCCCCATTTCTCTTTATCTACATTCAGTCCCTGTTAATGTTAATTTCATAGACAATTGGAAAAATAACTATTTCATATAACTATTTCTTTGCTTTATAAGACTGCATCATATCATAATTTCAATCAGATAAAGTATCAAAAATAAATTTTAACCTATAACACTTCAATAAGATAATTACCAATTAACATTTAGTAACATATGAATGCTTAGGGGGTTTATAGAGAGCACTGCTGTTGCTAGTCAGAGATCTTTTGTTAACAAAAAATAGAGCATGCCTTAAATAGGGCAAAACACTTGTTATTGATGGATAAGAATGTGCTGCATTTATTTCTTGTTTTTCAGTTTTGAGGAGTCACTGCAGCAGTGCAGCCACTGAGTAAAGTATGCATTTATTTAAGCAGACATCTAAGAAATGTTTTTTTGTATTTGCGCTTATTAATTTCTTCAGACATGATCATCAAATCATGTTAAGGTAAACTAATAAACAACACACAGAACATGTAGTTCCCAAAATTTGCAGTTCATCTCTCTAAAAGCATTGGGACTCCAGAACAGTTCGCTGTTATATCCTAGAAAAGGATTAGGTAGTCTTCCCCCGGGGCCCGGACACTGGTGGTGGAATAAGCCAGAGGATGAGAGGGACTGAAAATAAGGGAGGAGATAGGGTGGAGGTGGGTGAAAGTTCGCCTGTATGCGGGAGAGAGAACGGCCAGGAGCTAAATGAAGGGGCTAGATGATAGGCTTCAGAGAAGGTGCGGCCCCCGAGCTGATTGCTGGAGCTGAACGATGAATATCGCAGGTAGTTCAGGTGAAGCTAATAAGAGTATTCCAGATTGAATTTACTCTTAAGCTTCATCTCTGCATTAACCTCTGCATTAACTAACCCTGATAAGTTTACAAACTTCGAAAGGAAAATGCTAAATTTAAATATTAATCTGTTCAGTTTAGAGCTAGTTCTGGTTGACAATGATGACCTAGACAGAAGACAGCACACTTGAGTCAGCTGATTTCATTACCTCCCCTGAATATCATCAAGTTCTGCAGAGAAGTCTGTTAGTGATTTATTCATTTAAATCTGATTTATACCAACAGAGAAACATATCAAACATAAAGCAAGTCAGTCTATTTGGACTAGGGTTAGGGACCGTTGAAGTAGTACGTAGACTAGAGGAACCAAAATCAAAACTATTGATGATTAAATGCTGATAAAGGTTTTAAGTGACACTACGCTCTTGCATGAATATAAAAGCATGCTGACCTTATTCTTCACAATCCTGTCCTAATCCATTTGAAAATATGCAGCTTGTACAACTCTATGACCATAGGTGTTTTCATACTTCAGATGCCATTATGCATCTGTTTAATCGCCACCAAAAATACTTACGCAAAAATATTTTTACACAGAAGCAATAAATACCTCCCCCTCTCTTCACATCCCAAATGTATACACACATACCATGAATAATATGTAGTGCTTCTGTCGTGTGTATGTGGTGTTTGACTTGTAGCAGTGAGTAGTAGTGGTATATGGGTGGTCAAGTGAATCATTTCTGTCACAGGTATGGATTATTGATTACAGTTCTTTATGGTCTGTCTGATACTAGACAGCAGAGCACCTGAATTATAACCAAACACTTCAATGGAGGATCGCTTTAGGAGCGCTTTGGTCCATTGTGTGTCTTTGTTTGTGTCCTTGGGTAGCTCAGTGTCTACACTTCTCCATACTTGTGTGTATAGGTGCGTAAATCAGCTCTGCTTGACTTATATTTACTGCCAAAGGCTCCTGGGGATGAAGCAGGTTGCCTGCTGCTTGATAAATAGCCTTTTGTAAACAATATCCCTGTGCAGTTTATATACAGATACAACACCTCTTTGTGCTTTACAAGCAATTGAAATGCTCAGTATAGATCTAAAATGTGGTGATTTGGAATATGAGAGTTATTGTTTAAACATTTAGACCTAAACGGTGCATAATAAAGGACACCAAAACAATATAGAAACGGTTGCCTGTGGATAAAACCAGCAGACCAATTCATCCACAGGTCTGCCTGGGGAGCCGCTGTACACCGCATAAAAAATAAATAAATCTAAGTAAGTCTGTTTCTTATATTAAGTGAATTTTTTCTTGAACTGAGCAGGTAAGTAAGAAAATTTACATTTAAAATATTTAAAAAAAACCTGCACTCTAAGATTAAGGTAAAATATACTCATTTGATTGGCAGATCATCTTATTTACCCACCCAAATAAAGGGTAAATACACTTATTTTACTACTGTTTTACTCAGTTTAAGATCATTTGTGCAGTTTAACTGTTTAGGAGTTAGAAATCGTGTAGATGTGCTTGCAAGAATTTTACATTTTTAATTAATGTATTACATGTATTAAATATTATTTAATTTTAAAAAATTAGTTAATCGTTCACATGGCAGATTTCAATTCAAAGTCAATTAGATATCAGCATCTACGGAAATATTAGTTTTGGGGAAAAAAAGTATCTTTTAATATAAAATTACATGTCAGTAATTATTTAGAAGCTTCTTAATTATCAGTAAACAAATCTTTATGGTGATAAGAGCAACAAGGTAAATCTAATAATTGCTGACGAACCTGTCCAATTTTCACTTCTACTTTGGCCATTTATTTTTGATCATTAGCTTTAAATCATTGGAAACCCTTCTTGCCATCACCATAATCTGCTGCTCCCTCGTCAGATTCTCTTAGAGATTCAAGGCTTAACTCTAAATGGACCACTTTAAAACATCACTACTTGCAATCCGAACAAAGATGTTGGTCAAATAAATACAAGAAATACTTTAAACCTGAGACGTTGAGTTCACATGTTGCTGGACATTCAGTTAATATGCCGGGAGTTTTAAGGAACTGTTAGACTTGTTGTTCATTTAGTTTGGATATGACTGCTTAAAACTGTTAAATTATTGCTTTTGATAAGTATTTTTAAAGTTAATTAGATGACTATAAAGGAATTTTAAGCCACAAGAAATTACAAAAAAATAAATCTTTATTCAGAATGCATAAAAGTTTTAAAAATAGAACATTCCTAACAGGAAAAAAGCTTATGTGTGTAACAAGGTAACTATATTTATCCTGCATTTTCCACTAACCTAATCTAGATTCAGTTTGGCTCTGCAGAAATACAGATTATATGAATTTATGTTTGCAATCTGAAGGAAGACCTTGCAACCACATCAGGAGTTTAGAGAGTGACATTAAGACTGTAAGCCAAATTTAAATTCCTACACTGTGTACACAACACATAACTAAATTAAAAAGGTTATTGAATATTAGAAATTTGAATCATTCAAATCCTAATAAAGTATATTACATTGTAATTGTAATATTAAAAGTTGGTCAAATGTAAACGTATCTAGCTTTAATCTAATCAACAATTTTTTATTTATTACTTTATTTATTTGACTTAATCTGTATGCCTTTATATATATATTTTTTTTTCATTTATAATCTTATTCATATTTTAGGCACAGAAGCAGGTTAAAGAAATAATGTTAATTTTCGTTTCAAATCAATTAAGCATTAAAAGGCGAAACACTAGCAATCATAAGTAGCCATTAGGGCTAGAAAGAGCATCATGAATCATTCCTTGATTTGCGTTTCTTGTATCAAAAATTGTTAGAGGCTATTACCTATTCTCTCAGGACCTATAGGCCTATATGTAGTTGAAAGAGCCATAAGTGAATAACATATGCATAAATGTGTGTGTGTGTATATATATATTTAAGGGATTTTCAATACAGAAATAGCAGGTCACTGATGACTATGTGTGTGTACTGTACAGAATATGCACGTTCTACTTGGTCAGGACTGCTTTTGCATAAATCGCTTTGAAAATGCAGGGTTGGAGGTTAAAACCAAGATTTCCATAAGACTTGTTTCTTTAGAAAAACAAGAAGTTTACAGACAGGTGGCTGCACTGACTGAGTTTTTGTGAGAATTGTGATTCCATATTAAAGGACGACTTCAGACCAATAGACAACAATCCAGTCTGTATCTTCCCTCTTCACTCTTCTGATGGCGTCTCTGGTTCAGGAAGACTTAATACATTGTTGTATTTTAACACCAGGGCATGTCTGCTGAGGTGGACTGAGACACAGAAACACCACCAACATCCTGTACATTACACACTGGTCTTACAACTGCTTACGTTTGTTACATTATGTGATAAAAATATTGTTTTTTATGAATGGAAGCATATCCCTTGTATCAAAATCTTATCCTAGCTCTCAGAGAAACAGCCTAAACTTTTCTAAAAGAAAAACTATGACCTGGTTGATGCAATGAATTAACCAGAGAATACAACATTATTTACTCATTAAAGTAATTCTTCCTGTGTTTGTCTTCATGAGGTCATTATAGTTTTCCTTTCTGATTTCCCCGCAGGACGCAAAGGCTGGGCGACTGTCTACATCTTCCAGTAAATTAGGTTATACTCTGGATGAAATTTTAATGACTCACGTGGAGATATGAACCACAGCAGCAGAAAAAAAGGTGATATAGATAACACTGGAAAAATGTAGATATCTGAAAATAACAGAATAGGCAAATGTAAATATAATCTACAAACTGACTGAAAAGCAGAGCATGTTGCCCAGAGATCGGGTGGGATGTGGGAATTGATGGATCTCTTGTAGGATTTCTAAAGGAAATACCATTAGCTAAAAAAATAAATTTGTTCTGCCTGCCTTTACCGTTACAGGACAACATTCATCCACATCTCTGCTTTGCTTCTTAAGATGAGAGGTAAAATGTTGTCATTTAATCTTTATAATAACCGAGCCATTATTCCCCACTGCATTTGCTCTCTTCACTTCTCTCTGGTTTAGTTCGTACTGGAAGAGTAAAGATAGAAAGTGTGTTTTAAATGTGTGAAAACAGCAGGAAACTGCAGGACATGAGGAAATGGTCCCAATTTTTTTAATGAAGGCATACTTTAAACCAGGTCCTCCAGGATTAAAAGTAGATCAGAAAAAAATATTTGAACAGTTTTAAACATTTCCTACCAATACTTGCTTTCAATTATGCTGATGATTATTCAAACATAAATAGACTGCATTATACAATATAATACTTATCAAAACACAAGCAGGATCTTTCAAAAGTAAGATGTTACCAGTGATTATCTGTGCCTATGCCTGGTTGATTTCTCATTTTACATTATGTATTAATGCTACCATTTTATGTTGGGTTGCTTCATTGCAGGTATATATAAAACAACTCACTACTGGAGATCAAGTTTAGTGGCAACCACAGATGAAACCTGGTATCCCTACAGGCATCTCCTCGTTTCCCAGTAGATCTGCCATTGCTCAGGACGTGTTGGCAAAGAAAGCAGAGAAAGAGAACTTGATTTTCTGTAAACCTGGGAGAAAGGAGGCTTTTATTAAGTATATTTCCAGGGTTGTCAGAGATATGGTGGTGCCATGTTTGTCTCTACATTCTGAGAATTCATTTTCAAGGGTTCTTTTTAGTGTTTGTTTTTTAATGTCGACATTTTCAGTTAATTATCCTCACCTGTTTTTTTTTTACATAGTTGTATTTAACCTGTGAGCTGTTGTTAATTGACCTGTGTGACCCTATGTAGCTCATTCATTAAAACGGAACATTGCATAAAGTTGTATTTCAAGTTCCAATAAATTAGAACTTTATGAATTGATAACTAGTTATGTTGACTGTGCAGTAACTGCTACTAACTTTTACATTTTTTTTAAAGAATTAACTATTATCTATTACTAGTTAATATAAGAATCCTCATCAGTCTTTGAGTTTAACTTCATGTCTATTTTGGTTTTGTTTTTTTTCATAACAGCAACATTTAAATAATGTGAGATCTTGTCTCCAAAGCAAACTGACAAAGCATAATTCATGATTCATTGCATTTGTGTCATCGCATAAAACCCCATCCTCCATCTAAAATCCTTTCATTCTGCAAGACTTTTATGTCATGACTTAATTGTGCTTTTTATGCTTCTATAACTAAAATGTGATTGATGCTTTACAGCACGTCATTCATTCTGTGAAAGTCAATTTATGAAAAAACATAACTTAGTTTCTTATTCTGTCTGTATGTTTTCACTTTTAAGTGAAAACATCCCTCTTCTCAGTATAGAATTAATCTGTGACATGATATGATCCCATTGTTTAAGCCTGAGAAGAATAAGCTCGAAATTATATTTGAGCAGTTTGTTAAGAGAGCAAGTGTTTAATTGTATGCTTTATTAATTCTCTCAAAACATGATACAATATTATTTGATACAAAACATGTATCAAATAATATTCGTTTTTTTATTTCCTTGGCTGCAATTCTTTCTTAGTTTACTTTAAAAATGTAGCATTTCATGTAAGAGGCTGCAGCCATTACAATAAGCTACCATTTCAATGGCTGAAAGATAACAAAAGCAATTATATGGGGTGGATGAGGATTTTAAAAAATCTCTCACCCTTGCAGGGCGCAATGTGGTGTTGCAAAAAGAAAAAATGCATACAACTAAGCCTGGGATTTAACACATTCATTTTGATAAATTAATTACAAACATTTTAACATGTAAAAAAAGATAATGCAACTAATTGTGTTTTCTTACATAAATAGTAAAATCCAAAGCAGGAACCTTCGTACTCGCTGTTTCTTGAACACATGTAACTCTGACTCATTAGCAGCATCACAGGTGTTGGTTCACTTGGGATACTCAACCTTAAAAACCATCATGGGTCAAACTGAATGTGAGTTCTGCAGGGAGGTGTATTTAAACACACAAAAGAAGCACTTAAATTTCAATTTATCCATTCATTTCTCATCAACGAATCCCTCAAATTCTTCTTCTTCAGTGTCCGAATTGAATAGTTAGGCTCATCCAACATGCCCGGCTCTGTCTCATCAAAGTCGTTATTATTTGAGCCAATGTCGCTGCTGTTGTCTCGTAGCTCAATGATAATCCCTGCCTTCCTGAAAGCTTGGACCACAGTTGAGACTAATATATCAGCCCAGGCATTTATGATCCACTGGCAGATAGTGGCGTATTTTATATTGCGGTGCGTTTCACGGGAATATCAAAGTGGAAAGGAACCTTGTGCTCTGGCTGGATCTTTTTTTCAGTGTGCACTGAAAGAGGCCAGCTTTTCTTGGTAGCCTTTTGGCAGTTGCAGCGAAACAATAGTTTGAGTGCAGATAGAGTGATTATGTCTTTTCATAAAGTGAAAGCACCAAGAAGGACCACCTCTAAAGTAATTGATGTTGAGTTTGCATGCTAGCACGGTTGTCTTCATTCGAATAGTGACTGTTAAGGCACTTTTACTTGCTTCTCTCTGGTAAATAACCCACTGTTTGAGTTTGTCCTCTAACTGTATCCATCTTGCTTTGTTCCTTTGGAAACTGTTTTTTACTTGGCGCAGGTTATCTTCTTGCTTTCTCCGCTTCTGCACCATTTATTCATTAAAGCTGAAGTCTGTAAGTTTTTAAAAATCACTTTTTTGTCATATTGGCTAAGACTGTCCCTATGCCCAGACAGCAGTACATGTGATATGTAACCTGTGAAAAAAACTGCTTCAATTGGTCCCGCCTACTGCCTGTATTTCAATCTGGAAAGAATAATTCGGGACGAGTCAAAACAACCAATCACAGCCAGAGGAGCGTCTGATGGAGTGTCAATCACAGCTCACACACGCTGAATCAAGCCCCCCCCCACTTCTGGTCGCATGCGGTAGCTGCGCAGGTGCTGTGAGAGGGGTGGAGCTTGGAGGTGGGGCATGAGTGAAGCAGAGAGGGTGGGGGAGTGACGTGAAACCTGTTTTTCTTCAAATTTTTAGTCGCAGTATGCTCTCTTCTCAATGTTACAGACTGCAGCTTTAATGTTTTATTCTGGAGCTGCAGCTCTATTCCCATGTTTTACTGAGTAACTGATAGCATTGAGTTTAAAATCTGCATTGAACGCGTGTCACTTGAAGGGTGCCATTATTTTGGGGTAGAAAATACAGTACTGTCTGCTGTGTTATTAAAGTGTGTTATTAGGAGGCTTGTACAGTGATAAAGTTGAAAACTAAGTTTTAGAGATGGACATTTGTTTTTGAGTCAGGGGCATAGTTGATGACCTGCCAGCATAACTTTACCTGTCTCTGGTGTGCCTTAGTAAGTTTTCGCACCCTGTCATCATTGCAGATTAATGCTGCTGACCAGTCAGCAGCTGTGAAATCGGCAGTGAAATTGAAAACACTCGGCGCAGCTTCAAGCTTTAGCCAGCTGTCCAATGGAGGCTTGCTTCCCAGACTCAAAGGTCTTCTGCTCTTTACTCTCTACTACTGCCTCCTCTCTCCTTGCTGTGGTTCGAGTCACACGGTGAATGGGCTCAAAAGCATAAGCAATAGCATTTAGGTGCTTGGGTGTCCTCTTTGCTTCGTCTTCCATCTTTTCAGATTTGTAGGTTTTTATAGTTGAGAGGCGAGGTATACCCTGAACAGGTCACCAGTCCATCGCAGGGCAATACAGAGACAAACAGGAAAAACAACAATTCACGCACATGCACAATTCTCCTTCTCTAAAGGAGAATTTAGAATAGCTCGTTAACTTAACAGTCATGTTTTTGAACTGTGAGAGGAAGCCGGTGTACCCGGAGAGAACCCACGTATGCTCAGGGACAACAAGCACACTCCATGCAGAAAGACCCTGAGGGGGAATCAAACCCAGAACCTTCTTGCTGCAAGGCAGCAGTGCTGTCCACTGTTGCACTGAGCAGCCCGCTACTATTAACAGTAATCATTTAATATATTCAAATTTGAATAACTCCATAAACAGTTATTTAAGGTATTTTTTTTTATTATCTTATTCAAGAGGTAATGGCAAAAAGGCTTTTTAGGATTAAAGAGGATTGCTGACTCTATGTCGCATAAGATTTATACCACAGTGATACAGTAACCCATTAATTTCAACAAAAGTTCAGTTATACTTTGTTCAACTTAAAACTACAAATTATTAGTTGCAAATATCTTTAGTTAACTGTATTTTAGAGTTGCCAATAATTATAAAACATGTCTAAATTATAGAGTGGTTTATCTGCTTCAGAGACAAAATAAAATGTGCTTCCTCCTTTTTTGTTTGAATAATAAAGATTAGTCGTCTAACAATCAAGCAAAAAATGTTAAAGCAAACACAAATACATTTACAGGTGCTGGTCATAAAATTAGAATATCATGAAAAAGTAGATTGATTTCAGTAATTCCATTTAAAAAGTGAAACTTGTATATTATATTCATACATTACATACAAACTCATATATTTCAGATGTTTATTTTGTTTAATTTTGATGATTACAAATGACAACAAATGAAAATCTCAAATTCATCATATCAGAAAATTAGAATATTGTGAAAAGGTTCAAAATTGATGGCCCCTGGTGCCACACTCTAATCAGCTAATTAACTCAAACCACCTGCAAAAGCCTTTAAATGGTCTTTCAGTCTAGTTCTATAGGCTACACAATCATGGGGAAGACTGCTGACTTGACAGTTGTCCAAAAGACGACCATCGACACCTTGCACAAGGAGGGCAAGACACAAAAGGTCATCGCTAAAGAGGCTGGCTGTTCACAGAGCTCAGTGTCCAAGCACATTAATAGAGAGGCGAAGGGAAGGAAAAGATGTGGTCGAAAAAAGTGTACAAGCAAGAGAGATAACCGCACCCTGGAGAGGATTGTGAAACAAAACCCCTTCAAAAATGTGGGGGAGATTCACAAAGAGTGGACTGCAGCTGGAGTGAGTGCTTCAAGAACCACCACACACAGACGTATGAAAGACATGGGTTTCTGCTGTCGCATTCCTTGTGTCAAGCCACTCTTGAACCACAGACAGCGTCAGAAGCGTCTTGCCTGGGCTAAAGAGAAACAGGACTGGACTGCTGGTGAGTGGTCCAAAGTCATGTTCTCTGATGAAAGTAAATTTTGCATTTCCTTTGGAAATCAAGGTCCCAGAGTCTGGAGGAAAAGAAGAGAGGCACTTCATCCACGTTGCTTGAAGTCCAGTGTAAAGTTTCCACAGTCAGTGATGGTTTGGGGTGCCATGTCATCTGCTGGTGTTGGTCCATTGTGTTTTCTGAGGTCCAGGGTCAACGCAGCCACATACCAGGAAGTTTTAGAGCACTTCATGCTTCCTGCAGCTGACCAACTTTTTGGAGATGCAGATTTCATTTTCCAACAGGACTTGGCACCTGCACACAGTGCCAAAGCTACCAGTACCTGGTTGAAGGACCATGGTATCCCTGTTCTTAATTGGCCAGCAAACTCTCCTGACCTTAACCCCATAGAAAATCTATGGGGTATTGTGAAGAAGAAGATGCAATACACCAGACCCAACAATTCAGAAGAGCTAAAAGCCACTATTAGAGCAACCTGGGCTATCATAACACCTGAGCAGTGCCACAGACTGATCGACTCCATGCCACGCCGCATTGCTGCAGTAATACAGGCCAAAGGAGGCCCAACTAAATACTGAGTGCTGTACATGCTCATACTTTTCATGTTCATACTTTTCAGTTGGCCAACATTTCTATAAATCCTTTGTTTTTATTGGTCTTCAGTAATATTCTAATTTTCTGATATGATGAATTTGAGATTTTCATTTGTTGTCATTTGTAATCATCAAAATTAAACAAAATAAACATCTGAAATATATGAGTTTGTATGTAATGTATGAATATAATATACAAGTTTCACTTTTTAAATGGAATTACTGAAATCAATCTACTTTTTCATGATATTCTAATTTTATGACCAGCACCTGTATTATAATACATTTTACTGCTGAATTCACTTTTAATTTCTCTTATTAGCAGTATTTTACAGCTAGTAGTAGTAAATGATTCTTGCACTGTGTGAGCAAGATTTACACGTCCTACACCTCTTGTAGAACCATAAAAGCTGTAATAAATATGAAATGTACTGGTTGTCGTATTCTACACTGCTGACATAGCAGGATCTTATTTTGAGATGTGGCTGCACACTGCAGGAATCCTTCAGATTTATTATGCCTTTTTGATAAATGCTGTTCTTCCCTTGACTGGTCAGCCTAAAGGAGATTTGCATAACAAAATGTAATTTACAAGACAATTAATTTATTACCCAGTGACTTAAGAGGAAAAGACACATTCTTCAAATTTCCTACTGATTTAAAAGTTCCAATCCACACAGCATTTTTTTCCTATACTTTCGTACTTTTCGTACAGTATGGCAATATGTTGGCATAGAGATTATATTTGCCTTTTTTTTTTTTTTTATTATAAGACAATGTGAAAATGCTTAGATTTTGTAAAATTATTAATGCTTTATGTGGTTCCTTTAAAATTGATGACTTCCAAAATAAAAAAAATCACTGAAACTTCAAGAGCATCATGGAGGTACCAGGATTTCACACTGTTCCTGTTCCAGAAGGAGAAAAGGCTGCCATACATAAGTTGCAGAACTAGGAATGATAGATCCCAACTACATTAAAGCTGTAAGAAAGAGCTCTTCCATATTTCTCTCACCCAAAAGATCCTCTTCATCCTATTTTCCCCCTTAAATCTTTCATATCCTCGCCTTCCTGCAAAATTACCATCTTTTGATCACCCCTCGACCCAGCGCCTCCTCCTTCCCGAGCCTTACAGAGTGATTTATTATCTGGTTCCTTTTTTCCTGCTGAAACGCCATTACTGTCAAAGTCACAATGGAGACATACAACCTTTCTTCACCATTCAGTAGAAATATACTAACAAAAACCGAATATGTAAAAAACAATGTTATGAGAAAATTGGGATGAGGTTTCGAAATAAAAAGAAAGCTTCACAGAAAAAACTATTTTTAATGAACACAGAATATTTAGGGTGTCTGATCAAAGTCCTGTCTGACCAGTTGCACAAAACTTGGCTATTTCAATAACCTTCTGAGTAATTAGCATCAAAAACTCTAGATATATCTGTATACTGTATGACAAAAACAGAAGAAATATTATAGCAGAGGGAGAGACAAAAGTGAATAAGTGTAGAGTGGATGTAAAAGAGACTAAAAGAGTGAGGGGTACTGAGGCTGTGTGTCGTAAAGTCCCCAGAGTTCTAATTATCACTGTATGAATTATTATATCTGTAACTTCTGAATCTCCCCCGGAGTCTCAGCTCTCCTGCCTCCACCCATATACACCTCTAGACCACCCTTCACTTCAGGCTATTTCTCCCTCCTACCTCCCTCCTTTATTTCTGTTCCTTCACTTCCTGCACCATCCAAAAACAGCTTTATGCTCCATTAGTCATTGAAAGTCTTTCAAGTCAGTTAAAAGTCTTTGATTCAATCTTTTTGGAATGTGACTATTAAATGTAAAAGCTTTAAGTTTTTTTTAGATAAGAAAATAGTACATGATATATAAAACATGTAGGGTTTTTTTTTGTTTTTTTTTACTAAATGGCACAAATGTGCTTAAGTTCAACATCCATCTCAACTGCTGGACCGCGACCTATAAGTGGGTTTGCAGCCCTTTGCTAAATATAGCATGACTGAAAAAAAACTTGTGGACTTTCTTTTGTACAGTCCTTAAAAAAGGTGGCAATAAGAACATGTAAAGATATATGTGAACTTTCTTATAATATGCAAATTAAGCATAGAGAAACACATGTAATGCATGGGATACTACTTTACTAAGATGTATACAAAGGTATTTTGTGAGCGTTGCATCCATGGATTTGGCGGAAACACTGGAGCAGAGTAGTTTTGTGTTTTTCATGTTTACACGCAAGCTGCAGATTTTCTGAAACAATGGAATCATTGCTCCATCTCTCTCTGTGTAACACATTTACAGTCGTTTGTATCACGAGATATGAGTCCAAATCATGAGATATGAGTCCAAATCCAAACCAAAAGCAACCTTTTTTTTCTATCTAAACTTTATAGAATACTAGTGCTATTTGTATGTTACTATGTTTTTTTTATATACAAGATGTTTTTAGTTCCACTGTATTTGTCTTAAAAACTATCTCAGTTCTACTCTTACGTGGATGAACAGTGGCAGTTGCAGATGAAGTTGACGCTTTAATTTTGATTAATTCATGAAAAAACATTTTTAATCGATTAAAAAATTAACGCAATTAATTGCATCCTCTTATGTACATACTAAAGTCCCAAGAGGGAACCTTTGTACTCCCTGTTTTCTGCACACCTATAAATCTGAGCTTAAAAACTATGGCTCAATCCAATCACCTGAAATCCGTATGGACATCTAAGCTACAGCAGAAGTGCGTCCGCAGTTGCCATAATAAGTGCTACCCGAACAGTGCTGGCAGTTAGGAAGGGACTAAGAATGTGGTTAATTTGTGTAAGTAACTGGCTTAGCAGGGAACAGTATACTCAGTGAAAATTATTTTAATAGCACTAAATACTCCGTATTGAATAGCAATCGTTTAGCTCCTGAAGGCAATGCTTTATGCAGAGCTGAACTTTATCTTCTGCTTTCAGGTAATATTGAATATCTTTTTGCCATATATATTTTTGTATCATATTTAGTTGAAGTAATTGTGCTATAATTAATGTTCATGGACTGTTCACGCTTCTATAGAAGTATTTCTCTAACTAAATGACTTAAAATATCATCATAATCATAATTTAACAAAACACAATTTTCACCTTATATTTAACAAGAGTAAGACACTAAATTTCTCCCTCCAGCCCTTTAGGGTAAATTGCAGCTAGCATGCAGATCCATGCATGCAAGTAGGAGTAAACAATTTTTCACACAATGGTTACAGTAAAGTCCAGTAACAATGTTCTCTATGCAAGGTTTCAAAAACTGAAAGCCTGGGGCAAAACATCTACAAACTTTGAATAAGTGCAGAGGAAAATAGAAACAAAATCCCAATGCAATTTTGGTTAAAAAAATAATAGCAATTCTAATTTTTGTCAAAATCGTGTAGTCCTAAAATATATCTGTAATAGCCTTTCATGTTTGTCTCAATGCAGCGCTGCCAACTTTTCACCAAACCTTGGAGTGAGACTTTGAAATAGTCTGGACAGGCACAGCTTGTCAGGTTTAGATTGAAAGGCTATGAGGATAGGTGCAGCTAAAGGTTGTAGGAATTCACTGAAACTAAGTGGCATAATGCTGAATTTTCATAGCATAGTAAATCTTACTGAATAACAATAAGTTATCCGTAGTTACGTATGTGGAAAATTTTTCACACAATTTCCATTTTTTTCTGTATTCTCGTGATTTTTCAGAGAATTCAGGTAAAGAAGAATGGGCCCTACTAAAATACTTGCATCTTAAATGTGCTGTAAACTAGGAATTTTACAACTGTGTTTATTGTATACAGTTCAAGTAAAACAAACAATAGGAAACAAATAAGTTATTACTGGATTACTGACACTAACGCAGGAACCTGTGCATTGAATCCCATGCAAACTACACTATGTATGAATATTGGTAATAGGCCAAGTATTTAAAAATCTTAACTCATTATCTAATTAGACTTTTATACAACTGAGAAAACAGCTAAAAAACTCAGATCTTCTAGGAGGCTGTAGATTCTATGGCATTGATTATTTTTCTAATATATTAATCTGTCGATTATTTTTTCAATTAATCGATTAATTATCAGAGAGCCAAAAGGTCCTTAAAGAAGATTTTTTTAACCAAATCAAACCAGGTGAAGCTAAAACTTTTCCACTTCAGGAGTTCTGGATAGAGCATATAAACAGATGAAAAAGATTTTTTATTTCAAATGTAAAATGTTTTCATATTTGCTTTACAATTTTGGTATAATTACTCCTCTAAGTGAGTCACTCTGTCAGCTAAAGATGTGTTTCAGAGTCTCTATATTGCAGCTAACGATTAAGCGATTACTAAATTAGTTGATGATTATTTCAATAATTGATTACGGTAATCATGATTGATTGGTGGTAGATTTTATAAAAATCTCACCATGACACAAGACAGCACTTCTCTGGATGTTTCATTTTAGAAAATGTAATGGAAAATACATTTTGAAACATATTAAAGCACCTGAAATGTTCTCCAGTGTTAGCACTAAGGTTGTGTTGAAAACAAGGACTGGATTTTTATCAGCATTGTATTTTTACATATAAATAAGTGGAATGGAGTTGAGTTCTAATGTCTGTCAGAGTGTGAGCGTGTGAAGACACTGAGATGCAGAAGTCTCACGCCCAATAGGTTTGAATTGACAGCCCTGATTAATGTCACTCCATCAGCCAATCACAGCAGAGACTACAACCTTCTACCCTAGTCTGCAACACCTCTGCCATAAGGTGCATTTTTCAAATATTATGTATAAGACGTGGGCAGAGGTAAGGCAAAAAAAACAACCATAAACCTTCCCCAATACAGATGAATAGAATGTCACCCAAGTGGTCAGTGCAAAGACACCCTGAAGGACAGGGCTAAATGTGGGAACTAGCTCTGGGGGTTTTGTGGGTTGTGGTCATGACATGAGTTACAGCTTAACGGTTACTTTCTTGAATGTTCATGATCACCAAAATACACTATATTGCCAAAAGTATTTGCTCACCTGCCTTGACTCACATATGAGCTTAAGTGACATCCCGTTCCTAATCCATAGGGTTCAATATGACGTCGGTCCACCCTTTGCAGCTAGAACAGCTTCAACTCTTCTGGGAAGGCTGTCCACAAGGTTTAGGAGTGTGTTTATGGGAATTTTTGACCATTCTTCCAGAAGCGCATTTGTGAGGTCGCACACTGATGTTGGACGAGAAGGCCTGGCTCTCAGTCTCCGCTCTAATTCATCCCAAAGGTGTTCTATCGGGTTGAGGTCAGGACTCTGTGCAGGCCAGTCAAGTTCATCCACACCAGACTCTGTCATCCATGTCTTTATGGACCTTGCTTTGTGCACTGGTGCACAGTCATGTTGGAAGAGGAAGGGGCCAGCTCCAAACTGTTCCCACAAAGTTGGGAGCATGGAATTGTCCAAAATGTCTTGGTATGCTGAAGCATTCAGAGTTCCTTTCACTGGAACTAAGGGGCCAAGCCCAGCTCCTGAAAAACAACCTCACACCATAATCCCCCCTCCACCAAACTTTACACTTGGCACAATGCAGTCAGACAAGTACCGTTCTCCTGGCAACCGCCAAACCCAGACCCGTCCATCAGATTGCCAGATGGAGAAGCGCGATTCGTCACTCCAGAGAACGCGTCTCCACTGCTCTAGAGTCCAGTGGCGGCGTGCTTTACACCACCGCATCCGACGCTTTGCATTGCACTTGGTGATGTATGGCTTGGATGCAGCTGCTCGACCATGGAAACCCATTCCATGAAGCTCTCTGCGCACTGTTCTTGAGCTAATCTGAAGGCCACATGAAGTTTGGAGGTCTGTAGTGATTGACTCTGCAGAAAGTTGGCGACCTCTTCGCACTATGCGCGTCAGCATCCGCTGACCCCGCTCCGTCAGTTTACGTGGCCTACCTCTTCGTGGCTGAGTTGCTGTCGTTCCCAAACACTTCCATTTTCTTATAATACAGCTGACAGTTGACTGTGGAATATTTAGGAGCGAGGAAATTTCACGACTGGATTTGTTGCACAGGTGGCATCCTATCACAGTTCCACGCTGGAATTCACTGAGCTCCTGAGAGCGACCCATTCTTTCACAAATGTTTGTAAAAACAGTCTGCATGCCTAGGTGCTTGAATTTATACACCTGTGGCCATGGAAGTGATTGGAACACCTGATTCCAATAATTTGGATGGGTGAGCAAATACTTTTGGCAATATAGTGTATAAAAAACAAGACTTCAGTAGGAAATATAACATGATGCCCATCTGTCAGATCAACATTACCTTTTGAAAACAACCTCTTTTAAAAACTCAGAGTTAGTTTTTTTTTTCTGTTTATGCTTCTCACACCAATCTGTTATCATTTGGTTACACTGTTTACAGAAGAGGACAGTTTATATTTTATCTGTTAACTGTGATGACGTTAATGTTTCTGTTTTTGAAGTACACTCACATTCAAAACCCTGCATGTGTAAGTGCCTTACCTGGTATGGATACAGAGTAACTCCTCCATTTGTGCGGTTCTGCTGCTGATGAGCCTGTAAAGCAGCTGCACTCAGTATGGCTCCTCCACCAATATTACTTGGACTGTTTACTCCACTCACTGGTTGCAGTTGGGCGCTGGCTTTTCCTGAACTAGGGGAGCTATTCCTGCGATCTACCCCTGCTCCAAGACCCAGGGAGCTAGGTTTTGATCCCAGTTTGTTTCCTGCCCCTTGGAGCTGCTGATTTGTAGGACCACAGCTGGATGTTTGCACCCCTGAGGGACTCTGTCCATGGTTTGGGCTTGGCGTTGGTGTCTGACTAAGGCTTGGAGAGGGAAACTGCAAGGATGAGTGAAGAGTGTATGAGGCTGTCACAGAGGAGGAGGGAAGAACTGTAGGAGACCATTCTCGTGAAAGTTGACTTCCTGGTACTCCTGAGGCTCCTGATGGTCCCGTGTGTCCATGAGATCCATAGCGAGCCGGAGGGGAAGAAGTAGGTGACAGATCCCACTGATCGAGGGTGAGGACCATGCGCACAGCTTCCTGTTTGAGCTGGGTGAGATGAGTGGAGCAGACATCACAGCGACTGTCTTGCTCATTCCACGCCCGCCGAGAGCTGTTTGGCACCTGAAGCTTGTCATGGAGCAGGAGTGAGAAGGAGGGATCCTGGGAGGAGAGATGAGGACACAAAGGTTAGATAAATGAGGTGGAATTATTCAGTGTTTATCCTAAAGGAACACTACAAAAAACATTAAGACGGAGGAAGAAATGTTCAACCGCCCTGCTAAGAAATCTGAAAAGATCGTTAGGGAAGAAAGAGGCATTTTTATTTAAAGAATGTTTACACCATTTTACTAATATGCAGCAAAAGTTACAGATGCTAACAAATTTCGCCTTATTTTTTTTACATGTCTTTCTTCATATAATTTGTGTGTTTCTTTACTTCAGATATTGATTACAAACTAACATGTAAAAAAAATACAACCACTCATGTTTAACTGTTTGTGTACCAAATAGTTGGGCTCAATACCTTTGAATATGCATTATGATGAAGTTCCTCTGTCAGATAAATAAATAATCAGATAAATTATGAAAATAACCACCTTCTAACAGCTATTAAAATGTTTTTATCAAATTCAAATTTTAGGATGGACATTTTGTTTTGGTCTGATACATTAGTCTAATCTCAAATATCTTAATTTCATTAGCAATATAGATGTATCTATATCTGTCAAGTTATAGGTTTTGTGTGGTTTAGAGTTGGACCAAAATGTGGACAGGAACGAACATGTTGAAAGTGTTTAACAAAACTAAAACAGGAAAGTTAAAAGTCTAAAACAGGGCAAACAGACAGACAAAAAAAAATGTAACAGAAGAATCCACACGGAAACCTCTAAACAACGGGGTAAGACTAATAGTGATCAAAGATAAATAACTCCAAACGTAAAGAGAACAGATGACAAGAAAAAAAAAGAGATACTGGACTAAAAAGTATGAAATTACAATAAAAATAGGGGAACATCAAACATTGCAAGACCAATTAAATAAAAAAACAAATCTTTCACTCTATGAGTTAACAAAATAACAAAAATCTAATTTTCTGTAATGTTGTCATATATTCAATAATCTAACAAGCTTTGAAACCAGAAACAACAAATTTTATTTAATGCGAAAAGCTTTTATTTGTTTCAAGCTTTGCAAAATATATTCATTTTCCCTAAAAAGCCAATAAAAGCAGCATGATTAAGAGGTAGGAGCTTAAACAAGATTACAGTCATCAAACATGCCTTTTTCCAAAGAAATAGCAGTTTAAACAACATTCTTCAAAAAATATAATTTATTCTTTTAGATCTTTTTTCCTCTTCTGCTATTTATTAATTTCATTAATATACAATTAATGTACCCCTTTATCTAAAAAGGTAATAAATAAAATACTAAAAGTAGGTATGGAGCAATTAAAAAAATATTTTAAGAAATCTCAAATGAAAGCATATCCTTTTTGCAGCCATTTCAACTATGCATATAAATATTTCAGAATAACTTATTGACATCATAGCTGTTTTTATAACAACAATCTGACATGTTGCTAAGTGTGGTTGAATTTTTGTGAGGTATTTTTTTTTCTAAATCCTAAAGACAGATACCACAAGTATGGAAAACAAGAAGCATTTGTTTCAGTAAATCAAAATCAAAAGTATTACATATGTGTTTTTTATAGACAAATAATTTGTTTTGGTGATGAGGTACCACTTATTAAGTAACCAAACAGTTGGTATGATTAAATAATGGATTATAAAATGTTAATATATAAATACAAGTTATCTATGGAGAATACCTGTCATGAAACGGGACAGATGGACCCAGTATTCAAGGTGAGACAGTCAGAAAGAAAGTTCAAAATGGTTTTGACAAAGTGACAAATACTGATCGGTTGTTGTTTACTCAAACTGTCCTTGTGTACTTCAGAAAAAAAAACCAAGGCAGTTAAATTTCTCTTTATTACCAACAAAATTAAAAAGGAAGAACACATAAATAAAAAAATACCAAGCCCTCCAGCTTTTTACGAGTAATACTAGAATTAATCATAGGTCTTTAGGATCCTCAGGCAATGTGATCAAAAACTTTGTTTTTTAAATACTAATCGTTCTCCAAATGTATCATAATTTAGAAAAGTTTACCTCTATTTTCTAATGTATATAATTTTTTTCATTTGTTTCATATTGTAGCTTGGAGAAGACCTTAAAATAAGGAAAAATCTAGAAATAGTGCCAGAACAGCAAAAGTGTCTTATACTGACGCTGTGACACACTGAACACACTTTAAACTTTATTTACCCAAGTAAACACATACTATGTATGTCACTGGGTCTATAATAAACAACAAGAATACATCATATAAGCAGGTGGACTTGATGCTTCAAAGAAATATTTTTTTCCCCCATGTAGACCCAAATAAAATGCATATTTAGATGCATGAATATATGTAAAAGGCGAGAAAAGCTGTGATGGCAGCTTAAAGGGCTCTGGGATAGTGCCGTTAGATTTTGTTACCTTTGATGTTTACCTCAATGTGGATTATGACACTGCTACATTTCATCCTCTTTTGAAGCAATGTAAGAGCACTTAATGTTTTTCAGTCCAAAATTATACATTTATGAAATTAGGAAAAGGATAAAATTGTTCAGCAAACAGGATTTCAGTTTTGCGAAGAGGTGAGGATATCTTCTTACCAGTCAGATATATACTTAGTATTCACAGCAGGATTTACTATAAGTTCAATTTCCTGGAAATCTCTGCCAGGATTATGTGATAACCTACTTGATGCCATGCGATGCACGCTGTGCAAAACTAAGCTTCAAGCAATAAATAAAATACATCGAATTTCCGAAAAGATTAGCAGAATGAATTTAAAAAGTTTGGTGTACTAGTGAATGAAGAGTGCATGTTTATTGCACTAAAAAAAAAAAAAAAAAAAATAGTAAAGTTTTTGTTTTTGCAGGATTCTTCTTGAATTTAACAAGACTGGGATAAAATATTAAGATAATAGATTAATAAACAAAAAATAGACCAAATACATATCAGTTTACCCCTGGTGAATGAATGTAGACCTAATCTGTGATGAGCTACATGTAGTATCCTATCCTGCAACAAAATATTCAAATTCAGATTCAAAATTGTCAGGCCTAATTAATGGATAACAATCCATCAATTACAAGTATGCACATTGCATTTTAAACAAGCTAATTAATCCAAGCACACATGCAAACACTGCTTATGACATCTATTATTAATTATGCAAGTAAAAATAATCTTTTCAAAGGTACACCTTTTGTAGAAAATGTTAAGACATAGAAATCAATTTATAAAGGTCGTTAACCGGTTATGGAGTCTGCAGGTGCCCCTGATCTGGACTCTGACAACTTTAAGCTTTGAAACCCTTAATGATGCCGCAGCATATTGCAGCTTGATTTAATCATAGCAACCGTCTGCTGGTTTGCAGGTTTAGGTGTTACTGCTAATGCTGTAGTGTAGCACCCAGTGTGTTTGAATAAACACGATGCACCATTAGTGAATGAGTGTATAGGTTTGTGTATAAAAAAACAGTCAATTATTATTCTAAGGTTTGGGCTGAGAGTGCACTTTGTGCTTTTCAAGACTAATTGGACCCACTTGTCCAGGACGTAGCTCCACTAAATCCCCTGCCATCGCTTTTTGGTGGAAATATCTGTTAACAAGCAAAAGCATACGTACAGATACACAGATACAAATGTCTGATAAAAATAATAAAAAAAACAACAAAAAAATGAGTGTCTGAGCTTCGCTTTGCCTCTGTGAGGGAATATTTTCAAAATGTATTTAAAGTTTATCTGAGAGAATTTTTTTTTTATGGATAAAACTGTTAAGTATTTTAAGCAAAATAATTCTAGATGGTTTAATGATTTAAGAACGGACTAATCCAACAAACTATCTGGAGTAGGTGAACACTGAAGGAAAATAATAAACAACCCTTGAAAATTCCCAAATATAGTTGCACTAAAACAACAAACATCAGCGATTATGTAAAATTGCCTCAGCCTTTCCCTCAAAAAATGTTAAAAGGAATCGCTTTTATTTTTTTCAAACTTAAACTTTATTTCTGTTTTTCATCTACTCCAGCAAACTGTCCACATTTTTCTAAAACTTTGAATGATCAAAGATCTAAATGGTTCACATTAAGAGCAGATGCCATTCCCTGAAAATCACTGCAAAAGACAGGGAAGAATCTGCAGATAGAGATGTTAATCAAAATGATGTGTTGGCTTTCTCTGTTTATCGACTTTAAATCAATACATGAATTATAATCTCACAGAGCACCCTTGTGTGTGTGTATATGTGCCTGTAATTATTAAGCCTATGATAGATGCCTTTCAACACATCAAAACAAACAGATATGAAGACACTGAGAGACAATTGAAAGCAAAACCCACCAAAACCTTTAGAAACAATTAGAAGTGATTTATTAAGCCTTAGTCTGTCTGTAGAAATATTTCACAGTTAGTTTACTCCTCTATTCATTTTTTTCTACATCATCCTATGGGCTGATAGAACAGCTTACATCCTTTCAGTCAGAGCATAAATAAGCCTCTGTTGCTAAATCAGGAACTTTCTATTCATCAAAACACCCATTTGTCCATGTTTATGTCTGAGAGCTTATGTGGATACAAAGCAACACTTCATCTAATGGTAAAATACCCCTTCTTAATGCGAAAGCTGCCTCTTTGCGGCTATATCAACAAACCTGGACCACAAGACATACCCACACATACACAGAGGGACCCTAAGTGAGTGTAAGTGTGTGCTTGCATGGAGATGTGTTGGGGCGTGTGTGTGTGTGTGTGGTGGTGTTTAACAATAAAGAGTACCTTGTAATTTGTGCAAACCAGTTGGAGTCAAAACAGCACTTTGCCACAAGAGGGACCGAGGTCAAAGCTGATGCTAAATGTACCGGACCACAGGGTTTTACTGTGTTCAAGTTTTTATACAAGCAACCTAAAGTATTTACATAAGCTTAAGAGTAGTGGAATACCAGCAGTTATAATAACAACTTTTTAATGTTATTCTATCATCTACTGGCCCTCAGTGTACAGGTAAGGATGTTAAAGCCCCAAAGGTTTGCAATAAGATACAGTAAGTGTCAAAATGAGAAGTAAGACAAAGGTTTTATGAAGGATACTGAAGACTTTAGATAAAATGCATCCATTCTTCTAATGGAAGGTAATAAATATCATAGTATGTAGATTATTTTGGATTTGTTATAAAATCTCCAAGATTCTTTGTTCAAACAGAAACATTGTTAAGATTGAACACTGTGCACTAAAATGTTGTTTAAAGTGCTCCTCGGCAAATGTCAGTAATTTGGAGAATGACACGGGTAAAAAGAGAATTACAAGAAGCTATTTTACTGCAGTGTTCGGCTTCTGTAAACCTCAGTCTGTTAAAGCACAATCTGACATGTCATCTCCTTTCACATGACTTTTTCCCTGACAGCAAAAGGTTTGCAGCTCCCTATTATTGGCCCTGTTCTTAGGGTAGGTGTGCAAATATCAAGAATATTTTTTCTTTCTATTCTATTTAACAATCTGCCTCATTGTTGTGACAAAGCAGACAAAATGCTCCATTAACAGTAACTAAACAATAACTCCTGCAGCAGGAGGAGTGGAGGTGGAACTCAAACCAAGACAGATCTCAAATGTCTGACTTGTAGTAAATGCAATGTTGATAGGAGGACTTCATTTGGCAGAAGTATTCACACCTTTTAGCCTTTTAACATTTTGCCATGTTACAACTATAAAATAGTAGTTTTATATTAGTTTGTTTCATTGGGATTTTGTGTGAATACTACAAAGAGGTATTTTCTTACAGTCATGAGAGGATGGCAAAGGATTTTTAGAAATAAAACTCTGAAAAACATGGTGTAAGTTAGTATCTAGACCGCTCAGGCCGCCGGCTGATTCTCCAGAGTTACCATGGTTCTTTTTACTACTTCTGTGATTAATGCTCTCTTTTTGTGTAAGAGCATTTATCACAAAGGCTATTTCCTGTAAAATGACCCTACAAAATAAGATTGTGAGCATTTCTTTGTAGGTTGACAAGGTAACTTTTTTATTTGCCAGTGATAGATTGAACAGTTCTTCATGACAGGGTTGAAGCTCAGGAAATCAATTTATAATCTAATACAGTTTTAAACCTCTCCACAACTTTATCTCTGTGTTTCTCATTCTTGTCATGTTGTTTGATTAACCTTTAAGGCCTTTAAAGGACAGCTGCATTTATACTGATAGCCAACTATTCTCTTTTTCCTAATTAGGAGACAACTGAGGATTTTTTTATATAACTGAAAGTTGGGCATTACCAATTTGTATTAACTAGGAATCTTTTGACTCTCTGCCTTTTTCCTACAAGCACAGTTTCCACAATTGGTGGCTATTTTCTTTGCATTTAGAGTGTGAATGCAGGGCAATCTAAATACGTTGTCCAATCCATTATTACCTCTCAGCAGTTTGTTGAACAATATTACTGGAGCTGGCAAATACAACAGTAAGAGCAATTTGATTTACTGTGCAGCTGTAAGTGAGGGGAATAAGGGAACAGGTTGGTCTAGATTTTTTCTTACATGTATTAAAGTATAAAGGCAAAAGCCAAATGGAAGCCACTTTTGTTTTAGTTTTACAATGAGATCTGAAGAGGTATTGAGACTGTTGGAAGGCGCCATAGAGGAATATGGGACTAAAACACAGGTATTGGCCAAACATTTAAGCTCATTTGGCCCTTTCTGACACAAACCATTGTCTCATATATATATATATATATATATGTGTGTGAATATGTGAATGTATGTATGTATATATATATATGTATGTATACATATGTGTGTGTATATATATGTTTGTATGTATGTATGCAGTATGTATATATATATATGTATATGTATAATTTTCACGTTTTATAGAAGCCTTCATAAAGTATGTGTGTTTGAATGTGTGCAAGGGTTAGAAGTATGAGACGATGGTGTTTGTCAGAAAGGGCCAGCTTAAATGTTACCGATACCTGGCTGTGCAGTATTGGCCGATACCGATACCATACCGATACCATCTGTTTGAAATTGATGGGGAAATTCAGCCCAGTCACTTAGTTTAACAATTTCACAATATCAGACAGACAACGGTTTTCTTTCGTTCCATCATTTAATTAGCTTATGGTTAGATAATCATGTCTGGATGTGAAGTGTCATGGTTACAACCGTCTACCATCCTCTTCTTTCATCACACCTCTCTATCTATCTCTTCAAGCTTTGCCGGTGATTTTAGTAGTTTTCTGTGAGTGACTCAATCAGTCTTAGCAGCAGTTCAGAGTCAAATAATATTTTGTGTGAGTGATTTATTTCCTCCTGCAAGGGTAAACTCAATTTTTAGTTCTGCACAGGCAAAGATGAAGAAATAAAAAAGAGAGCATAGCTCACTCGCTGACTGAACACTGAACCACCAGACTCAGTGTGTGTGTCTCTGTCTGCTCCTGTCTCAGCATCTAACTTAGAACCATTGTTTTGATTTCACCATAAAATCAAGGACGTTTTGCACCAAAGTGAGGACATTTTACTGTTCTTTACTTCCTGTGACTGAGCAGTTGATTAAGTTTTGGTTAAGGTACGGATAAGGTATACAGTGGTTATGATTGGGTTTAGAGTTAGGGCATAAAAATGGTTGAAAATGACAAAAATATTAATGGAAATCAATAAGAGTCAACACAAGGTCCTCACTATAGTGTTTAGTTCTTTTATGCTTTAAAGCAGTAACTTTACGGGTTTATATATTGCTTATTTAAGATTAAATTACTATTGGGGTTTTTATTACCTAATTCTGTCAAACGGCCTCAGTTTAATTTCTCCATTGTTTATTTCGGCAAACATGTCTTGATAATGACATGCAAAGGCATTTCTCAGCAGGTCTAGGATCAGTGAAACCATGCAGAAGAGATACAGATGGCCTCCTCAACCTGCCTCTGACCACAGAGACCCACAAAGGCAAAAAAAAAAAAAAAAAGGCATGTCACCTATATTGGTGGCCTATCATTGCACATGCTGGGCTCATGATAAGCAATGACACCTTTTCCTGAGAGAGTATAAATGATGCGTCTGGTGTCTGTGCAAGAGCAAGGTCAAAAACACAAAATGGCATCACACAAATCAAACACATGGATAGGCACATGTATAAAGATTAATGTTGCTGCGGTCAACCGCAAGCTACACTTCATCCAAACACATTTTTTCTGTCTTTGACTTACTTGCTCACTCTTTCACACACATAAAAATATAATTTAAAATAAGACAAGGTATAAAATGGTGACATAATTTTTCCTGAACCATTTCATTAACAGATTTAAAGCAAACATAAACAGCTCATTTTTATCATATTATTGGGATAATAACTCACACTGGCTAACTCCAGATTAACACAAATAAATATTTTCTATTTCTGTACATAATGCCGATAAATGAATCAGATATGTTGGCTGTTCTTCAAAATTTCGGAGTTTTTTTTTTTTTTTTTTTTTTTTTTAAGTTGTATTTTACATCAAATTATTTTGTCTCTAATCAGGTGGATAAAATAATTAAATACATTTAAAAATACATTTTGGCAAAAAAGAGGGAAGGAGAAACAAATGCCCAGATCTAGGGTGAGTTTAAATGTACATCCTTAAGTATTGAATCTAATTTTCCTTCACATGCAAATGTTATAGCCTGAACGTGATTAAATGGACCACAGAGTGAATTGAGATATACATTGTAGACTAAAAGAGTCGATTATATAAAAAAAAAAAAAAAAACTTTACTTGTATGTCTGCTTACTGAGAAAAAAAGCATGTTTAAATATAAGTAGCCAAAAAAACAAAACAAAGGATTTTGTGCTTTTTTCCTTTAGTATCAAATAACTGAAAGAGCTTTAAAGGCTTCTCCTCTCAGTGTCTCATTTATTGCCTGCAACCTCTCCATCTCTACACCTCGTGTAATCACATTTTTAATTGGTCTCTCTCATACGATTGGATGTAGGATTTAAATTGGTCTGGACGTCGGTGTTAACTATTATTTAAAAGGCGGAAGGCCTTTACACTCTCTAGGCAGAACACATGTCCACAATAACACCCTCCTTGGATGTTTGCACATTAATAACAAAAGGATTGGTTTAATCTGTTCTTGCTGCCTTGTTGAAACAGATATAAAAAGAATGAGCAAACCTAGTAAAGCTACAAGAGTTGATCTTTTTATTGCATGCATCAAGTGAAGCTTGTGCACACATTTGTATGTTAACACACCCCTCCAGCCCAACCAGCTCTAGAGGCATATGTCTTGTTTCTTCACCTTCGTTCTCTTTTACTGATATCAATTTATATTTTCAATCAAGCAGGTTAAACATTTTATTATGTGGCGCATTTGTTTGAAATACTTTCCGGGAAAGGATTGAATTTCATTTGGCTGGCAATCCATCCATCTTAAAATAGAAAACACGTATGAGTATAAAGATGAAAATAACCATTTGAATCTAATTCAGTGTTTTTATTTATCCTATGATTATAAAGATTTAGTTCACACCGTGAGTTGTAATGATGCCAACACAGCCGATAGGCTCAACTTAATGAAGGAATACAGGACATGTATGTGTATGTGCTAACATATTTACTCACACTACAATGTTTAAAATAATCAAATGAATAAATAATTAACTGAAAAAAATAACCGTATTAAAAACAAAAATATTTTTTTTAAATTATTATTTTTTTTCTTAAGGAAAAACGCTTCTTTAAACCATCAACTGTTTCCCATTATTATTTTTAACATCGTTGTGGAGGAAACCTATTTATTCAGCCGCGTTATAGAGTTTTGGAGCATGAAAGGCCTGTTTAAGATTATGCCACAACATCTAAGTAAGAATTAAATCTAGACTTTGATTAGACCACTCAAAAACCTTCATGTTCTTGGCATTTATAGTTAGAAATGCTGGATTAGTTTAACTTTAGCTTAAAGTCGCAAACTGATGAGTAGATATTCTCTTAATAGCAGAACTGCTTTAAATTTTGAGAGTTCAAACAATTTCTACATTAACTTTTTTATAATATTATTTTAATTAGTTTAGGGACAATTAACAATAATTCTCATGACTAATTCATTTTAGTATGTAAATGTGACAGCAGTGGCCATGTTGGCTAATTTATATTTGAAGATCTCCTAGATTAGCTGTCAAATTATTCTTGGGCTAATTTGATTGGCTGACCCCTCTCTGGAAGGTTCACCACTGTTGGTCCACTGGAGTCCCAAAGCTGAAGAAATTGCTTTGTAGCCATTGACAGTCTGAAAGATAGCAATGACTTTTTATCTGTTCTGGATTATATAGATCTGGGCTTCATGTGCAACTTCTAGAGCTTCTAACCCTTTTCATGTTATTAGACACGTTCTATTTAATTAATTTCTTAATTTTCTGGGTTTGACAGTAATTAGATGTGGCTATGAGTGAAAAAAAAATTTAACTCAATTATTTTTCTACACATAGGGCCATGTTAGTTTGGAGAACCTTTTAGCATCAAAAATGTTAAATCTTTTTGTAAACAGTACTTTGCATTCACTAAAGCTATCTTTGTCTTGTATGTAAAAAAAAATATATAACCAAGTCCTGAAGAAATCTGCAAGGGCCAAATATTTTTTTATTTCCTACTTTAAGTATGAGTCTCCTTTGATGTCCCAGTTCTTTAAAAGGCAACCTTAAGAACATATTCCAGCCTTTGTGCAAGCTGTTCAGGATCAGCAGTTATAATTAATTAGAGGTCTGCAAATACCCACAAATTAGCTTAGAAAGGGCTCATTGGTCTCCTTTGCTAATGAAACATTACTATTTCCTGCAAACATGTACAAAAAAAAAAAATTTCTGACCTCTGTGTATCTAAGAGGTATGTTATTAAGCCCAGCCGAAGAGGGAAAACGTGGCTATTCTCAAATAGCAGAGAAATCTGGGATATTTGTTGAATATTGTATTAAGGTATAAACCATTTAAGCCACCTGTGATGAATGGCTCCTTCTTGTTAGAAGAATGAATTACATATCCTGTCCCAGCTTGTTTAACACTCTGTGTTAAACAAGCCCCCCATAGTTTAAATGAGGCTGCTGGTTGGAAGGATGCTTTGGTTTTTATTACCCGTCTACATCAGTGCCCCAGTGCTGTAAATGAAATAGTTTTTTTTTTAATTACCGCCCACTTTTTTATGTGAAAGTTTCTTGCTGGTGGCTGTCAATAAATTAGCAGGCTATCCATGGTGGTGCCTGACCGTAAGACAAATTGCATATATAAGCTGTGCTGCCGCTTTTCAAATTACTTTACCTCCAAAAAAAAGGAGCTGGGTTGTATATTAGAAATTTGGTTAAGGACAGTTGGAAAGTAATATTTAATGGGTTATCTAGCTGCCAGTTGGCTAAAACTCATAATGCGTCTATCCTTACTTTATATTGCTTGCTCTCTTGTGTTTTTGTGGATTGTATAAAAAGAAAAAAATCTTCTAGTGCTATAAAATCCTGAGATGGTAATATTATTTTATCTCAGTGCAAATTACCAACTTTTGCAAAGTAAACTAGAAAACAAAAAACGGCACCGTCTTTGTTTTTTTATGTGAAAAAATCTAAACCTCCACTATTTTTAGATGGAGACCATGTATTGCCACAGGTAAGAGATGTTGATGAATGAAAGGACAGATAAAAAATCTGTAAGGTTGTACTTTGGATGACCGGAGTTTCTACGTGCAAAATTGAAGGGTGTTTCTGCAAAGCGCCCACAATTGTTCCTAAATATATGTACATGTACTTGCAGTTGAGTTTGCTAATGTTTACTATTTTACTAGTAAGATGAATGTTTAGATGTAAATTGACTTTTTTTGGGGGGGGGAGCTACAGTATGGATTAGGTGTATGACTTAGGTATACATTAGGCAGAGGTGCGAAGTATTTAGTCACATTTACTTAAGTAACATTTGAAAAAAAAGCACTTTTAGGAGTAGCTTTACTGTGCTGTACTTTTACTTTAGTAATATTCTTTAAAGTATCGCTATTCCTACTTGAGTAGAGTCTCTGATTGCTCTGTCGTCTGTGAGTAATTTGAACTATTCAGAAATCAGATAAATACAGTAAACAGTAGAAATTAACAGTGGAAGTTTGTTACGCGGTCCTAACATATATACAGTTCTCATTGTAAGGATTAGTTTTCTAAGTTTTATGTTAAAAAAGAATTGTTAAAAGTATTTCTTCTGCATTCATTTTTTCTTGTATATTCATTACATTTATTTGTATTCTTTAGTCCTTTGAGTCTTTACAACGTCAGAACTTGCACATAAAATATTTTTGCCAGCATCATTTATGAACAGTAAATCTGATGTTATTATCCAACAGTTACTCAGTACTCAAATAGCCTTTTTGCTGAATACTTTTTTTCTTTGATTAATTTCTTGGATGACTTTGTTTTACTTTTACTTGAGTAAAAGCAAGTTAAAATAGTGCTATTCTTACTTGAGTACAATTTTTGGGTACTCTACTCACCTCTGGCATTAGGTTTAGGTTAAAGTTAGGTATGAGCCAGTAATGGTTAGATGTAGGGTCAGTGTTAGGCCATAGAAATGATTAAAATTATTTAAAGTTAATGGAAACCAATGTAAGATCTTCTGGTCTAAGTTTAATATAACCCAGATGTGTGTGTTTGGAGAGGTGTGGCTTGGTGTGCATGTGTGTGTGTGTGCATGCATGTGTGGTTCCTGCTCCCATGAGACACATCTCCTTGGCTTTAATTAATAAAGATCTGTTATTACACACATCTTAAGTTGAAACTGGTTTTAATTCATTTTTAGATCTTGACCACAATTAAATTGTCATAATTTGTGTCCTTATATTATAATCCTCTCCTGAGCTCTTCTTCCATTTTCTCATAATGGGGAGTTGGCTCAGTTAATTTAAAATGCATTCTACCTACACATTTTTATAGAGTTTACAAGGGCAGTTTGTGACATTTAAACCATAAGCGCAATGGAAAAAATTATCAGGGATTTCCCTGTTTTGTTTGATTCCGATGTTTTAAAATCAATTTTCACCCAGATGGCAAAGATCTGTCTCCCATCAATGCAGGAGCACCATAAGAGGCTCCATTTTTAAAACCACTGTGAAAAAGCATGAGAAAAAAACAAAACAAAAACAGCCCAGCAGATATTGAAGGTAACGTTCTGTAGAAAAGAAAATGTTTACCAATATCCAGCCATTAAGTTGAATGACATGCTTCACATTTAAACCAGTAGGATTTATCATAGACCATTTTATCAATCCCACCGAGGGCAATTCATTTGAGTAGTACAGGAGACAAAAAAAGGAAATAAACATGTAATAACATAAAAATAAAGTGATTAAAAAGTACAGCTCTATAAATACTGCATGTAAATGCTGAAAACTCACGATTTACTCCTATTAATATTTGCTTGTCTTAAGATTTTCCTCTTGACTTACTGCATAATTCCTGCTGGTTTACAACATAAAATATTCTGACAAATGTTCATCCATCTGTTCATATCTTAACCTACTTCTTATCCATCTTTCCACCGTCTCCCAGACTTTTTGCCTTTCTCACTTTCCTCTGTCCCCTCTCCTGTGACTCCTTTCTTGTTTCCAGCTCTGACAGAGATAAATTGCCTGTTGGTATGGGCAATCCATCTTACCACATCCCACCTAAGAATACACACCCTCCTACACTTTCGTACTCCCCCCGCTTTCTTCCACATTTCCCTTTCATCTATTCCTTTTCAGAAGTGTCCCTACTTTCTAAAGTTATCGGGAGTCGCCAGAGAGAATATGAAGGTAACCATCTGCTAAACATTTCATGGTTTACTACATGAGCACACAAATATTTATGACCTGAAGGATGGCAACTGCATTTGTGGTGCTATTGCTGTACTTGCCTTGATTTATTTTGTCTTCACCTTGCTTTAATTAAAAGAAACAACAAACACAGAAATATAATAAAAATTAATAAAAGGATGCAGCTTTGAGAGGATTGTGAAGTAAAACACATTCAAGAGTTTTTGGGAGATCCAACAAACTAGACAATGGTTTTAAGAGCCTTCACATATAGGCATGTCCAGATCATTGGCTAGACTTAGTGCAATCCTTGAGTTAAACCCACTTCTGAACCAGATATATTAGCACAAGTGGTTTACCTGGTACCTGGGTTAAGGTCACAGATTTTTTTGCAAAGGAAGTTGCAGTAAGTTTTGCAGTGTTACAGTTAGGGCTGGGTATTTTCGCCAAAGTCCTGAATCGATTCGATTTTGATTCATACAGTTCTAAATCGATTAATTTCGATTCTTTGTGTTTTTACAATAATGAAAGTGGTTCAACTGTGTTTCAAAATACTCATGTATTTTATTTTTTTTCCTGTCATATTAAACACAAGGTGCAAACTTGTAAATCGGACAGTTTAAACTTGATATGTAAACAAAACTGTGTCAAAAGTGCGAACTTGTTTGTGAAGAGTGAAAAATTGATGCCTCACTCGAGCAAGCAGACGTCACACAGTGGGGACACAGCAGACATGCATGAGCTGCATTATCTCCTCTGCACAAACAGTATTTGCAGCGTTGTCTGTAACAACTACAGGGTGTTTGCTGGTCAGCCTCCATGTCTTCAGTCAACCTATTGGCTATATTTACAGCTGTATGGCTTAAAGTCATCTTGAGAGCATCTTTCCTACTCATTTGAATGTGAACGTCACGCATGTCACTATAGAACGAATCAATCTCATTTCTTAGAAATAGATTTTGCTAAAATGTAAAGGAAATGATTAAAAATCGATTAAATCGATTTGTTTTTACCCAGCCCTAGTTAAAGTAACACTTTAATAGTGCTTTTGGTCCCACTTGGAATTAGTGCTAAATTAGAACTCTAGGTAGTGTATATCTTACTGCAGTTGTCAAAGTACTTTGATGCTATATATTTAACACTGGGGAATTTGGGCATTCTCACATTCCCTGTTGCTTTTAGACCTTTTTCTACTTCACATTTTCCTTCAACTCAATTTTATTATTAGCTTGATGAATCTGTGAACAAACAGCTTCTTTAATTATGATCCTTTGAGGATCATTCTCCTTTGGAAAGGTCTCAGTGTCTTCTGGACAACCGTGGAGTCAACAGCTTTTCCAACCAACATACGGGCAACACCATTACATTTCTATATCAAAAATACTTTTATTGGCCCTCTCAAATAGCCTTGAGAACTTCAATTAGGTTTTTATTAATGGTAAGAAAACTTAAATTAAATTAAGATGAAAGTGCTGTGAATTTGTTGTCAACTTTCAGATAATGTTGCTTAATCACTGCTATACAGCAGTTTATGTTCACTCATATCGATAAGTGGGGAATTAAAGGCAGTGGGGGAGTCAACCCCTAAAAAAAAACAGATAAAGTTGCTCTTTTTTATTGCTGTGCAAGGGTTTTCTACTGACCTCAATTTCTTCCTGTACTACCTAAGTCAATATTTATTAATAGAGGAATTACAAGCTTCCATCAAGTTTTCTTTTTTCAGGATCAGCATTACAGAGAACATGTTATGCATCTAAAGGATCTAACATTTTGTGTCATTTACAGGGAAATCAGTTTAACATAATTTAATTTCTATGTAAGAAGGGGCTTATATGCTTCAAAGCAATCAGCATCCTCTTCATCTTAACACCAAGTGAGGTAATTTGCTTTGAAAGAACAGCTTTCAAACACTGGTGCCAAGAAGCCCTGAGGCTGTTCTGGCTGCATGTGGAAACCCATCATTTTGGTGAGGCTAGCTTCTTCACTTTGTCGTTATGTTTATTAAAAGTACTAGCAGAGTGTTTGCTTGTTGGCTTGGTGATAA
This sequence comes from Cyprinodon tularosa, assembly GCF_016077235.1. Classification (NCBI taxonomy): domain Eukaryota; kingdom Metazoa; phylum Chordata; class Actinopteri; order Cyprinodontiformes; family Cyprinodontidae; genus Cyprinodon; species Cyprinodon tularosa. The sequence goes on along the minus strand of NW_024039055.1, from coordinate 14,094 downwards.
TAAGGATCATCCATTTATAGGCGGAAAGATACTTTGTAATTTCCATCACAGAGACCTTTGCATTTGATTTCACTGTAATTCCCCAAGTACCCAAGATCACCTTCACTTTTTCCATCCTATTTTTAGGATACTGCTTGAAAAACATTAGAAATAGGGAGGACTATCTATGTTGTTGTTTTATTTTTTTTGCTGAGGTCACAATTGGGGTTAAGCATGTTTTTTTTTCATGTGATCCAAAGTTACAGATTAGTTAACACAGCAAGACTCCTATTACCAAAATCATGACACTAGAATGGATAATATATTATTCCACTTATTGCACATTGTTGTGGGACAATAAAAAGGATTTTCTATCTTAATCTTGGTGCATGTATTTCTGCATACATTTCTGGTTAGGAATTTTCCTTATCTTAAAAAAATGCATGCATACTTATTGAATAAAATATATGTTATATTTCCAAAAGGGTTTACAGAAAACGTGTCTGGTGGAGATCTCTGAATTTATGGAGCTTGTATTAAACTGTATTAAACCAAAAGGGTTGAGATGGCGCGACATAACATTCAATATAATTGATTACACTTTAAACCTTTTAGAGCATGAAACATTTTTTTGTGTTTAATTACCAAATTGACTTCACATTTTGACTGTTTAACCAGAAAATTTCAGAAAAATGCATCATAATAGATTTAATACAAATCTAAGTTGGCATGTTATTTGTAAACTGATTTAATTGTTCATTCTGCTATTGTTCTGCCATGGCTGATATTGATGGCCGCTTTGTTTGGTCCAGTATTTTATATAGTTCATTATGTTAAACTATCCTTTTGTCTTTAATAATTACAGAAGGTAAACTAAAAGCCTTTGTACATGTATCAGACAGACAGACAGAAAGACATACAGATGGGCGGGTGGATGTTAGGACAGCTGTCATTATAAAATATTATTCTTACCTACTGCATCTATATAACATTCTTAGATCAACAGCCTTTCTCGTAAGAATAATAAGTATTTAATATTTTCACCCATTTTCTTTTTGTATAACCCTGTTATGGCTCCAAATATATCTGTTAACATCTCACCGTACTCTGAATGATAACATTACACAACTGAATGCAGTTTGTTTCTTTTTGTTGCTTGCTTCCACCTTATTCAGATTAGACTTTTTCTTCCTGCAGCCTGTGTCTTTTAAGATCCTTCTAAATGTAGCAAGGATTATTACAACACTGTGCAAGCTGCTGAATAATAGTAAAATGTCTCCAAGGAGCAACCCAGGCATGAAATAGAGCTGAAACATTTTCTTACTCGCTTATCTGCTACATCAATCAATTTCACCATTTTATCAGGTCATAATATAAAGTATAAAAGTATTATGTTTTAATGCAAAAATGTTATTGGTTAAGCAATATAATTTCGATGTATGCACAATATTTTAGCACATTATAATATTTATAACCGAAAACCTATTCACTTTTTGTGTTAATGTTAAAAAATATGTATATTTTTGAAATTATATATTTCAAACATTAAAAGTATGTTGTTAATCTAATAACTTGATATAGCTCAGTTTTTCTTTTTTCTAGGAAGAAACAGCCTATATACCGCAAAAGAAGTAAAACAAAATATAAAACATTAGAGAACCTCAGAACAGTATTTAGAAAGCGCTAAAGAACATTAAACAAATAAATGTGAATATAAAAAACATAAACGCAAAAGAGAAACAGAAAAAGGAAAGGAAGAAGGAAAGAATGGTAAAAAAGCATTGTTAAACATCAAAACAATAAATATATAAATATATATAAATATAAAGAAAAACTTAAATATATAAAAACTTAATTAAATAATCTAAACAAATGTGATTAAACTGTAATGCTAACTGTAAACAAAATAAACAAAATAATAACATTAATCTACAATGAAGTGAATGATATATAAAAGCATTTGCACTCAAACTAAGCAAAGCTGTTTATACATTTGAACGCAAAAAATCAATTTTTTTATGGTGCGATCCAAACAAGAAACAGACTTTTGAACTAGATCTCTTTTTGAACTGTACCTGAAACTTTTACTGAGTTCTTCTCCAGTTTTTCAGCCTCCATTTCCACACAGTAGCTTTCATTCATACATTAAGTAGAAGCTCCATTAAGGAGGCCTCAGTGCCCCACTGGTGGCCAGTAAGGTTCTCAAAGGGACTGCTGAGGTTAAAGAGCTTTGCTCAAGAGCTCAGTTATTACTGTAAGTGGGAAGAGTAACTGTTTGATGTTTATGTCTCACATGGGCATCAAACCTGCATTTAGTGTCACGACCACTCCAAGAACAGTACTCCATTATCAAGCACTTGGCTGCAAGTAGAAAGATCATTACATGAATCAGATATTACGTCTGTCCTGTAAGATAAAAAGTAGGAACCTCAGAAGGAGAAATATGAAAACATAACAGAGAGAAAGATTTTAGAATAAAACGTACTCTTTAAACACTCTCTGCTTGGTGTACAGTAGGAGATAAAAGTAAATAACAACAACAACCAATTTAAACTGTTTAAATTGTGCCCCTCAGGCTCCATCTGCAGAAAGTAATTGGAAAGTTCAACGGCTAGAAGCTATTCTCTGAGTCTGATTGAGGCGCGTAGTGGGAACAAACAGCAAATTTAATTCTGGGTCAGCCTCTCCTACAAACGCATGCACACAGAAACATACGCTTTCCACCTTTTGTACAACAGATATATCCCCTCCTTTTATTTCTAACTCCTATTTTTTCAGCTTTTCTTTTTTAACATGCTGGATTCAGACATATGGCAGGAACCCCGGCCAGGAAAGAGGGATTACAAGTTTTAGAATAAGTGGGTTGATGCTCATTTTATCTCAGAATGTGGTTGGACGCTGAAACATTTCATATACTGTAATCTAGAATAGTAACTGAGATTTGTTGGAAGAACCAGCAGGATTACACAGAAGCTAATAAAGAAATGAAAAAGACAGCCCAGACACAGAGCTGTACTGGCCCTGGGATAGGCTTGTAATGGCTGCCCAAATGTCATCCTTGTTCTAGTTTCACCTTTTGCCCTTTACAATGCTCTGACACAATAGACCCACAGTATTCCTCAAAATACATGTGCACATTTATCTGTTTTTATCCTTTCCTAATCCTAAGGCTGGAACATTCACAAACACATATAGTAATTCTGTGGGGCACTGGAGCAGTTTTTAATACAGGAATGCCATAAAAGCAGTTGTTAAAAATAGATACACCAAATAGGCAGAGCCCTGGTCATTGTTTTGACCCTACAAGGAAAGAATGAGACACACAATACCACCTTATTTTAGCTTTTGTTAAGAAAATTGTTGCCTTCTCCCACAAGACTGTTTCATCCAAATCTTCTTTCATTATTATTGACATCAATGTATATTATCTATAGTAAATTAGTATTGGGTCATTTACATTTCTTTTCCAAAGATTTGTATATCCCATTTATATTAAAACAAAATCACAGAGATTGTATAATAAACAGAGGTTCATATAATAAAAACAAATCTTTTAAATCAGTAAGGTTTTTAACACCTATTTTTTTTTAACAAATAGCTATTTTCTGCATTTACTTCACATTTCCCAGACCTAGAAATGTCAGTGTGTCATCGCTGACACATCCAGAGGCATAGCGGTGAGTTAGTGAGCTCATAAACCATAAATAATCTGGCTAACCTCTACAATCACTGCACTGCAGCAGATCTACACTAAGCTGTATATGTTGTTCTATTCCTGTAACACATCAATCTATAGTCAATCATAATAGAAATTAGAACAGCAAAACAGAACATGAATTTGATATTTCAACTATTTCCAAAACAGACACTTTACAAAGACAAGCAGAATTTGAAAACAAAAACAAAAAAACTTTTGGGGAATTGTAGTTGGATACTGCTTAGCTAACAGCACTTCAGTCAGCCATACCACTTTTCAAATACTGTTGGAAAATGTAATGAGGTCCCCTCCATTGATTTGAATAATAACCTACTGTTTCTCATATTTATAGGATTATAAATCCTTCTCGTATTATTTTTATTTTAGGTAATTTAGAAATTCAGACTATTCATAGTCAACTATGAACAGTAACTTGAAATTAAATTTTGATGACTGAACAACAGCATGCTTTAGAACTCTGTAAACCTACTCTTATGTCTAAAGTTATACTTTGTTTTGTTTTTGGAATTCAAGTCACTCTGTCTAAATAACACAGGCTTCTATAAACATAGGTCTTAGAATCCTGAATAGACTGTATGTACAAGAAAGCATCAGAAAATATGGATGAAGAAAGAATTGTTAAAACATTTTTCTGATTGAATAATAAAAAACTGAAAACGTATAATCTCTAGCCCTCATAAATATATTTATACAAAAACAATAAATACATAGACAGATGTGTATGTATTTATTGTTTCCTCCCTCAAATATAAAGAGAGATATATTTTCATAAAGAACATTCAGCACCATTGATTGCAGTTAAATTAGGATTAATATGTTTTTTTTTCCACAAACAAATATTTATAAGTTTCTATCTTAAAAAAAACAATGATTCCCGTTTTTTTTGTTTTTTTTATTGGAACCCCCCCCCCCCCCCTCCCCCCCCAGAAACTTCATTTTGAGGTTAGATTGATAGAAGCATTAAATCTAATATCCAAAACACTGGCCATCATTGGAACAAAAAGATAAATATTTCACTCTGTATTTCATCACTTTGTTGTCATCTAATAGTAAAACTATTGAATGAAAAAAGTAAAAACAATAATTAGATGTTTATTTGTTTAATTGTAAAGATACTTTACCAATATAACAAGCAGTTTTTTCCTCATATCACAATCTTTCAAAGTAACCAAGCCAACCAGCCAACTATCAGAAACATAAAAACTTAAAGTTTCTTTTTCTAATACAAAATTCATGGTATACACACACACACACACGCCTGCACCCTGTAGTTTGCACCTCATTCCATCATATGACTTTCCAAGTGCAAGATGCTGAAATAGATGTGCTATGTGTGAGAGTGTGATAGTCTGCAATAGTGTGTGTGCATGTGGATAGGTTTGTATTGGATGAGTGAATGTTATAGATTTATCAGCTTCTGACAGCAGGCAGACTAATGTTAGAAGTGTGGTTAGCAGGTCTTCAAATAAACCATTGAGCAAGCGAGACTTCACAGTGTCACGGGGTGCTAGATCTGGAACCTGCTGCTGCTGGAACATCAAACGTTTTCACTTTTCCTGTCTGCTATGGATCATAGAACTCATTTAAAAAAAAAAAAATATGGAGAAAAACATAGTAACTTAACAAGGCCGCTAATTATTATGTACTCCTGTCCAAGAATGAACCCAGATGACTAATGTTGAGAATGTGTTGGGATACAAAACTTTTGGATTTAAGGTTTAAAGTTCATAAAACTCAGAAAGGAAAAAAAAAAAACCTTTAAATAGAAAACTTTGAACATGTCTGTATGAAGCTGTCTTAAACAAGTGCCTTGACATGACATGTGTTGTGAAATAAACAGAACTGAATTGAATTCAATCTTATAGCACCATGTGATTTCTTTTAACATGTAAGAGTTATGGAAATGAACCAGACACAGTGAGGAAAATAAGTATTTGAACACCATGCTATTTTGCAAGTTCCCCTCATGGAGGGTCCGAAATTGTCATTGTAATTACATGTCCACTGTGAGAGACTTGATCTAAGAAAAAAAATCCAGAAATCTCAATGTATGTTTTTTTTTTTACTCTTTATTTGTATGATACAGCTGAAAATAAGTATTTCACCGCCTGAAAAAAAATCTATTTTAATATTTGGGTCAGTAGCCTTAGTTTGCAGTTACAGAGGTCAAATGTTTCCTGTTTTTTTGTTTGTTTTTTTTTTTTTACAAGATTTGCACACACTCCTCTGTCTGCACAGATATTTTCTAGATCTGTCATCTGGGCTGTTGCTGAGAAACACAGAGTTTGAGCTCTCTCCTGATATTCTCTATTGAGTTTAGGTCTGGAGACTGGCTAGGCTACCCCAGAAACTTGATATTTTATTTACAGAGCCACTCCTCGGTTATCTTGGCTGTGTGCTTCAGGTCATTTTCATGTTGGAATACCCAGCCTCGACCCATCTTCAATGCTCTAACTGAGTGAAGGAGGTTGTTCCCCAAAATCTGGTAATACATGCCTCCGGTCATCCTCTCCTCAATACAGTGCAGTCGACCTGTCCCAAATGCAGAAATCCCCCTCAAAGCATGATGCTACCACCCCCATGCTTCACAGTAGGAAAGGTGTTCTTGTAATGCCACTCACCATTCTTCTTCCTCCAAACACGAATAGTGGAATTATGACCAAAAAGTTCTATTTTTGTCTCATCTGGCCATGTGACTTTCTACCATGACTCCTCTGGATCATCCAAATGGTCATTGGTAAAATTAAGACGGGCCTTGACATGTGCTGGTTTAAGCAGGGGAACCTTCCGTGCCATGCATGATTTAAAACCATGATTTCTTAGTGTATTTCCAACAGTAACCTTAGAAATGGTTAGTCCTAGCTCTTTTCACATTGTTGACCAGCTCCTCCTATGTAATTCTGGGTTGATTTCTCACCTTTCTTAGGATCATTGAGACCGAACGAGGTGAGATCTTGCATGGAGCCCCAGTCTGAGGGAGATTGACAGTCATGTTTAGTGTCTGTCATTTTTAGCTTCTTCCATTTTCTAATGATTGTTTCAACAGTGGACCTTTTTTCACCAAACTGCTTGGGCATTTTCCTCATAGCTCTTTCCTTGTGGAGGTATACATTTTTGTCTCAAGTGTCTTTGGACAGCTCTTTCGTCTTGGCCATGTTAGCACTTGGATTCTTACTGACTGTATGGGGTGGACAGGTGTCTTTATGCAGCTAGCGAGCTGAAACAGGTGTATCTAATTTAGGATAATAAATGGAGTGGAGGTGAATATTTTTGTGATTTCTGAAATGTTTTTTAGATTATGTCTGTCACAGTGGACATGCACCTACAATGACAATTTCAGACCCCTCCATGATTTCTAAGTGGGAGAACTTGCAAAATAACAGGTGTTCAAATACTTATTTTCCTCACTGTAGATCATGGTACACCTTGCTTTATACTTTTCTCCAATGCAAGAGAGGTAGTTGCCATGGTAGCAAATCATGGACATCCTGCAATGCACGTGTCTGCGTGTTTGTGCTTTTTTTATACTATTCTCTGGATACTTCACCCTGCATGTTAGAATCCATTCAAGCTGCCGCGTGTCAGTGTGTCTGTTTGGGTGTGTGCACTCATGCATGTGATTTGCCTGTTGTTGCACTATGCATCCAGTGTATTAGAGCAGGTAATGTGTAGCTATTTGGTCTTTCAGCCTGTAAATGTGTAGTATATTTATATCCTTTTTATTTAAGGATTAAGATACGGAAACTCATGGAGTTAATTTAATTTTGAAGGCGTTTTCCTTTTTTTAAATACCTCAAAACCTATTTAAAAACTTAAAATGTCCGTAGTAACAAGAATAAATACAAATGACCCAGGTAGCAATGAAGATTAGCCTTAATATTTTGTCTAAAATGTGTGGATTACAATTTTCTTGTTTACCTTATAACACCTAAATACCACCATCTTAAAGATTAAATTCAATTTCTGGAACAGCTTTCAAAAATAGCCTCTGGTACAAAATCAAATATCCAAATGTTGGCAGCATCTGCTCTCCTTTTCTTCACTAACTTTTATCATTGCACTTTGGAATTGGAATGGATTACTTTCTTTCTTTTAAATCAAAAGTAATCTCTGTTTGCACCTCAGTCCCTTTATAGACAGGCCATAAAAAGCTTTGATAATTTTAGCTCCCAGACTGTAACATACTTGAAATATGACTGAGAGTAATTACTACAGGTCACTATCATTAATAGAAAAATAAACCCATTACATTCATTTTAACTAATTTTTTTAACTAAAGCTATATATGTCATCTTAATCGTTATGCAATTTTATTTTTTTTTTGCTTTCCATGTTTCCTTTAAACTTAATCAGCTGTTATTTTAATGTCAAAATAACAGACAGTATCATCATCCCGAATTACCATAGACAAACTGGAGTTCAGACACAAAATGCCAGATAAAGATATCTACAGAGGGGATTTAAAATGGAACATCCCAGTGGCTATTAAAACTTTTGTGCACAGAGCTTTAACTATTTCATATGCAAATTTCAACTAAGACAACTTTTATTATGGAAACAAAATTTCATTTTGTACAGCTTTCATGACATTTCCATTTCATGACAAGTGGAGCAGTGATCAATCTAAACAGTGAGGGAGAAAGCATGGTGCAAAAAAAACGCATTGATATGGAAGTTTAGAGCATTAATATATGTGTTGCAATTATGCAGTGTTTTGGTTTGGTGTTGTCAGTGTGATGCAGAGTCTGTGACATAATTTAGAGTTTTGTCAAGTTCAGCAGTCTGATGGCGGTGAGGAAGAAGCTGTTTCGGAATCTGCTCAACCTGCATTAAATGCTGTAAAGTCTCTTCCCAGAGGGCAGCAGGGAGAACAGTCCATGGTGGGGGGTGTGAGGGATCACTGATAATGTGGAAGTACATGCACTTCTGTGCCCTTTTGACCAGTGAGGTGGTGTTTACAGTCCGGGCTCAGGATGCAGCCCTGAGGGGAGCCTGTGCTTAGGGTGAAGACATCAGAGGTGTTCTGTCCAACTCGGACTGACTGAGGTCTGTTAGTGAGGAAGTCTGGCAGCCAGTTGCAGAGGGGTGTATTTAAGCCCAGTTATTCCAGTTTTCCTATCAGATGCTGTGTTGAAAGCTGAACTGAAGTCCAGGAACAGCATCCGCACGTCTGCATTCTTCTCCTCCAAGTGTGCTAGGCCCAGGTGGAGAGTTGTCGAGAGATGTATCAGCCTGCTGCCACCAGGCACCACCATGATGTTGATAATTTGTTGACTATTCTGCTTGTAAAAACATGCAGATATTCGGTGCTGTTAATGACAAAACTGTAATCTGTGCCTTAAATTGCCTATCCAATAATCTGTTGGTTTTTGGTTTTGTTTTGTTTTATTCAAGAGCAATATTTGCGTTTATATGGCTTTGAAGGCAGTGAATAGAAAGAGTTATACTCGAATGTCCCTTCAGGTCCCTTCGGGTTTTGTTTTTTATTCTAGTACCCGTTAAAAATTGTATAGCACAGCCAGCTTTTCATGACAGCAGCGGAATTAAACTGCACTAGAATAGAGATGATGGAGAACAAGTCATAGCTAAGGCTGAACTGATATGAATGCCCATTTGTAGGTTACTGTTGTATTGACATAAGGATTGTGAGATGCTCAAAAATTCAGCCTGCATCAGCACCCCCCCTTCACACACATATCCATCCATCCTCACCGTCTTACTATTATTGATGAGGCGACCTCTTTATATGGTAATGTCAGTCACACCTGAAAGGCATAAGGAGGGCATGATTGTTTTCTCTTTCTCTCTGCCACACACACACACACATACACACACAGCTGCACAAACTATATGGAGAAGTAACACACTGAATAGGCTATCATCCCCATGAATACCATATATTTTCACCTTCCTTCTCTTCTCACTGTCACACACACGCTTATGACACATACATAGACAGCTATGAGGAGCCCATTAACACTGACAGAGATATGTATGCAGCTCACATCTGCAGAGGCAGCACCAGCTGCCGTGGTTACCGGAGGCCCTTGGTATTATGGGATTGTGTTATTACAGGACAGATAGCAACCCTTGTGCAGTTACATATCCCTTAGAGTGATGATATTTCAGAGCTTATTCTGATAAATACACAAATTATGGGCTAATTATTTGTAACATCTGACAATTACTCATTGGCAAGGATTATCTTAACTGATTAGGGCAGAATATGAACCCAATTCCAATTTGTTGGTTGACTGGGCAACCAAGACAGTAAAAAGAATGTTAAAACCATTTAACTCTCCTTTTTGATTGAGTTTTTGGTCTATTATTGTGAATTTTCCACATAGTTTAATACAAATAAACTCAGCATTAGGGTGGCAGACAGTGATAGTACAAATGCAACAACAGCAGAGGATTTACGCTTTTGTTAAAACAAAATGCTGTTTTTAGTAACACTATTTCACAACGAAAAGCAACAAAATAAGATAAATCTTAACTTTTGAGTTATGTTTAAGTGCAGGTTTTCATAAGTACTGTAGCATAGCTAGGTTCTACAGAATGTACTGTAGAGTTAGGTGTTTAAAACTCCAAGTAAGGTGATCTTTCAATTGCAGCAATGAGAAATAACTTCTGGTATTTATCATCTGGTAATTGATTTTGTTCTTTGTGTATGTAACTATTTTAAAGTGTGTTTAGTAGTTTCCACAATTGTTTTGCTGAGGAAATCATTTTCATATAAAGAAAAGTAAACCTTCATCATGATAAAACTTTCTCTCATCACCCAAATATGCTGAGAGTCCCCAGATGGCTCCTTCTGCTTGTTTAAACATGTAGCACGGACTATTACTTTCTAAATGCATTTTTAATATACAGCATCAGAAATGTGTTTAACTATAGTCGAACTATTGTTATTGTTTTCAAGTTTATTCTTGGCAAAAGATAAAGGTAATAATTTGAGGTTATATTTATCTCGAAGGATAAGCCCTTTTTAAGGGTGTCCTGACCTTACCTGTGGAAGCATGTCAAAATGGAAAAAATAAATTAATAAACGTCTCCCCCAGTTCCAATTGGCCTAATTATTTGGATTGCTAATCAATCTAAATATCAACTTTTATCAAAGTACCATCTAACTTGGGAATTTACTTAAAATAGCAGTGAAGATCCAAAGAGTTAGTATTTGAGACCTTGTCAACAGAAACAGGGGTGGTTTTTCCACTATTAAGGCTCTGAACAGTTTTGGTTTTTAATGTGTTAGTTTTTTCATCAGTCCTGCATTTTGATGTCATTTTAATAGGTTGCAAGAAAATACATTTTACTACTTGGCTATAATTCACTTTGCTTAAAACAAAAACAAAAAACAACCACTGTGTTACTGTTTCATTTTTCAATGAAAAAATAAAAGCTCTAACTAAAAATTGTTTTGTTAATCAATTAATCTACCAGTTATCTCTTCTAGTTGTGGATAAATAATCAAATAGTAAAGTTACATCAAAGAGGGTTTTTTTTTTTATTATACCAGTTGTCACTCGTGAATCTGTGAGGAGGGGTATATTTACAAATAAAAAGAGCTCTTCACTTCAAATAAGCACCAAGTTATTGGTGAGTGGTCCTCTCCCTACATGACCTTTTTTGAAATAGCATTGCTGTAAACATTGACCGCCCTCTGCAAGCCGCTCCAAATGTTAATTCACTCCTCTGTGAGCGGCTCCTCCTTTCTTCTTCTTTTTCTCTTCTCACAAAGGTTTTCTTGGCTTTTTTTTGCTGGCCCCGTCACATTAAACCTCCGAAATAAACCTTTTTTATAATCACCTGTGGGTAGTGCAGCACAAGGCATGTGCTTAATGAAGCCAAAGGCTTCATGTTGGGTTGTTGTAAAGCTGTTTTTACTCACCGAGAGGACGAGTAGGGAGCAGGGAGACTGCATCCAAACCACTCAATCCTAAACACTTAGGTCACCATCACAAGAAAGGGTATAGTAAGATAACAGTGTGACTTAATGCTTCTTCAAATGCAAAATAAACATATATATAGTAGAGTTACTGCTCTGACTTGGTTGTTCTTTTAGCAAATGGCATATTTTAGAATCCAATTACGCAGAAATTTAGCAGCAGGGTGAGCAGAAAAATATTTATGTAAAGAACAACGCTTTGCTGACATTTTAATATTAAGATATTAATAATATATTAAATATGGGGATGTCTGCTTAGCTCTATGTTCCTATTGTCATTTCTCTCTAGCTGTGCTTGACCTTAGCTTCAGGGACAAGCATTCAAATTAAAAACGTATCCAAGGCAGAAATTGCAGGCAAGTGCTTAATGTACCATCTAATGCAGGCAGACACATCAGTGGGTTTGCTGATATAAACATTTTACAGTAAGTGTGTGAATAATATGTATATCCAGAGGGGACTTCCAAAGCAAAGCAAGGTCTGTATTTAAAATAACAAACTCAAACAGACAGAAAGAAGCATAGATAAAACTTATCTCAACAAATCATGTTTCCAGGAGGATGGCCTCTGAGGAGAAACAAAGTTACAAAACATCTCCTTATTTGGTTTTATTCAAACATCTTATCTAAACTTGTATATGTTTTACCTTCTAAACAGGAACAGTTTTGACTTTCAGCTGATCAGAAACAGACTTTCTAGACCGACAAACATCAAGTGACCCACTTTCCTGAAGTGACCTGGATCAACCAAAAACAGACCATCCTGCATCCAGTGGAAAATGATTTAGGTCTGGATATAAGGGATAAATAAGCAGCTACACACACCAGGGGAGCAGGGACAAATGCCTCAAGTGAGCGCAGATGTGCAGCCAGATGTGCTTTTGAGTCATGTGTTTTCTGTGTCTAAACCTAAAACACATTTTACTTCTTCTGAGCCCGCTGGGCACCATTTTGTTGTGTATTTAAACTAACCGACTGCCAGCTAAATTATCTGCATGGTTCCTACATGCCTTCATGACGGCAGAACTGGCAAACCAACCATAAAGTAGTAAGACTTTAATTTGGGATTACTAATTAAGTCCCTCTAAAATGACACAAGCTTGTTTAGCACCACTACTTTATGCCTGCTGTCAATATTTGTCCAGTTAATTCTCTGTAGTTTCATCTGGAAACTGCTTGGTCTGATTCAAACCACAAACAGGCTCCTCTTACAAATGAGGTCCATTCCATTAAATTCACAGAGAGATAACATGCCTTGTTTGGATTAACTACAGTATATATAAATATATATATATATATATATATATATATATATATATATATATATATATATTAGGGCTGCAACAACGAATTATTTTAAAAATCGACTTTTAAAAGCGTTGGCAACGAATTTCATCATCGATTAGTTGTGTCGCGCGATTATTGCGTCATCCGCCGCGCCGTCATCACTGCCTCTTGACTGAAAGAGGAAGAAAAAAAATTAAAACCGCGAGCGGTATTGACGGCCCTCGCAGCTCGCACCGCCTGGTATGTCGCAACCGCGGGAACCAAGCGACCGCCGGCTCCACGCTCCTTCCCAGCCTATGCTCCTGCTCTTCAGCCTATGCCTGCTGCTGCTTCCCCTCATCCTCTTCATCACCCTGTGCTGCTCCTCTTCATCCTCCTCTTTCTCCTTCTGCTGCTGCCACTGTTTCCCATCCTCCTCCACCTGCAGCCTCTCCTCATCGTAGTCATCCTCCTGCTAATGCAGCTTCTCCTCATCATCCTCCTGCCACTGCTTTTCTTGCTGCGTCTCCTTCTCCTCCTCCTGCTGTCACTCTTGCTGCGTCTCCTTCTCCTCATCCTGCTGCTGCTCTTGTTGCGTCTCCTCCTCATCCTGCTGCGTATCTTGCTGCGTCTCCTCCTCCTCCTGCTGTTGCTATTGCTGCGTCTCCTTCTCCACATCCTGCTGCTGCTCTTGCTGCGTCTCCTTCTCCTCATCCTGCTGCTGCTCTTGCTGCATCTCCTCCTCCTGCTGTCGCTCTTGCTGCATCTCCTTCTCCTCATCCCGCTGCTGCTCTTTCTCTTCATCCCCTCTCCTGATCCTCTTCATCCTCCTTATCCTGCTTCTTTTCATCCTCCCCCATTCTCCTTCTGCTGTTTCTCATCCTTATCACCCTCCTCCTCTTTGTGTTGCTCATTCTCCTCATCCTCCTGTTGCTGCTGCCTATCTTCATCCTTCCCCTCCTTTTGCTGCTTCTCTAAATCCTCCCCTTCCTTCTACTTCTGCTTCTGCTGATTATCATCCTAATCATCCTCCTCCCCTGTGCTCCTTCTCTTCATATTCCTCTTCCTGCTGCTGCTTTCACTGCATCTCCTACTGCTGTTTGTTTCTCATCCTCATCATCCTTCTCCTCCTCCTAAAAGCATGGCTTTGTATGACTGGAGTTAACAGTTTGATGCTTAGCCAC